>NC_064639.1:61592503-61895533 GCF_023864345.2 Schistocerca serialis cubense
GGCCGCGCGGTTCTGGCGCTGCAGTCTGGAGCCGCGAGACCGCTTCGGTCGCAGGTTCGAATCCTGCCTCGGGCATGGATGTGTGTGATGTCCTTAGGTTAGTTAGGTTTAACTAGTTCTAAGTTCTAGGGGACTAATGACCTCAGCAGTTGAGTCCCATAGTGCTCAGAGCCATTTGCATCATTTGAGCCATTTTCTTTCCACCTTTTGTGATTGCCCTTTTCAGAGATGAGCATTCCTCTTCAACTGTACTGACTGCTGAGCTATTTATAGCTTTAGAGATCTTCAAGGGTGCCTCGTCATTCCTTAGCAGTTCTGTATCCCACTTCTTTGCGTATTAATTCTTCCTGACTAATCTCTTAAACTTGAGGCTACTCTTCATCACTACTACATTGTAATCCGAGCCTATATCTGCACCTGGCTACGTCTTGCAACCAGTATCTGATTTCGGAATCTCTGTCTGACCACGATGTAATGTAACTGAAATCTTCCCGTAGCACCCGGCCTTTTCCAAGTATACCTTCTCCTCTTGTGGTTCTTGAACAGAGTATTCGCTATTACTAGCTGAAATTTACTGCAGAACTCAGTCTTTCTCCTCTCTCACTGCTTGTCGCAACCCCATGTTCTCGTGTAACCGTTTCTTCTGATCCTTCCGCTGGAACTGCATTGCAGCCCCAATGACTATTAAATTTTCGTGTCCGTTTAGCCTTTCAATATTCTCATATACTTTCTCTCTCTTCACCGTCCGCGTGCGATATAGGCAAGTATACTTGAGCCATCATTGTCAATGTTGGCTTGGTGTCGATTTTCATAAGAAGAACCTATCACTCTTCACAGCAACACATTCTCTGCCCTACTTTGCTATTCGTAATGAATCTTATTGCCTAGAAAAGAAAGCCGGCCGCTGTGGCCGAGCGCTTCTGGACGCTTCAGTCCGGAACCGCGCTGCAGCGACGGTCGCAGGTTCGAATCCTGCCTCCGGCACGGATGTGTGTGATGTCCTTAGGTTAGTTAGGTTTAAGTACTAAGTCTAGGGGACTGATGACCTCAGATGTTAAGTCCCATAGTGCTCAGAGCCATTTTGTAAAAGGAAATTTGTTCTCGCCGGGCGGAAGGCAGGGCACTGGTGTGTCGTTCTGCTTGCAAAGAAGGGCGGTCCAGCAGATGGTCGACGGCACGGTACGCAGAAGGCAGCCGGTGAGCCTACGGACACGTAGAAAGGGAGGCATAACGACGGGAAATGAAGGCAGCGAGGAACCGGCGTAAGGCACCGATACGCCTGCGAGGAAGAAGTACGTCTAGAGTGCAGGACTGCACGGCAGCGAACCGTCGACCGTCGCTGGAGAGTGGACCGCCACCGCCACAGGAAGACGCGGCGCTGTCTGCGAGGGACGGGCCGGGGCCAGAGCACTTGACTGCTTACTGCCCAACTCAACGAAGTTGATAGATACGTAGCAGGAAGAAGTAGAATGAAATGCAGCTACTCTCCACCGAGTCCCAGAGACCACGCATCGCCCGTACCAAAACACTCACAAAAACTCCGTCAACGACCGCCGATATCGGGTCGGTGGAGCTGCAGAAAATACTGGGTGTAATCGTCACTCATGGGTGAAGTGATTAGCGAAAGGTGGACACCACTAAACCCGCCGAAACGCCTGCCGATAAATTAAAAAAGAAAGAGAGAGAGAGAGAGAGAGAGAGAGAGAGAGAGAGAGAGAGAGAACTGAAGCTCGCTTTGTGCCATGGTAGCGGCCAGCTATATTTAGGGAATGGAGTGTGTAGTGTTGTGAGTAAGAGGAGAGGAGACTTCCGCGGCCTGCCTTTGTGTCGCGGCGCGCGCCGCCGGCTGCCGGCGCACAAACAAACGGCGAGCGCAGAATAACCACAGCTCCGAAGTGCACAGTCCTGGAGCTACGGGCAGAAAACGACAGCCAATCGGCGGCGAGCGATTACAAGTTTGTGGATTCGAACAGACTTGCCGCAGCTAACAGCTCTTAACGCTGAAGAGCTCAGCTGGTAAATGAATTACCTGTTTCAGCTGCACAGTCAAAGCTACGCAACCGCATAACATCTACCCACGGCTGGCTACGTCGGACGCCGAGTTTCTGCGGTACAAATTACCAAATGGAAAGTCGGAATCGCTCTCGTCCGAGTCCGCAGCCAGAGTTCACATTAGCGCAGCAACAACGTGGCCCAGCAGACGACTCCCCTTCCGTGGGGCTGCATCCCCACTGGCTCCGCCGACTCCGCCGGTACGACTGGTGCATCTACTGTGGCGCCGCCGCTCTCAGCACTCTGAAGTACGCCGCGCGTCTGACACCACCGTACGAACGCACACCACAACAGAGTTAACAGGTTGCAGCTCGACTACTGAATCAGCTACTCTAAACACACCGATGTGCCATAGATTTCTTAAGGTAGTAAACTGAACTGCAGAAAGAGCACAGCACTGAGACAGTCGACATGTACTACTGAAAGGTGTCATGTTATTAAGACGTTCCATCCGAAACTTTCCTTCCTCGGCGTCCGCAGGCCGTACTGGGTCGAACAACGACATATTACATAAATTGTTCCAAGTTTTTGCTGCTTTTTTATTGACACGTTATTAATTCCCTACATGCCTATCACGACAAACTCGTTTCCGCATTTCTGCGTTGTCGATTGATCCTACAATGATGGCACACTTTTTGTAAAAATGAATCATAAAATTATGTTGTTTACTTGTATAGTATAATACAGAATTATACATGTTGAATCACCACGGTCTAAGGCGATGCAGTCATGGACAGTGCCGCTGGTCCCGACGGAGGTTCGAGTCCTCCCTCGGGCATGGGTGTGTGCGTTTGTCCTTAGGATAATTTATGTTAAGTAGTGAGTAAGCTTAGGGACTGATGACCTTAACAGTTAAGTCCCATAAGATTTCACACACATTTGAATCGCTAGTAAATAAAGTAAATTCTTTAAGAAAAGATTTTGAAAGTAAATTTTCAACGGTTCATTAATGATAGCAGAGCGTGGTTAGCGTTCGTGCTACTACTCTTTGAGTAACTGATGGAATCGTACTTATTTTATAATTTAGTAATATTTCGCTTTGGCCAAGTGACTGTTTAGTGGCACGTTTCAGGTTCTCATGGGGGCCAGAGAATTTCCAGGATTCGGCCTGTTGTGCTGTGTGTTCGTAATATAAACTAACAAGGCACTTCCTGAGTTGCTTGCGGATTTAAAAGATGCCTTGCTCAATCCGATCCAAATTTCCCCGAGGTGAGCTGTATAAAATAGTCTGCGTGAAAATACGACCACCAACAGTCTTATCCACTCTCAGAAGGAACGATGCGACGTTAACAGAAAGCTGGGAACAGTAAGCTGCCCTGCTTGTGGAAACACTTCCTGGCGATGTAGAAGAAGGCGAGACGGATGACCAGCGTAGGTTATTCGGAGAACATAGCAACAATAAACTTGTGTAGTCCTTCGCACAAGAAGAAATTATGCATGCAATTTTAAGACTGAAAAAGAAATAATCTCCAGGACCGGACGTGATCCCTGCCGAAGTAATACAAGCCTAATATGACCAATTAGTAGTTACTTTTGCGATCTGCATCTCGCGCTGGAAGGGCCCCTGCACTGTGCAAGAACGCTGAGGTGGTAATAATTAGGAAAGATAAAGGTCGAATGATACCCAAATTCTACAGACCAATTTGTCTTTTAAACGTTCTCGTCAAGACATTTGAAAAACTATTATGCAAAAGATTACAAGATCACAGACTGCTACACGGGATGAGGCCTCACCAGTACGGGTCTAGAAGAGGCAAGTCAACTGAAGGCGAAACTAATCAGGCGATTTCGCTAGCGACAGACAGGTGCTCATCCCGCGTACGCAGGCTCTAGCGATGGTGACTGATATTGCTGGCGCTTTCGACAACCTATGGTGGCCGTCTTTTCTTTGGTCGCCTTAGGGATTTGCAGTGTACAGAAGCCCTGTGTAATTGCCTGAGAGATTACTGTCAAGGGCGACAGTCTTCTTTAACATGCCCAGGAAAGAAAATAACGAAGACAATAACAAAAGGCTGTTCGCAGATATCGGTGTGTGGTCCGGAGTTTTAGAATGTACCACTGGAGTCCATACTACAGAAGTTACGTGACAGCGGTAACATAAGCGGACTGGTGGCATTTGCGGATGACGTGCGGTTCGTTGTAAGTGGTGACTCGAGAAGATTTATAGAAAACAAATGTAATTCTCACTAGCACCTCACGAAAGAATGTACCTAATAAGAAGCCCTAAAATAAAATTAAATGATGTAACGATTACGAGAAGCGAGTAACGAGATATCTCGGGGTATTTGTGGACGAACGTTGTAACTTTGCACATCATACAGCAGGTAGCGTGATGAATGAAGTTACAACCATTGCAGATAGAACATTTCGGCTTCCCTCGAAGACAATCAGATTATATCAGCAATCTATATTAGCGTAAGACGTAGGGTACGGTGCGAGAGTCTGGGCTCATAGACTGCAGCTAGTGCAGCCAGCCTCAACAGGGAGAAGAGTTCAACGAGGCGTGCTACTAAGATTGACGGGCGCCTACCGCACTACCCCGAATGGTCCTTTGTTTGTAATTCTAGGAATATGCCCACGGGACTTGGAAATAAGGAGAAGGGGAGCCTTTTACTGGTTAAAGAAAGGCTATCAAATGGAAGCAAACAGGGTGCTCGGAACTGAGGCAAAAAAAGATCTCACGCTACAACTCTGGCAAAATGAATGGGACACTTCCGGCACAGGCAGGAGAACATACGAATTTCTCCCTAACATCAGGGAGAGATTAAAAATGAGATTTCTTAATCCATCGAGTGGACCTGATACAATAGCTGACTGGCTATGGCCCTTATACCACATATCTGTACAAAATCAGAAGACAGATGAATGACAGCTGCGCCTGTAGCAGTGTGGGCACACCAGAAGACAGTGTGGGACTGCACGCTGTATGATGATGCTGCGGGTAATGGACGTCGCGTATTAAGGATGCTGCATCCCAAAGCAGCGCTAAGGAGCGAGTCGACCTGGCGCATCTTGGACGACCCTGCAGAGGCAGTGTCCAGAACCGGCCGCTGTGGCCGAGCGGTTCTAGGCGCTTCAGACCGGAACAGCGCTGCTGCTACGGTCGCAGGTTAGAATCCTGCCTCGGACATGGATGTGCGTGATGTCCTTACGGTAGGTTTAAGTAGTTCTAAGTCTAGGGCACTGGTGACCTCAGATGTTAAGTCCCGCAGTGCTTAGAGCCAGTTGAGCAGGATCCAGGAAGGCCAAGGAAGACTTCAAGAGGCATTCAGCCGTTAGCCATCAAGCTTGCGTCCAGGCTAGACAGCACACTTTGCAGATGGAGAGAAGATAACTGAGGTCGGCGACCACCGAATCAAATACTGTCCCAAGAATCTACAATTCGCTGGTGCAAGCCATCACGGAAAAGTGGTCATTAAGGAGTAACACTGCAGTGGAAACGCTGCTGGCGCCCGAGGAATCCAGCAGGCTACGGCTGTCGACCGGGATAGTACGAGGGCCGATCTAGTAGCGGAAACAGCCGTCTACAACTTAAATGAGGAACAGAGAACGAATTCTATAGTGTTTGCAGTAGATCAGTGGATAGGTAATTGGTTAATGTTTTTCGTGTAGTTTTCTTACAGTAGAAGTATTTGTAGTATCTCTTATCTCTTTTCCTTCTTTTAAATTAAGTATTGGAAATAAATAAATAATACATAATTTATAACTATCCAAGGAAATGTGATTTGTAGGGCCTATTTTACCTTTCCAGATAATAGGCTGTAATTACGAAGAATAAATAAATAAATGCGTCGCATACAGTCTGTACAGGGTTTCCAGTAAACGGATGTCGCGATACTAGGAGCAGGGTGTTACCCGTGTGTAGTCTCACTTTCCCCTTCAAAGGTCCCAATAAATACAGTCGACGGTAGCTTTCAGTGGCCACGAGTGCGACAGCCTGCATCGGTTAAAGCAGAAAAACCTGGACATGTGTCGTACTGCAGTAGATCAGTGGCTAGGTAATTGGTTTAGGTTTTTCGTGTAGTTTTGTTACAGTAGAAGTATTTGTAAAATACAGACGTCAATGACACCAACACGTAAACATGTCCGCCGAAGACGCGGTCGTACTGTCGATGCGTCGTGTGTCCGTTTATTACGGCATAACGTCGAGACTCGTCGCAATGGCGCATGGCGCAGTCCGTCAGTCAGATACACCGTCCACACACTCCGGACTCGAATAGGACGCCGAAGCCAGCGAATGAAACCGGAACGAAAAGCGACACGTGTAATGGCCGCGTAGATGTAAACACGGACGAGAAGGGGACGTGGCTCATTGTGTTGTGTGGCAGGTGGAGGAACGCCCGAGTGGCGTGGGTGGCGGCGCCGCCGCGCTCCTGCCTCGCACGCACGCACGCACGCACGCACGCCGTGCCACGCCCTTCCCGAAACTCGGCGTCCGTGCCGAGCGGCGGTCACGCGACCCCGCGCACACACCCACAGACACACACACACACACACACACACACACACACACACACAACACGCGGTGGGATTCCGGATGACTCGACCACGATTCGCAACAGGCGCGGTGGACGGTAGCACCCTGTAAGTGTCAAAAAAATGCCGATGAGCAGAAGACACATTCCTGAAACATTCGGAAACTCTGTCGACTCAGGAATGACGCTCTGACACAGTCACACGGATAATGTACCTCGGCATAGCGGTCCGGAAATACGTGAAATAGAAGAATCGCGTAATGTCGATTGTTGGGAACGTGGAGGGCCGAATACAGCAGTCGGTAGAGTTTAGCGAATCTACACTGTCCGATAAAAACTACGAGACAGGCCTGCGGGATGCGGAATTAACGAGTAGGTGCTACGAGTGGCGGAGGAGACCAAGTACTGTGTCGTCAGCAGAGGTAACGGTAGGCTGGACCGGCTGGGAGACTCGACGAATTCCAACGCGGACTAGACTAGGCCGTCAGCTGAGTAACAAATCTAGAGCGACAGTCGGACCTTCCTACAGCCGTTCGAGTCGAGTCCTGGTGATGTGACTGTGAACTGGAAATGAGAAGGAATCATCACAGCTAAACCGAAATCGGGGAGATCTCAGGTATTGACGGACGAAAAGTAGTTGTTAAATAGCCGTATTGCTACCGGCATTCCAGCTAGCACAACGCGTATGCGTACGGAATTACAGAGAATGGGGCATCGCCAGTGGACAGAGGATGACCGGAAACGATGAACTACACGCTGTAGTCCGTGCCAGGCCGACGGGAGGGTCTCGGTCTGTCGCAAATGCCTGGACAACGCTGCCGGCCGACCGTCACGTGTAGTACAGCAGTGAAGTACGGAAGAGGTGTGGGGCTGGCCGGCCCCTGTCGTGCGTTAAATGCTAAATGATAGGAACACGTTTTCCAGCACTGCGTGCCGCGTACAGTGGCGGTGACGACAGCGACGATAATATTCCGTGTCACATAGGAGCAACTGCAAAGGGAGGGTTTGTGGAGAATAACTTCCGTCAAACAGAATGCGTTGCCCAGAGTCCTGACCTCAACCCAGTGGGATAGCTTTGAAAATAGTTCGAATGTCGACCCCAGCGCAAAACATCACCACATTCCCCGGTTTCGCCTCTCGACAATGAGTAGCCTAAACATATATTCGGACACCTCACCGAACGTATCCCCAGCAGAGTTAGGCCCGTTACGAAGCCCGAGGGTGGACAGACCACTAACGCGTGCGCCAATGCTTTCGATCAGCTAGTGTACGAAGCAGACCGCGCGGAGAGCGTTCTTAAGGAGCTATCAAAGTAATTAAGAAGCCTACTGATAGATGTCTTACCCGCCAGTTCGCTGAGTACAGGGAGGGAATGCTTTTGAAGGTAAATCGATTTAGGCAAAGCACAGAACGGTTCGGACTCGAACGGCTGCTCTGTCGAATGTGACACCGTTGACCGCCTTCTCACTGCGCCACCGCGCCCGCTGTCAAGTTGCAGAGAAGCAAACCACCTACGCTTGCTACTGTGTATGTCAGTGAGTGTTACCGAAATGCTCCGTGTGCCTAGATGCCATTCGTCGGACTGAAAAGACACACATTTTCTAAAAGAAGGATACTCGCGATGTTTAGAGAACCAGGATTTGAGACATACTGCAGAATGATTCTGCTGCCTGCGAAGTTCATCTCGCGTCAGCAGCGCGAGGACACGACGAGTGAGTTTAGGACCGGTTCACAGGCACGCAGCCGGCCGCGGTGGTCTAGCGGTTCTGGCGCTGCACTCCGGAACCGCGGGACTGCTACGGTCGCAGGTTCGAATCCTGCCTGTGTGATGTCCTTAGGTTAGTTAGGTTTAAGTAGTTCTAAGTTCTAGGGGACTTATGACCTAAGATGTTGAGTCCCATAGTGCTCAGAGCCATTTGAACCATTTTGAACAGGCACGCAGGAAGTCACTTCCCTCGCTCGCATTGCGCAGTGACAGAGGAAAGTGAACGACCCCCCACGACACACCGTACAAGATGGACGGAGGTCTGGATAACTTGTAAATCTAGGAACAAGGTGCACTTCGTCGTGCGCTTTTACGAGCTTTTCTTGTAAATGTAGCTGCGTAACAATTATGCGCTTCTTTTACTGCTAAATACAGCTCTGTATCACGTAACGTGTATCCACAGGACATGTGGCCTGTAATTGAAGAAGTGTCATGATGATCTCTCCATTGGCAAAAGATTCCGGAATAGTCCCCCATTCGGATCTCCGGGAGGGGACAGCCAAGGCGGAGGTTACCATGAGAAAAAGATTGAATAATCAACGAAAGGATAACGTTCTACGAGTCGGGGCGTGGAATGTCAGAAGCTTGAACGTGGTATGGAAACTAGAAAATTTGAAAAGGGAAATGCAAAGGCTCAATCTAGATATAGTAGGGATCAGTGAAGTGAAGTGGAAGGAAGACAAGGATTTCTGGTCAGATGAGTATCGAGTAATATCAACAGCAGCAGAAAATGGTATAACAGGTGTAGGATTCGTTATGAATAGGAAGGTAGGGCAGAGGGTGTGTTACTGTGAACAGTTCAGTGACCGGTTTGTTCTAATCAGAATCGACAGCAGACCAACACCGACAACGATAGTTCAGGTATACATGCTGACGTCGCAAGCTGAAGATGAACAGATAGAGAAAGTGTATGAGGGTATTGAAAGGGTAATGCAGTATGTAAAGGGGGACGAAAATCTAATAGTCATGGGCGACTGGAATGCAGTTGTAGGGGAAGGGGTAGAAGTAAAGCTTACAGGAGAATATGGGCTTGGGACAAGGAAGGAAAGAGGAGAAAGACTAATTGAGTTCTGTAACAAGTTTCAGCTAGTAATAGCGAATACCCTGTTCAAGAATCACAAGAGGAGGAGGTATACTTGGAAAAGGCCGGGAGATAAGGGAAGATTTCAATTAGATTACATCATGACAGAGATTCCGAAATCAGATACAGGATTGTGAGGCGTACCCAGGAGCAGATATAGACTCAGATCGCAATATAGTAGTGATGAAGAGTAGGCTGAACTTCAAGACATTAGTCAGGAAGAATCAATACGCAAAGAAGTGGGATACGGAAGTACTAAGGAATGACGAGATACGTTTGAAGTTCTCTAACGCTATAGATACAGCAATAAGGAATAGCGCAGTAGGCAGTACAGTTGAAGAGGAATGGACATTCTAAAAAGGCCCATCACAGAAGTTGGGAAGGAAAACATAGGAACAAAGAAGGTAGCTGCGAAGAAACCATGGGTAACAGAAGAAATACTTCAGTTGATTGATGAAAGGAGGAAGTACAAATATGTTCCGGGAAAATCAGGAATACAGAAATACAAGTCGCTGAGGAATGAAATAAATAGGAAGTGCAGGGAAGCTAAGACGAAATGGCTGCAGGAAAAATGTGAAGACATCGAAAAAGATATGATTGTCGGAAGGACAGACTCAGCATACAGGAAAGTCAAAACAACCTTTGGTGACATTAAAAGCAGCGGTGGTAACATTAAGAGTGCAACGGGAATTCCACTGTTAAATGCAGAGGAGAGAGCAGATAGGTGGAAAGAATACATTGAAATCCTCTATGAGGGTGAAGATTTGTCTGATGTGATAGAAGAAGAAACAGGAGTCGATTTAGAAGAGATAGGGGATCCAGTATTAGAATCGGAATTTAAAAGAGCTTTGGAGGACTTACGGTCAAATAAGGCTGAAGGGATAGATAACATCCCATCAGAATTTCTAAAATCATTGGGGGAAGTGGCAACAAAACGACTATTCGCGTTGGTGTGTAGAATATATGAGTCTAGCGACATACCATCTGACTTTCAGAAAAGCATCACCCACACAATTCCGAAGACGGTAAGAGCTGACAAGTGCGAGAATTATCGCACAATCAGCTTAACAGCTCATGCTTCGAAGCTGCTTACAAGAATAATATACAGAAGAATGGAAAAGAAAATTGAGAATGCGCTAGGTGACGATCAGTTTGGCTTTAGGAAAAGTAAAGGGACGAGAGAGGCAATTCTGACGTTACGGCTAATAATGGAAGCAAGACTAAAGAAAAATCAGGATACTTTCATAGGATTTGTCGACCTGGAAAAAGCGTTCGACAGTATAAAATGGTGCAAGCTGTTCGAGATTCTGAAAAAAGTAGGGGTAAGCTATAGGGAGAGACGGGTCATATACAATATGTACAACAACCAAGAGGGAATAATAAGAGTGGATGATCAAGAACGAAGTGCTCGTATTAAGAAGGGTGTAAGACAAGGCTGTAGCCTTTCGCCCCTACTCTTCAATCTGTACATAGAGGAAGCAATGATGGAAATAAAAGAAAGGTTCAGGAGTGGAATTAAAATACAAGGTGAAAGGATATCAATGATACGATTCGCTGATGACATTGCTATCCTGAGTGAAAGTGAAGAAGAATTAAATGATCTGCTGAACGGAATGAACAGTCTAATAAGTACACAGTATGGTTTGAGAATAAATCGGAGAAAGACGAAGGTAATGAGAAGTAGTAGAAATGAGAACAGCGAGAAACTTAACATCAGGATTGATGGTCACCAAGTCAATGAAGTTAAGGAATTCTGCTACCTAGGCAGTAAAATAACCAATGACGGACGGAGCAAGGAGGGCATCAAAAGCAGACTCGCTATGGCAAAAAAGGCATTTCTGGCCAAGAGAAGTCTACTAATATCAAATACCGGCCTTAATTTGAGGAAGAAATTTCTGAGGATGTACGTCTGGAATACAGCATTGTATGGTAGTGAAACATGGACTGTGGGAAAACCGGAACAGAAGAGAATCGAAGCATTTGAGATGTGGTGCTATAGACGAATGTTGAAAATTAGGTGGACTGATAACGTGAGGAATGAGGAGGTTCTACGCAGAATCGGAGAGGAAAGGAATATGTGGAAAACACTGGTAAGGAGAAGGTACCGCATGATAGGACATCTGCTAAGACATGAGGGAATGACTTCCATGGTACTAGAGGGAGCTGTAGAGGGCAAAAACTGTAGAGGAAGATAGAGATTGGAATACGTCAAGCAAATAATTGAGGACGTAGGTTGCAAGTGCTACTCTAAGTTGAAGAGGTTGGCAGAGGAGAGGAATTCGTGGCGGGCCGCATCAAACCAGTCAGTAGACTGATGACCCAAAAAAAAAAAAAAAAAAAAAAAAAAAAAAAAAAAAAAAAAAAAAAAAAAAAAAGAGTGAATTCCGAACGTGGCATTCTTTTATATGTCAAACTTTGCGAAGAACTTGGTCACCTTAGGCAGACGTCGAGACAGGAAATATCGCCGATTACGGAGACCGGGAGAGGCAATCTGGGCCGTGCCGCCTGCAGCTGTCCTCGCGTGGGACGGAGCAGGGGGAGGGGGGGGGGGGGCTCTGATCCGGCCCGCGACGCCGCTAAAGACACGTGCGACCAACACGAAATCAGGTCCGTAACAAGAATCCGATGCTGGCGGCCAGTGGGTACGGAACACGGCGCCGACTGGGTGGAGGACCATTAGCCTCTTCCGTCCCCGCCTACTGGGACTCTCTTCACGGAGGAGGTGGGCGTGCACCGCAGAGAAACGGATTCTGCGGCGATGTTGCGCCGCCGCGCCGCCGCGCCGCACGCAGTGAACTCGCTCACTCCCTGCACATGTCGTCTCGCCACAGCCGCACATCAAGACGAGCACTCGCCTCGTTAGAACATTGTGCAGACTCCCCGGCACCACGCGCCCCAGGACCGTTCGGGCGTTTATCGAGTCTGCAAAGCCTCAAATACCGCAGCGGAACTTAGTCTGAAGCCGTTTTGTTTGGCTCTCACATTTTCTGCTTGTTTTATTTTACCTCTAACAGATGTTTATACAACACTCTCGTTTTATGTTTGCTCTGTTACCATAAAATCTGCGAAACGCCTAACGCTGATCGACAAGTAAAACCAGGGAAGACTGACGAATGTCTTAAATGTCTCAGATATAAAGAGCAACAATGTCCGACAGGAGAGAAGGCCAGCTGTTTGCGGCGAAAATGGGTACGGCCTAAATTTCGCATATTTATTTTCAGCTGCACAGTGGACACTTAGTTACAGCATTCCTTTCAGACAAGAGGATGGGCACACGGAACGAGGCTGACGAAGAGCAGATGCCGAAAGGCGAAGGCCAGCGCGGTGACACGCTGCGACCGAGTCAGTGGCGCAGAGAGAGAGAGAGAGAGAGAGAGAGAGAGAGAGAGAGCAGGGTAGCCGCGTGCCTTTCCGCCGCGTGGGACGGCGTCGCGCCACTCACTCCTCCAGAGCAAAAGCGGGCTGCAGGGGAAACACGCCACAAGCCACACACCAAACTCTTCCCACTGCCTCAGGATCGAGCGCCAGGCCTGAGCACCTCGCACAAGTAATCCCTAGCCCTACACACGCATTGGCTCTGAGCACTATGGGACTTAACGTCTATGGTCATCAGTCCCCTAGAACTCACAACTACTTAAACCTAACTAACCTAAGGACATCACACAACACCCAGTCATCACGAGGCAGAGAAAATCCCTGACCCCGCCGGGAATAGAACCCGGGCGCGGGAAGCGAGAACGCTACCGCACGACCACGAGCTGCGGACTACACACGCATTCTATGTACCTGAAGATGAACCGTGAAAATGCAGATTAACGTTTTCCGTTTCAACAGCAACGAGCTTAAACGTGCACTGGAACTGTGCCCAACTTGCACTAAACCAAACTCGTGGCTTTCTCACGTGGCGATCTATGGATAAAGTCAGTCACACAGATTTTTCGATATCTTAAAAACACTGTTATACGCCTACATGTACAAAGATAGTCCGCAAGGCACAGTACGCGGGGCTGGAGGGTACCCTGTAACACTACTACTCATTTTCTTTCCTGTTCCACTCGCAAACATAGCGAGCGAAAGACGTCACCGTATCAGCCTTACTTTCTCGTATCTTATTTTCGTGGTCCTTACGCGCAATGTATGTTGACCGCAGTAGAATCGTTCGACAGTCGTCTTCAAATGCCGGTTCTCTAAATTTCCTTAATAGTTTTTCTCGAAAAGCATTTCCCATTTGAGTTCCCCAAGTACCTCCGTAACGCTTACGTGTTGTTCGGACCTACCGGTAACAAATCTAGCAGCCCGCCTCTGAATAGCTTCGATGTCCTGCAATCCGACCTCGTACGGTTCCCAAACACTAGAGCAGTACCCGGCACTAGGTCGCACCAACGCCCTATATGCACTTACAGGTGAACCACTCCGTCGTAAAATTCTTCCAATAAAGCCGAGTCGACTATTCGCTCTCCGTACCACAGCTCTGACACGCTCGTTCCATCTCACATCGCTTTGCACCGACTCGACTGTGTCAAGCAGGACTTTATTTAGTAACACTGTACCCGAACATTGCACGTTTCCTCTTCCTACTGATCCTCATTAACTGTAGGGTTAGCTACCTGAGCCGCACTTCGTGTCAGGCTAGTAGGCGCTTCGTTGGCTAGCGCCCTGTGGCTCGCGGGGCAGTGGGGAGCCTAGGTCTGGGCAGTGACGGACACTCGGCTGGCAACAGGACAGGGGCTGCTGAGCCAAGGCGGCGCACGGGCCACTGAGAGCAGTCGGTCGGCGCGAGGCGGCGGGCGCAACTGCACTGCGGACACACACACCGGTCGACATAGGCTCTGTTTAAGAGACGTGTCCGTCTCCAATCCTGAGGAGTTTACCCTGGCGTGCATGTTAACGGCCAGCTCCCGGACTAACTTTAAATGGTGAGCCATTTTGTGGTGGATCTTTGGGATGGCATTGCGGCGTGTAGCCACCTCGATTTCGCTACTTATTCCTTAAATCACTTGGACCTGGGTCGGGGATGCTCGGTATTCCAAGTCCTTGTAAGTGCTCTGTGTCCCTGTTCTGTTGCATTACAAGTGTGACCGAAATTCTGCGATTCCTTTTTGATTGTTATTGTCAATATGTTAAAAAAAGTTTATTCTCTGTATAAAACTTCAGCCGCCAATTTAAATTGGAATAGCCAACGTCATTTCGGTTTGCAACTATAATAGTAAAAATTTTGCGCCGTCATATAGTGCTTTGGTATTTAAGATTGTGTGCGTATTGTCTGGTCATTATCACATTGAACCTGTTGTGGTTTATAAATGTATCGAGTGAAATTTCACGTCATTCGAGATTGTGTAATGAACTACTGCTTTAATAGTAACTGCGGTTGTCACACTAGAACGTGTAACATGTCTTCCTGCATTTAGCGCTACCCAGTGTTTGGTTGTTGGTTTTAGCGAACTGTGTACTAATAGTGGGTTTGTGTTTCTAGAAGCAGTTATTGGTGTGCGCAGGCCCTCCTGCCTGTTGTTGTCACTTGAGCTCTCCAGTAAGGAATTTAGACCCGCGGGCGATGTGAACGCCAAACGTCGAGAATTTGCTGATTGCTGTGTAGATCTTCCAGGCTATCGTAACATCATATTTACGAATGTTTTCCATAATAGTTAATTTACGTATTTACGAGATCTCGCTATCTGAGTATTTTTGTAAACCTACTAGCTTTTACAAATTGTTATTTTTCTTATTCACAGGGCCTGATAATTGACTAGTGAGCTCACATCTCTACTTACGTTAAAGCTGTATTCGTGTAAAGTAATTTTTTATTAATTTAAAGTCGGGGCCATACGCTGTTTTTCATTCAAAATTTCATCTGAATTAACTTGTAGTTTTCCTAAATTCATTATTATTATTATTATTATTACTATTGTTTTGTTTAGTGAGTAAAAATAGTCATACAGTAGGATTTTTTAGCAATTCGCCCACTTAGGATTTTACGTTGGGGCGATTTATGAGCTAGCGATTCCGTCGTGCAATCAAAACTTTATGTCGCGTCTTAAGGGGCAAGTGACGGAGTGCGGGCAGTTGCAACACTCCTGCCGTGGGAGCCCGCTTACAGAGCCGGCCGGCGTTAAGGGTGCGCCCACACTCGAGTTTTTTGAAGCTGGACGCTCAGCGTCAAAGGACGGCACAATTATAGGCAGGCTGGAGAGGGCCGGTAGTGGCCGGCCGCACACGGCGTCTCTTTCTGCCAACGTCCGACGGGAGCGCGCATCCTCGAGGGCACACGCCAGTCGGGTGGGCCGGGGCGGGGCCCATTCCCTGCGTCAAAAGACGCTTCTCACATTGCGTTCCCACGTGGACT
This sequence comes from Schistocerca serialis cubense, assembly GCF_023864345.2. Lineage (NCBI taxonomy): Eukaryota > Metazoa > Arthropoda > Insecta > Orthoptera > Acrididae > Schistocerca > Schistocerca serialis. The sequence continues at coordinate 61,608,220 of NC_064639.1, forward strand.
CGGGGGTAACTTTGCAGTATGTCGACACAAAGTAGCGTGTGCAGTCAAGTGTTTTTTACAGTCTCTTCGATGTGTGAGATGGAAAAACTTCAACTTGACAGCGAACGTCTTATTTTGCAAGTTTTTTATACGACATTCAAAATGCGGATTATAAAAGCAGATAAAAAAGAAGAGATAGTTGGCTAGCTGTGACATCTAATGTTGTTGGAGAAGGTTGGGACAACATGGACAAAGAAACAAAAGAAGCCTTAGGTAAGTGTAGTAGAAACATTTAATTTGGGAAGTATAAAAGATCAAAAATACAATAAAATAGTTAAAATTTTTGGAAGGCATCTGGTGAATTACATTTGTTAAATTAAGTAAGTACAACAAGTCACAATATATTAGAGGTGTCTTGTTATGCCAGCTGTCTTTTTCACTCAGCACTGTTTGCGTATCGCTTTTGCCAGGGTACAGAACCTGCGGTAGAACAGAAATATTCAGCAAACTGATCTCTTGTGTGTATTCCTTTCACGGTCCCTCTTGTCCCCTGGGCCGGAATGCTGCCCAAAGGACACGATAACGTGTCTTCAAAGTTGTGCCCATCGTTTTCCCTCACAAAGTTGTGCAGTACACGAGTGGCTTTAACAATGACGTCAACCAAATCGATACTGAAGTCAATCGGACGGTGGAATATACGCCGTTTACCGGCTAAAATACCTAATGCACATTCGACGGCCGGCCGGGGTGGCTGAGCGGTTCTAGGCGCTACAGTCTGGAACCGCGCTACTGCTACGGTCTCAGGTTCGAATCCTGCTTCGGGCGTGGATGTGTGTGATGTCGTGTGTGTGTGTGTGTGTGTGTGTGTGTGTTTTCTTAATGTTGTGTTTGCTTTGTATGTGGGTATGATATTTTTGTTGATGTCTTTCTAGGCGAGCTTCGGTTCTTTTAGGAAGTTCCCGTGTGGTAAGTTCAGTTTCCCATTATTTTCTTTGTATGTGGGTATGATATTTTTGTTGATGTCTTTCTAGGCGAGCTTCGGTTCTTTTAGGAAGTTCCCGTGTGGTAAGTTCAGTTTCCCATTATTTTCTTTTACTGCATTTCACTATTTTGATGTATTTGATTGTTGTAGTACGCCAGTACGTATGTTTTCGTGTACTCCAGTACGTAACAGAAATTTCGCACCTGTCGTTCTTCTTTCGTTTCCCAGCACTAGTATCAGTACGATTTTTTCGAATCTGTGCTAGCAATATTGAAGGCGAAACAGCCGACACAACTGAAATTTGTATCCCATCCTTCAGTTGACTTTTACAGTGACACTACCTATTCGAAAAGTATGACATACGTAACATTGGTGAGATTTACCTATGTATGTCAACTGGAGAGCAGCGTGCCCGACAATATTTTACCCGAGCCAGGCACGTAGGGTAACAGAAATGCACAGACACGCAGGCTTCGTTTCTTCTGCACATACTATATTTGGTTGTAGAGCTACAGCGAAATGAAACGCACTGGCCGGCGCCGTCGTAAAAAGGGCAGCGAACAAAAGCCTTCCCTCCGCTGTCCTGGCGCATTCACGGCAGCGACCGCCTGACGTGAAAGCGGAAGACAAACGAATCCGACGCCGCGTAACGACTGCTTACTCGTTTGATGTCTTCCGCTCAGGCCTGCCACCGTATTGTGCGGCGTTCACTGTGATACAGAGGCTGGCCGTCACTACTGTCCCGCCCCTGTTTCTGGTAAAAGCTACCTCCAGCGACTCACCTGTTAACACTCGACTAATAGGTTTCTCGGGCAGTGTACAAATTCGTGTTTGTGCGAGAGACTGCCATCTTATTTAATTACACATCCCGCTGCTCTGAGTTTCTCTTCTGAAAGTATAATCGGAAATATTTCCTTAGTATGCTCTCACTGGTAGGTGAGAAATTAAAATCATAACTGCAAACTAATTGTTTGCCTGTACTAGCGACAAATGACAGCAACAGAGAACAGTGGAGGCCCGCTACCGCCGCTCTCTTTCTACCTTTCTACACCTATCTAAATTTCCTATAACAACCGTAGAATGTCTCCCGGCCGCTGTGGCCGAGCGGTCCTTGGCGCTCCAATCCGGAACGGCGCTGGTGTTACGGTCGCAGGTTCGAAACCTGCCTCGGGCATGGGTGTGTGTGATGTCCCAGGTTAGTTAGGTTTAAGTAGTTCTACGTCTAGAGGACTGATGACCTCAGATGTTAAGTCCCATAGTGTTTAGAGCCATTTGAACCATTTTTTTCGTAGAATGTTTGCTTCTGCGTTCCGTGCGTTTAAGGTAGTTCAGAAAGACGATTTGGCAATGTCCCTTGTTAACACAGAAGCGAGGAGGATCTGAGAAGCAGAGGTGAGGAGAGTATCGCTCGCTATAAGAAGACGTATCAAATGTCGGCCTTCGTACGTCTTGAGCACAGGAAAACTGATACTCGGGGAAAAGACAGAGGCTGGAATATATCCGACAAACGATCGAGGACGCCTGGAAGAAGTGCAGCCTGAGACGATTAGGTTGGGCGCAGGAGGGGAATCGTTGCCGAGCGCTTGGAACTAGTCATCCCTTGCGACTAGCGTAAGCAGACGAAATACGAATCAGTGTCGTTCACTCTGGAACTGTATCTGTGGCGGCGCCAGCAATAAATGTCGTCGTTGTCTTTGTTAAACTAGTGGTGGCCAGCGGGCAGCCAGCGCTCCGCAGCGCCGCGGTCCAGGGGTAAGGGGGGGGGGGGGGGCAGACACTCCCTACAATGTCGCTGAGTAGCTCGTGTTCACTTCCATACGTCACGGTCACGTCTCATTCACTTTTGCTTATTGTTAATATTATCGATCACCGACGACGAGCCGGCCGTTGTGGTCGTGCGGTTCTAGGCGCTTCAGTCCGGGACGGCGCTGCTGCTACGGTCGCAGCTCCGAATCCTGCCTCGGGCACTGATGTGTGTCATGTCTTTAGGTTAGTTAGGTTTAAGTAGTTCTAAATCTAGGGGACTGATGACCGCGCAGCAGTATTCCGGCAGAGGATGGACAAGTGTAATGTATGGTCTCTTTAGTGGGTTTGGCGCATAGTGGATTTGGCCCATCTTCTAAGTGTTCTGCCAACAAAGCGCAGTCTTTGTTTCGCCTTCCTCACAATATTATCTATGTGGTCTTTCCAATTTAAGTTGCTTGTAATTGTAATTCCTAGGTATTTAGTCGAATTGACAGCCCTCAGATTTGTGCGATTTATCGTATAAACCACAATTTATCGGACTACCCATGTTCATGACCCCGCACTTTTCGTTGTTTAGTGCCAATTGCCACTTTTCGCACCATACAGAAATTCTCTCAGATCATTTTGTAATTGGAATTTCTCGTCTGATGATTTTACTAGACGGTAAATTACAGCATCATCTGCTAACAATCTAAGGGGGCTGCTCAGATTATCACAAAGATCATTTATATAAATCAGGAACAGCAGAGGGCCTATGAGATTACCTTGCGGAACGCCAGATATCACTTTTATTCTACTCGATGATTTACCGTCTATCACTACGATCTGTGACTTCTCTGACAGGAAATCACGAATCCAGTCACACAACTGAGACGATACTCCATATGCACGCAATTTGATTAATAGTCGCTTGTTAGGAACAGTATCAAAAGCCTTCTGGAAATCTAGGAATATGGAATGGATGTGGGATCCCTTGTCGACAGCACTCACTACTTCGCGGGGGTAGAGACCTAGCTGTGTTGCACAAGAACGATATTTTCTGAATCCGTGTTGGTTATGTATCAATAAGTCATTTTCTTCAACGTGATTCACAATGTTCGAGTACAGTATATGCTCCAAATTCCTACTGCAAATTGAGGTCAGTGATATGGGTCTGTAATTCAATGGGTTACTCCTATTTCCTTCCTCGAATATTGGTGTAACCTGTGCTACTTTAGTCTTTAGGAACAGACCTTTCGTCAAGTGAGCGGTTTTATATGATTGCTAAGAAAGGCGCTATTGTGTCTGCACGCACACTGAAAGGAAGCTGATTGGTATACCATCTGGAGCGGAAGACTCGCCTTTCTTAAGTGATTTGAATTTTTTCGCAACACCTAACATATCTACTTTTATTTTGTCACTCGTGCTAACAGCTGTTCTGGTTTCGAATTCTGGAATATTTACTTCATCTTCTTTCTCGAAGGAATTACGGAAAACTGTATTTAGTAACTCCGCTTTAGTGGCACCATCATCGGTAACATTTCCATCGCTATCGCGGAGTGACGGTACTGAGTGTTTTTTGCCACTGGTGTACTTTACATGCGACCCGAATCTCTTTGGGTTTTCTACCATATTTTGAGACAATGTTTCATTGAGGAAACTATTAAAAGCATCTCGCATTAACGTCCGCACTAAATTTCAATCTTCAGTGAAACTTAGCCAGTCTTAGGGATTTTGCGTTCTTCTTAATTTGGTATGCTTTTTTCGTTGCTTCTGCAAGAGTGTTCTGACGTGTTTTGTGTACCATGGTGGATCAGTCCCGTCTCTTATTAACTGGGAATCTCTCTATTGCTGTCAATACTGTATCTTTGAATCTGAGACATAATTAGCTTGGAAGGAATGGAGACTCTCTCTTAGGAAGGTACCAAGCGAATTTTTATCTGCTGTTTTAAGTAGATTTTCCGTTTATTTTTAGTGGCTTTGTTTGAGATGGTTTCGAGCCTCGCTACAGTGACAATAACGCTGTCCTCAGTCCAGACAAATGTTTGAGCGGCACAGTACTTTACTGCAGGTGCGTGGTTCTGCCGTAGTGTTCATCCTACATGTGCGCTGAATTACGCTCGTGGGCTGCGGACCGAGATAGAATTTTTGGTTTTTCGCGAATACGCGTTGCTGCTAGAGGTGAAAGGAGCGGTAAGCGACAGTAAAAGTTTTAGGGGTGTCGCAATCGGCCAGGCTGCGCACGTCTCCCACTGTGGCTCTCGAGTGTGCCACACGCAACACGCCGTGTGGGGCGCAGCGCCCTCTGCCAGCCGGTCTCGTCCTCAGATACGCATTTCTGCGACTGCGAAGAGTGTGTCTCGTGCATCGCGTGCAGGTCCTGTGATCGAATACTAGTTGAGTTTCTGAGCGTCAGTTTTAATTCGCCACCTTCTCTCTTTATTGATACGATAATGCAGCTCATCCACGGTCAGTACACGACACAAGGAAGTTGTTCCATTGGCCTACAAGACCGAGCTTCCCTTCTTTCCTGTCCACATTTCAGTTCTACAACACAGGAGAGGGGGCTCCACGCCATGCTACATCTGCCTCTGTGAAAAATGGTTCGGAGAGGGCTCCATTCACACGTATCCCAGATAGTGAGCTGTCCAGGGGGACTGTGCTAAAGACATCTGGGTGTAACTTCCATGATACTAGAGACAGTTGTAGAGGGTAAAAAACTGAATGGGAAGACAGGGATCAGAGTACGATACGTCCACTGAACAAGAAGATTTCGAACGACCGACTCGCCGTCGCACGCCGCACGCCGCCGCTGCCGGCGCCCACCGCGCGGTAACGCCCTCCTGTACGGTGGGTGCCTCTCTCTGAGCTAATGGCACTTACAGCTGACAAGCATGCCCCCGTAACTTGGAACGCTCCATATAAACTGATAGCACACTTCTCGAGGCAGGCAGGGGAGGGGAGGGTGCGAGGCGGGAGTGGGTGTTTAAGGGCCTCTTTTTTTCTCCAATAACTCGAAAACCGGGGGTGCTAGCGAAAATTTACCCCTAAAAATGTCCCATCATAATAGGACGCGTTGCAGTGGATGAAACTTCTTGGCAGATTAAAACTGTGTACCTTACCCGAGACCTGAACTCGGACCTTTGCCAGGCAAGTGCTCTACTAGCTGTGAGGGCGGGTCGTGACTCGTGCTCCGGTAGCTCAGATAGTAGACTTGCCCGCGAAAGGCAAAGGTCCCGAGTTCGGGTCTCGATCCGGCACACAGTTTTAACCTGCCAGGAAGTTTTATATTAGCCCACACTCCGCTGCAGAGTAAAAATTTCATTCTGGAAGTAAAAGTCCCGTTTCAGTGCTATACAGTTACTCTTCACTGTTAAATGAAGCAAGTTAAGAACAAATACTAACGTTTGTACCGCGCCTAAGAGCGGTAAAACGCAGTGAAGGATAAATTGTGTTCCAGGGGTGAACTGTGTCGGTGCACTCCCCTCCTCAACAGGTCTGCAAACTGAAGAGCAGCAGCCGATTCCACACTGTGCCTACCCCACTACGTCACAACAAGCAACTAGAGGCTTGTCGTCCGCAGCTCGTGGTCGTGCGGTAGCGTTCTCGCTTCCCACGCCCGGTTTCCCGGGGTCGATTCCCGGCGGTGTCAGGGATTTTCTCTGCCTCGTGATGACTGGGTGTTGTGTCATGTCCTTAGGTTAGTCAGGTTTCAGTAGTTGTAAGTTCTAGGGACTGATGACCGTAGATGTTAAGTCCCATAGTGCTCAGAGCCATTTAAACCATTTTGCACCAAAGGCTTGTCTTAGCAAACCTTCCTTCTGCAGCTCGCCTTGCGAATGACTCACGCCCGCTCTGTGTTAACACGACACGTCACTCTGAAATGACTTACTATACTAATGGTGCTGAAGCAAGAAAAGTATATGGGCGGATCCTACGTAAATCTGTGCACACTGTGAGAGGGGAGACAGACGGTAGGTGTCGCATTGTTCCGGTGAAGGCGGCTGTGCAGACCGCGAGCGCCCCTCGCTTCTCACTTTGCAGACACGCTACATCTCACCAGTATTTCCTGTCCAGCGCACTTACACGAGTGGAGCACGTATTTATAAAGTGCACTTGTTGTTACTTTATTGAGTATGTATTCGCAGTTGATCTTTTACGTAAAATACGTTCCTACAAACGATGGCTGGGACGTGTTTATGTGTGCTGTGGTGGGTGACTTACGTAGTTTTGGTGGGACTGTATCGGTAATTGTGATACCTTTCTGCTGCCTATCGTTGACAGGGTACCGTACACTCGTGTAATTGTCTTGCAGTCATTTGGTGCTGAATTAATGAGTGACCAGAAAGCTAATGCACTTCTCTTGTGTTACTGGTAGTCTACATAAATCTTTTCCATTCAGATATTGGTGGGACTTGTACGGTGGGCTGCACTGGGCGCTCCGTCCAGGACACAGTAAGCATTCCACGTTGGGTGCCAATGCTATGTCTAATGCAGTGAGACTGCTTGTATTCAGATCTACAGTAGTAATCTGCTGTAATGCAGTGCTGAAATATATCAAATACCACAAGACATACGTGACCAACTTATGTTGCCGAGGGAGAAAACTTAAGCCTCCGAGCCTGTTCATACGTCGCGACAGAGCCGGAGACCTCTCATGCTCTGACAAGTATTCCGGACAGTGATAGTGGAGACAATGAAGTCAACACTGTCAGTAATAGGTCGTACTGCGCTTTCCCAAAAACAACCTCTGCAAACCTTACGTCGAGTTTGCGGACGACCTGGCGATACTTACAGAGGAAGAAGAGATTGCGTTCTAACCGGTCGAGATACCAAAAAATGTGCTGAAAAAAGAGTGATACAAATCTCATTCGAGAAAATTGAAATCTTATGTTCAAAGAACAGAAATGGCGAGTCTGAAAACAAAGTAAGGTGAAATCAGCAGGGGCTCGTACTTTAAAATACGTCGGAGATTTCATCGAAGTGACTGCTCTCGAAAAAAAGTGTCACAGCAAAATCGCCTCCAAAAAGTAAGGGTCGGTCCTAAACTTCTCCAACAAAAAATACGTGCCAAGAGAGACAAAAATTTGGCACTTCAACCCAGTCACGAAAGCGACAGTCCTCTACGGGAGCGAAAACCTGACACTTAACAGAAAACACGAGCTTGCGGACTCGAAGAAATCAAAAAACACGAGCTTGCGGACTCGAAGAAATCAAAAAAAAAGGAGTGAGAAGATCATTAGCAAAATTTTAGGAGGAAGACACACCCCAGACCGTTACAGCCTACAGTTAATCAGAACAACAGAAAAGTCTTCAAACATCGAAACTGACATTGGGAAAACGCGACTGAAATTCTTTTTCATGACCTCAACAGACTACCAGAAAAGCGAATGACAAAAATAGACTACGGAACATCACTTAGGAACCCAAAACCCTGGCTGGACGAAATTGGAAAGGACCTCAAAAACGCAAACATATGACCAAGTGACATTTTACACAGACACATACACGTTTAGACACAAAGAGACGAAAGGCAACCTGCACCAGAGCAACCAAAACAAAAACGGTAGAGACCAAAGGGATGGCCTTCCACGCGCTCAGCCTTGTGGCCACCGCTTCCTGCTCACGCGGCTCGCAAGGCTGTGCTGCGCTGCGCTGCGCTGCAAGGTCGCACCGCACACCGCTACTGCCACTGCTACTGCTACTGGTACTGGTACTGGTAGTGGTAACGGCCCTGCCCTGGCTACACGGTCGCGTTAAACAGCGTTTTGGTTTCAGGATGGAAGCAACAAAAGGGCACTGCTAGGAAACTGGTGAGGTGCGGCAAGGCCTGCAGAGGACGGCCGGTGCGGGCAGCGGCTGACAGTCGCCCCTGGACGAGGGTGAGTGCAACGAGCTAGCGGCCACTGGCGACAGATCGCTGCAAACGAACGTAACCTCGTTACGTAATTCCGACTAACCGTTCGGCGCGACCTAAGGTGGCGGGACAGCATAAAAATACTTGTACGTGAAGGAGATGGGAAAACTCTCGAGGAAATGTAGTTCACCCACGAGACTAGTGTGGGGCTGATATCAGGCTGTAAGACTAGAAGAGACAGAGCGGACTGAGCGAAGAGCATCGTGTTTCGTCACGAAAAAAAGAAAGAAAGAACATTAGAGTTTCGACAACGAGGTCACTGGAGACGGATGACACGCTCTGTTCAGCTAAGTAAGGACGGCAGACGCTACAAGAGAGGCGCCGTGCGTCAGAGAAGCGGTTACTGCTGAGATTCCCACAGCGGGCAGCACGCTACCTCTTCCCAGATGCGTCTCGCGAAACGACCACGACGCCGAGATCAGATGACGCGGAACTATGCCGGCAGTCATTCTTCCCGCGAGGCATCCGCGAATGGAGAAGGGGCGGGAGTAGCAGAAGTAATGTCCTCCACACACCTTAAGATGGCTGCCGGCTTACAGGGATACGTGAAAACACTCAATAGAAGCCGAACCGAGCAAAAATCTGGGAGTGCAAGCTGTCTAGCCTTAGACAATGCGAGGTCAGGTCGGAAGTTGACGCCGATTTGGCGAGCGATTGCGTCTGAAATACACCAGATCAGTAAGCTGCAACATACACAATACCTGAGTGGCGGTAACAAGAGTTGAACGCTGTCGAGAACGGTGTGAAGGCAGGGTTGCAGTTTATCACAGCTCTCTCTTGTCGGGTGTTGCGAGAAAATTTCCGAAGGGAAATCGCAGTGCTAGGCTAGCAGATATACACCTCCTGGACAGATTAAGACACTTACGGAAAGGGACGTAGGACTTACTTAAGCACGCAGTGCGACTTTAGGACCAACGAAGCAAAGCCGAAGACGGTGGAGAGTAGCAGAGTGGCGAACAGGGACTCGTTTAATATCGAGGCTGGGACAACTGAAGTGAAAGGAGTCTCCAGTCCAGGAAATGAGACCACTCGGGGTGGGTCGCCGAAGCGAGGAAGTAGAAACAGTCCTCCCACAAACCGGCACTGACAGTAGCACACATCGATGCGCGAATCGGGGAGTTGCCGAGTGCGCACCCCTGCAGCACGGCACTGTACTGGAGTGAAACGCAGGTCTTCAGGAGAAGAAAATTGAAGCATTTGAGATCTGATGCTATAGAAAATTGTCAAAAATTAAGCACAAAGTGAACAAGTTTTAAAAGTAATGCTCGAGGAGAGACATGTGTAGGAGACGTTTGAGATAAGGAAGGACAGTATGTACTGCGACTTGCCAGGAGTTGCCGACATGGCGCTGGACCGAGCTGCGGAGGGGTGACAGAGTACAGTAGCGAAATACCGCCACACAAAACCTCAACGTTTCCCTCGCAACTTTTCGATTAGATAGCTGTTGCGATGGTTAACGCGGAAGGGAACGACAGCGGCCGTCGCGCAGCACTCGACAACGTCATCTGTAAATATGTTTTTTTTGTGAAAATGTTAATATTGTTATTAATCTGTATATATCACTGTACACAAATAGTATTTAGAATTCGCGATAGATAATTTACAGAAATTGTGGACGGCTGCATCGTGACGAAACCAAAAGCTGATGACAGACAGGAAAGAGATGTGATACACGCCTACGCTGTATGGGACAGCTATCGAGCAGCCCAGTTTGCGGGCACGTCCGACGCCGTCTGAGGTGACGGCAAGCTCTGGGGCCCGTAGCGAAGCCTATAGCAGTCGGTAGTAGGAGTCGCAGAGATGTGCCGAATACAAAGCAGTGACGGCTGATGTGGCCTTCCGCTCGACAGTAAACATTACGACCGCGGTCTCTCATTAACAGGTCACGCGCACGTATATCGTACGCATCGTTCGGGCAGTCTATCCGCGCCATTTGCGTATCTTGCCGGATCAGGTCGGCTTAACGAAATAAGACGCATTACTTCCCGATTATGGGCTACACTTGGAACATCGGTCAGGTAGCACAAGTGTTTCACAGTAGCTGAGATGTGCTTATTCGGAAATAAATATGGATGGAGAAACGCGTGACGCTGTTGCCGACTCGCCGTCGGTTCCGGCACAGCCTGCCGGCCTGCCTCTGCCCACGGCCAGGTGGTCGCTGCCAGCGGCCGCCGCCTGCGCGCACACCTAAACACATCTCGTGAACCACACTCCACTTCACGACACCGACTGAAAACCTAGCTACAACCTTACAAAACACGTTTCTTGAGGACCGCGTGCGTGCGAGAAACCCCACGTCCTGTTCCTCGTCACACGATCTCACGTTATACGGCGCTACCGCGGCTAGCGTTCGACATGGCCTGCGTGTTCTGACCACCTCCACAGCGAATCGGAGCGCCTGCTCGGTCGGGAGCGGCAGGTAGAACTGCCTCTGCCCGCCCCTCGCTGGGTACGCCCCACAAGTTACCACGCTCATCTACCGAGGTACTGCACACTCACCGAACAGGAACTTCAGAAGCACAGTGGGAGAAGAATTTTAACAGCCGATAGTGAGAAACAAAATTACGTAAAACTGCGCTGCTGTTCGAGTCCGCGATCTCGACAGCTCCCTACGCCTGTCCATCTCGTGGAAGCCTCTTCGTCTCTGCGCAACTACTCGAGCCTAAACTGCGCAGTGTATTCCTGCTATGGCCTCCCTCTCCTCACTCGCCAGCAACTACTTCCTGGTGGCTGGCAAGTCTCCACTTAGTTAGCTTTAGCCATAGAACTCGTTTCTTTTCGATCGATTTAGCAACATTTCACTCGCTATCAAAATAACCTTCAGCGTTCTTCTGTAACAATGTGTTTCGTAAGCTTCTACTTCTCGCCTCTACTATTTATCGCCCACCTACCACTATCTTTTGACACAATAAACCGAAAAACGGCATTTCACGAAAATGTCCTACCTTTAAATTTATATTAAACGTTAATAAATTTCTCTCCGTTTCTTTTCTTTTTGATCTGTCTTTGCAAACAACGCGAAACAAATTATGTAAAATTGAGCTGTCTCCATCACTTCGCTTACTAGCCTCCGACTAGTGGTGTTTACCTGGTACAGTGACGGGGCGATGACGTAAGCGACGGACGTGGGTGTCGCCTGACACACTCGCCCGCGTAACATCACTCAGCACGGTGGCCGTCGCCGATGACGTGACGTTAGTGCGCAAACGTGAGCGACGGCCGAGTCTGAGCACGCGGGTCGCGCATCAGAAACACGGTGGGCGACTAAACGGTAGCGACACCTCAGCGAGAGACTACTTCTGAGGTCGAAAAATTTCTCTACTTCGAAAGAAAAATACACAGAGTAGGAAGGTGCAGGATACGCAGCGATAGCGGGCACTGCACGAGGCAGGACGACTTTCTCTAAAAAAGGTAACAACTGCAAACTTCCATAAATGTACGGCTACAGACGAGAGAAGGCTTCTTAAAAGGACGGCTCTGTATCTCAAACACAGCACGTGGACAGTGGAAAACGCACAAGTCGTCTCATCATACGATTTTTAAAAATAGGGTGTCACGCGAGACAGTCGAATATCAGAAGTTGTTCAATTCAGGAGAGAAGAAATCAACGCAGCGAGAACAAAAGTCTAAAAATGAACCGAAAGAGAAGAGCGGAGGCAATGGCTGGACACACATTACGACACGAATCGTCGCTCAGAAACCGTAGTCGAAGGCAGGGGAAGTACCTTGTGGCCGGCGAGGCATCTCAAGTGAAGGGAACAGCAGCAAGCCGCGCAAATGGACGCTCGTATCAAACTTACTTCACGGATGATAACCAAAACAGCATCAACGACTACGAAGTACATGGAGTCTAAATTTTATACTTCGGACAGTCCTCTTGATAGATTTCCAGAGTGGATCGTCAACGACTAAATTTTTTGCCTGTCGGTGTTACAACTGTCTTGGGAATGGTCCAGTCCAACATGTCGAAACCTGCCCTGAAATATTTTATACAGCAAGAATACGCAGATTGAAACACAATGTCAAAATTTTACAATGCTGGTAGTTTTTAAAGAATGTTAAAAATAGTCAAATTCGCATCCCTCCAGGCGACTGGAGAACTGTACACCCGTGCCGTAGCTGTAGCAGATAGCGCATGCGCAACAGGGCAGCCACATACCCTTCGTTGACGGCACATCGGCAAACAGACAGCACAACGCCACCGTAATTTGTAAAGTGAATTTCGGTTTCCCTTGATAGTTTCCTGACACAATAAATTTTTCACTGTTACTATTCGCTCTAATGTGCAACGCATTTAATTTGCAGTATCGCTAAGTCTTAACTATGGAGATAAAACTGAATGACCGTTGTTTGTGTCTTCTTCCTCAGTATGCAGAAATGCAGACCATTACGTAAGTGACAATATAGTGGGGAAAATAAGCTGGAAATGTGAATTTGCGTTGGGGGGGGGGGGGGGGGGGGCATTCGACTTGGGTAGCTCGTGCAGCAATGTCGACCATAATGCTGGGGTCAGCATTTTTACCTCGTAAATAAGGAGACCTAGGTTGAAGTCCCCGGCGGTGGCAGAAATTTTAATTCATTTCTTCAGCATCCATCACTGTCGCGGTTTTCAGTTTCGTTACACGAAGGAGAGAGAAACATACGTAGTGTGTTTTGTTTCGTAAAATCTGACCAAGAATTGTATTAATGGAAGAAAGATTTACACGAAGTGCGAAATATGCACCAAAATTAAACTCACGGAAATGTGAAAGATACACTATTGGAAACGTTAGAACTGCTCGTGAAAGTCAGTGCACTGAAGTATCTACGAGACTGGACACTCTAGAATCCAAGAGATACGACGATTACCAATTTCCAGGCTTGTTCGACCTTATTACAAAGATTCAGGTAATTATACGGAAAAGGAAGCCGAAAAATTACGAAGCGTACCTAAAGAAAACCTGTAGAGGCGATGTCATTACTAGGTAATACTGTAAAGAGATTCTTAACTGACGTGAAGAGGAAGCTTCTTGTTATTCTGTAAAATGTTGTGTATAAAGCGAATCAGTCAGGTTTTGTGTACGAACTGTGTGCAAAACGCACTTTTATCATTTCCAACGATAAAAAGGGCAGAGTCGCTTGTGCAGTCGAAGAATGCTATGACACTCTCTTATACCACAGTGCCAGTGATAAGTATCCGCACGTTTATGCCTGTCTTGAAGAGCAACAGTCCGAATTAAGATTAAAAAGATCTGTGGAAACTGCAAAGAATAATTTTCAGCGGTACAATGGAGAACAATGTTCACAACCATTTCTTACAGCTTTCCAGTTGTGTATCAATAAAACTACCAATTACTGAGAAGTGCCCGATCGAATTGACATTTTGTCAGATGTGCCTGGTGCAAAAACGAATCGTCATCCAAAAGACACTTCACATTTTTGCGACGATTACAGGGAATAAACAAGAAAATATTTGATTGTCAGCAAAATGTACATTATTCAAAAATTATCATAAGAACTGTGCTACAGAATTCTTATAAAATATTTAATGTCAACAAATTAAAGTCGCAATTGATGGAAGACATCTGTAACGTAACTTTATAAAATGCCTCGATTGTGTTTCCTCTGTGAGTCACTTCTGTTATAATTACATGTGCAACAGTTTCGCTGTTATTAAAAAACTACTGATTCGAGACATTTTGGGGCAGTTTAAGTGATTAAAATTCGTGTGTGGACTTTGGATTTCGCGTTACGTGGCGCTACGTTTGCTTGTCACGGATGCATCCGCTTAATTCGCCGACTCGAGCAATAGGCAGAGAGTGCTGTACGAACCGCTGTTGCAAGCGGCTGAAGTGAGTAACTTCAACATAAAAAAAAAAAAAAAAAATACTTGCAGTGCACCTTGGCAGCTAAAATTTTTTGATAATGCCTTTCTTTCGGAGCATTCTTCGAGTGTGAAAAATTTCATGGCAGGTTTCCACATGCCTGGACTATTCCTCTGTATGAAGTCGCCTGAGGGACATACTCACCGCGCCGCCCACCCTTACAAAGCCTGAAGAAGGTCGGTCGAGGGTCTGAGATAGGTGCTCATTGCCCAGGGAGGCAAGAGTGCTGATTTCATCTTATCACACACGATCAACACCGAAGCCAAGTTGGATGTTTCTTTACTGTATTGCCTTTTGGGTGTAAGGCAGTCAGAATGGATGCCTCGGCTGGCGACCGCTGGGAAATCAAGCGCGGCCGTGTTTGTGCGTGACACGCGGCCTTTGAGCGCCCGCAGCTGCATCGCGCGCTCACCTCCCGCAGCCCGCACTGCGACGCTTGCTGCGCGGCTGCTGCCCGTACTCACCTGCAACAAAAGAAAACACACCACGTGTAGCCGTCGCACACAACACGTACAGCGCTGCAACTGGGCAACCGGTAAAGCGAGAAACGGCACGTAACGCGTTATACGAGCCAACCACGAGCCGCATCTTCCGACATCGAGACGTCATATCCCAGTGTCGGGGTGGACAGGACAGAAGTACTTATCTAGGGCCGGTACGAGCACAGGTAAACATTGGGCGCCGCATCACTTCCAGTGAGTGACGATCAGCAGGATAGCACGGCCAGTTCAATGACACATAACGAAATGCACATCACTCGGTCTCTAGCTCAAATGGTTCAAATGGCTCTGAGCACTATGGGACTTAACTTCTGAGGTCATCAGTCGCCTAGAACTTACAATTAGAACTAATTAAACCTAGATAACCTAAGGACATCACACACATCCATGCCCGAGGCAGGATTCGAACCTGCGACCGTAGCGGTCGCTCGGTTCCAGACTGTAGCGCCTAGAACCGCACGGCCACTACGGCCGGCGCCCGAGGCAGGATTCCAACCGACGACCGTAGCGGTAGCGCGGTTCCAGACTGTAGCGCCTAGAACCGCTCGGTCACTCCGGCCGGCGGTCTTTAGCTATAATTAGTGTTAGCCAGGAAGTAAAAGATGAACTCCCAGAGCAATCTCCGCTAGAAGATTTGCACGAAGCTGGCCGCGGTGGCCAAGCGGTCCCAGGCGCTTCAGTCCGGAACCACGTGAGTGCTACGGTCGCAGGTTCGAATCCTGCCTCGGGCATGGATGTGCGTGACATCCTTAGCTTAGTTAGGCGTAAGTAGTTCTAAGTTCTAGGGGACTGATGACCTCGGATGATAAGTCCCATAGTGCTCAGAGCCATTTGCACGAACGAACGGAACTAATTCAAAATGGTTCAAATGGCTCTGAGCACTATGGGACTCAACTGCTGTGGTCATAAGTCCCCTAGAACTTAGAACTACTTAAACCTAACTAACCTAAGGACAGCACACAACACCCAGCCATCACGAGGCAGAGAAAATCCCTGACCCCGCCGGGAATCGAACCCGGGAACCCGGGCGTGGGAAGCGAGAACGCTACCGCACGACCACGAGATGCGGGCACGGAACTAATTGTGAAAGCCGTAAAATGTACATTTTACAACAAAAAATTAGATGCACATAGGAATTCGAGAATATAAATTCTTCGTACGTGACAAGTTCCAGGATGTAGAAGGAATTTGAAGATTACAATTATAAGCCAAAATTAAGCCGCATGTTATTGGAACTAAATCAAACAAACAGAAAGAAAGGGTTGTTTCCCGTGTGTAAATATGAATGTAGAAATTAACAAAATTTTGTACGAGTGTTTTCTTGTCTTATTTGCCGTCGTACTAAACATCCTAAGTATTTCCCTGTGTACGATGATCTACGTCCATGAACCCAAGCGATTACTAAACGGTTGCGAAAACACACTTGACCTCATAGCAACAAATAATCCTGAGCTAATAACGAACATCAAGAAGTATACAGGGATTGCTGAGCACTGGATGTCGTAGCGAGACTGAATATTGTAACCCCCAAATCCTCCAAAAATAAACGAAAAATATAACTAATCAAAAAAGCAGATAAAAATTCACTTGATGCCTTCCTGAGAATCGTTTAAAATTAATAATATAAGTGTAACCAGGTGTGGCTTGAATTCAAGGAAACAGTATCTGCAGCAACTGAGAGATTTGTACCAAATAAATTAACAAACGACGTGGCTAATCTCCCGTCGTGCACAAAACGGGTCAGAACACTGTTGCAGAGACAGAAACAAACATGCCACATTTAAACAGGCACAAAATCCTCAAGTTCTTTCAGAGAAGCTCGAAATTTAGCGCGGATGCGAGATGCTTATAAATGGTAAAAAATCCCAAGAGATTCCGGTCACATATGAAGTATGCTAGGCTAGCAGCAAGACACAGTCAATGCCTTCTCTGCGTGATAGCAATGGAGATACTATCGAAGACAGTGCTGTCAAAGCAGAGTTACTAAACACAGCCTTCCGAAATACCTTCACAAAAGAAGACGAAGTAAATATTCCAGAATGCGAATCAAGAGCAGCTACCAACATGAGTAACGTAGAAGTGAATATCCTTGGAATATTCAAGCACCTTAAATCACTAAGCAAGTCTTCTGGTTCAGACTGTATGCCAGTTACGTTCCTTCCAGGGTATGCTGATGCATTAGCTCCATACTTAAGAATCATATACAACCGTTCGTTCGACGTAAGACCCGTACCTAAATACTGGAAAGTTGCACAAGTCACACCAATTCACACCAATATTCAAGAAAGGTAGTAGGAGTAACCACTAAATTACGGCCCATATAGTTGACGTCGATATGCAGCAGGATTTTTGAACATATATTGACGCAAACCAACGTTTCTAGCTTTTGACAATGTTGACTGGAATACTCTGTTACAAATTCTGAAGGTGGGAGGCGTCTAACACAGGGAGCGAAAGGCTATTTACAATTTGTACGGAAACCAGATGGCAGTTATAAGAGTCGAGGGGCATGAAAGGGAAGCAGGGGTTGGGAAGGGAGTGAGACTGGGTTGTAGCCTATCCCCGATGTTCTTCAACCTGTATACTGAGCAAGCAGTAAAGGAAACAAAAGAAAAATTCGGAGTAGGAATTAAAATCCATGGAGAAGAAATTAAAACTTCGAGGTTTGCCGATGACATTGTAATTCTGTCAGAGACAGCAAAACACCTGGAACAGCAGTTGAACGGAATGGACAGGGTCTTCAAAGGAGGATGTAAGATGAACATCAACAAAAACAAAACAAGGATAATGGAATGTAGTCGAATTAAATCGTGTGATGCAGTGGGAATTAGATTAGGAAATAAGTCACTTAAAGTAGTAGATGAGTTTTGCTATTTGGGGAGCAAAATAACTGATGATTGTCGAAGAAGGGAGGATATAAAATGTAGACTGGCAATGGCAAGGAACGCGTTTCTGAAGAAGAGAAATTTGTTAACATCGAGTATAGATTTAAGCGTCAGGAAGTCTCTTCTGGAAGTATGTGTATGGAGTGTAGCCATGTATGGAAGTGAAATATGGACGATAAATAGTTTAGACAAAAAGAGAATAGAAGCTTTCGAAATGTGGTGCTACAGAAGAATGCTGAAGATTAGATGGGTAGATCACATAACTAATGAGGAGGTACTGAATAGAATTGGGGGAGAAGAGGAATTTGTGGAACAAGTTGACTAGAAGAGGGGATCGGTTGGTAGAACATGTTTGAGGCATCAAGGGATCACCAATTTAGTATTGGAGGGCAGCGTGGAGGGTAAAAATCGTAGAGGGAAATCAAGAGATGAATACACTAAGCAGATTCAGAAGGATGTAGGTTGCAGTAGTTACTTGGCGATGAAGAAGCTTGCGCAGGATAGAGTAGCATCGAGAGCTGCATCAAACCAGTCTGTGGACTGAAGACAACAACAACAACACTGAGTTCGAACATTATGAATTACCTCGAAGAAAACGGTCTATTGACACACAGTCAACATGGGTTTAGAAAACATCGTTCTAGTGAAACACAACTTGCTCTTTCTATGTATTGCGAATACATAGAAAGAAGGATCCTTTATTGTGTGATTATATGATAGCGGAACAAACACTGGCAGCAGTTACTTCTGTAAAATATCTGGGAGTATGCGTGCGAAACGATTTGAAGTGGAATGATCATATAAAATTAATTGTTGGTAAGGCTGGTACCAGGTTGAGATACATTGGGAGAGTCCTTAGAAAATGTAGGTGGCTTACAAAACACTCGTTCGACCTATACTTGAGTATTGCTCATCAGTGTGGGATCCGTGCCAGATCGGGTTGACGGAGGAGATAGAGAAGATCCAAAGAAGAGCGGCGCGTTTCGTCACAGGGTTATTTGGTAACCGTGATAGCGTTACGGAGATGTTTAACAAACTCAAGTGGCAGACTCTGCAAGAGAGGCGCTCTGCATCGCGGTGTAGCTTGCTCGCCAGGTTTCGAGAGGGTGCGTTTCTGGATGAGGTATCGAATATATTGCTTCCCCCTACTTATACCTCCCGAGGAGATCACGAATGTAAAATTAGAGAGATTAGAGCGCGCACGGAGGCATTCAGATAGTCGTTCTTCCCGCGAACCATACGCGACTGGAACAGGAAAGGGAGGTAATGACAGTGGCACGTAAAGTGCCCTCCGCCACACACCGTTGGGTGGCTTGCGGAGTATAAATGTAGATGTAGATGTAGATTCGCATGAAGTGTTGAGTGCTATTGATAAGGGATTTCAGATCGATTCCGTATATCGGGATTTCCGGAAGGTTTTTGACACTGTACTACACAAGCGGCTCGTAGTGAAATTGCGTTCGTATGCGTGGTCTCAGTTATGTGACTGGATTTGAGATTTCCTGTGAGAGAGGTAACAGTTCGTAGTTAACTGACGGAAAGTCATCGAGTAAAACAGAAGTGATTTCTGGCGTTCCCCAAGGTAGTGTTATAGGGCCTTTGCAGTTCCTTATCTACATAAACGATTTGGGAGACAATCTGAGCAGCCGTCTTAGGTTGTCTGCAGATGACGCTGTCGTTTATCGACTAATAAAGTCATCAGAAGATCAAAACAAATTGCAAAACGATTTAGAAAAGATATCTGAATGGTGTGTAAATTGGCAGTCGACCCTAAATAACGAAAAGTGTGAGGTGATCCACATGAGTGCTAAAAGAAATCGTTACACGATAAATCAGTCAAATGTAAAGGCCATCGTTTCGTGTAGCCCTTACCCTGGCTGTGACCTTAAGATAAAATCGTCAGCTGTCTGTGAACCGGCCGTGCTACCCTACTGCGTATTAGTTGCGGTGTCGCCGGAAGCAGGGCGTCGCTCGATGTCGGGGCAGGAGGGGGCTCTGCAGGCACGGGGTGTCTGGCCGACGACTGCACTTCATACTCCGCTTGGGGCCGCGCGTGTCCGAGAACAACTTCCTGTCCTGGCGGCTCCTGCTGCGGAAGTCCGCGTCGGTAAAGAGCAGCCTCACAACCACATCACTTCCGTCGAGTGAACTTGGCAACAGCGTGTGAGGTTCGCAAAACGTTCCTTTCTATTGCGTTTCCCAGTGCATCGGAATCTGCTTATGCACTTTGCGGCTGTTTCAACTCTAAAAAAAAATTGGTTCAAATGGCTCTGAGCACTATGGGGCTTAACATCCGAGGTCATCAGTCCCCTAGAACTTAGAACTACTTAAACACACACCCGTGGCCTAGGCAGGATTCGAATCTGCGACCGTAGCGGTCGCGCGGTTCCAGACTGAAGCGCCTAGAACCGCTCGACCACAGCGGCCGGCAGAACTCTAAAAATGCCGGCACAATCTTCCCCGCTCGAAGCCCCGGTCGCGGGTTGGAGAGGCCTGCACGTGTCTGTACCGACTGCTTATTACACCGGCGTAAATTTGTGATTTTCTGTAATTAAGACACACTGATTTTTTCACCTTCACTTACTCTGGTTTAAGTTACCGCATTTATTGCTGGGAGTGGCTTTTATGCTTGCGAAGTTAACTTGTTAATCTTGGTAGCAAAGCGTTCGTGCCAATTTCTTGATGTTTACGATACTTTCTGCTAATGTAATTAACGGTGGATGCCGACCGCGTGCATCCATTCAAATCTTGCTTATCCTCCGTCCCGCGTGGCGGCCCCTTGCTACCATTACGCCCTTGGGTGTTTTTGAAACTAAACTGCGGTTAGCGGACGAATCTTCTTATCTCCTTGTTGAGATTTTGGTGTGTGTTCAGTAATAAGGGCCGACTGTTTTTATGCTGTTAATACTGGAGGGCTCGGTGTCTGCCAGTTGAGTGATGTGTTGGTATGCAATTACGCTCATAGCCATGTTTGTGTTCAGTTCCATGACTGAGGAGTAAAGGTGCTTAATGATTTGATAATTTGTTGAACTTGAAGATCCTTTTCCTTCGCAGGTAATACCAGCAGTTACCAGCGCCATGGCCAGAACTGTCTTTGTTATCCGGCAGATTTCTACATCCGCCCTACGCACAGTGCAGCCGCTTGTATTCCGAGGTCGCGGGTCGCGGGCTGCCCTGCCTCTCGATCGCTAGCACCCGCGCGGCCGAGAAAATTGCTTCACGCAACACTATACCTCTATTAGTTTGTTTTAATTATATATTTTTGGAAATGTGTGTGTCCTTTTGGGAAACTGATTGTAAATTTTCAGGTCATTGTTTTAGTAAGTTTTCATTCCTTTGGTCAGTAATGTTGTGGAACACTCTGTGATACCAAGCAACTGTAAATCAGTAAACAGCCTATCAGAAAATACGACAAGGTGAATTGCCAATTTGATTGTGACACAAATTCTTCTTGTTGTAGCTGTCGGTTTGAAACAGATACTTTATCAAATTTTTTCATCGCACTTCCGTGACGTAAAACTGTACTAAAAATTTTCTTTGTCTTAATAATTACCTCATTACAGGAATTCTCGACGAAGTGTAAGAAATATCTTTGGCTCTATGATGTGGGTTGTTGAAAGCATTTGCTTGCGTAACTGTGATAGTTAAGTGCGAAGCTCGTCTTTTAATACATGTGTACAACATTTTGGGTTTCCTATGTTTTTAACAGTGTAATGCGGGTCAGTGTGACAGTGTATTAAAGTGTTACTCGAATGCAAAGTATGCAATGCAGCACATGTTCGGGAATGTGCACATCTATGAAACTGAATCACCTTCGACACTTTTTGTTATTGTTCTTAACGCGTTTTTAATTAACTGCCGAAAACTTGCAAGTAATATTTATTCATAGGTTTGATTGATCTTATAAGCATACGTTGTTCAGTAAATATTTTGGTCACGAGAAGATGTTCAGCCCTTAATCTCCCTCCCACACAACCGACTGATGACATCGCCGTTTAGTCCCGTTAACCCCCCACCCCACAATCAATATGTCCCAGACAACCCTACGCAGTAGCTGTGTACCATTTGGAATGCTTGTAGAAAGGAACATACTCCGCGAGTGACTGTTTCCTTTAGTACGAAGAAGAAGGCATTACGAGACAGCAGTGAAAGTTTCTGACAACTAAGTCGATTGGTGAGGCGGAGAATCCGAGCTGTGAGGAACGCTGGCAGCGCCGTGCTGCACGCCGACGTTCGCAGGAATGTCTAGCTCAGGCTAATGCCTGCGTCTGATAACTCTGGGTTTCGTCTAGCGAGGAGTGTCCTCGCTGCCTGTGCGAGTCTGCACGCGAGACGGCCCACGCTCCGCCCATAACGCGACCCGGCGGTTGCGCAACCACGGCGCTCCTTCCCCTCTGCGCTTAACTGGCGCCAATTGCCTCAATCGTCCGGCTTCGAGTTTCGTTTCTGACTCTGCTCTGGATTCCGAGAAACGAGCTCGGACGGCGGCTAAAAGTAGCACCGCCGCTCATTACTTGCTCTTCTTCTTCGCGTGACCGGCCACCCGACAACATCCGACACATTCGTTTTAAAAGCGACTAACATTCGGATATCCAACAACCGGTATCTTTTTTCTCATCTGCATAAAACGTTCTTGCACTTATTCTATTGGTTTACCGCCTTCGCGAGTAAAGTACGAAATTATTAGCGACGTCCTCCGCAGTAACAGTCGTACGACACTTGATAAGTTGTTTTGATACCGACCCTTAAGAGTAGCGGGACAAAGTACGTGTCACCCCACTCTCCATTGTTGCCAGATGTAACCACGATGGCGGCGATGACTTCATCCAAAATAGTGGCATGTAGACTTGGCATCAGTGCATGACGTCATCCAAGATAGCGGCCGTGACGTCATCCAAGATGGCGGATTTTGGCGGGAAGACAGGTCAATTAGGCTACCTCCACCAACCTATCCCTCTCCTCACCCCCCACCAGAAAAATGGCGAGAAGTTCAAATTCCATCAGCACAATCCAACACACCTCTACCAACCTAACAAAATGGCGGAAAGGAAGGTAACCTCCACTAACCTAACCCCTTCCCCTCCCACAGGAAAATAACGGGAAGTTCAAATTCCATCAGGACAATGCAACACACCTCTACTACCCTAACAAAATTCCTGGAAAGAAAGGTCACCTCCACTAACTAGTCACGCGACTGCCACGTCCACCAAAAAATGGCAGGAAGATCAAATTCCAACAGGATACTGCATCACACCATGGTTACATCTACTAACCTAAGAAAATAGCGGGAAGATAGGTCACTTGGACTACCCCCACTAACCTAAGTAACCCAACCGCCATCTCATCCTAGGAAATGGCTGGGAGAGGACTCAACCTGTGCTGGGCTGCTGGAGAGAGGATGGAATGTACTTTATTTACTTATTTTCCAACAATTTATTTAGGGATGGAGCATATTTATCACAGTGATACCGAACACTCGCTCCGACACGCTTGGGGTCACAGCACACAGACCTGCAAACTACTCCTAAATAAACCATGTATAATACTCTGCACAGGCGCTAATCGTAAACACCCAAAATAATGCATTGCACAGCCTGCTACACAAAATGCTGAAGATTATATGGGTAGGTCACGTAACTAATGAGCAGATACTGAACAGGACTGGGAAGACAAGAAATTTGTGGCACCACTTGACGAAAAGAAGGAATCAGTTGGTAGGACACATTCTGAGACATCGAGGAATCAGCAGTTTAGTACTGGAGGGAAGTGTGTGTGTGTGTGTGTGTGTGTGTGTGTGTGTGTGTGTGGCGAGGGGGGTGTGTGTAAAAATTGCGGAGGGATACCCAAGAGATGAACACAGTAAGCAGATTCAAAAGGCTGTAGGCTGCAGTAGTTATTCGGAGATGAAGGAGGTCGCACAGAAGAGAGTAGCATGGAGAGTTGCATCAAACGAGAACAACAACAACATAGAATAATGGAGAAGATTATACGAACAGATCGAATAACGAATTGGGTGGTGCTGAACCGAACTGCGGAGAAAAGAAATGCGCGGCATGACTTGACTAAACATTGTAGAGAGAGAGAGAGAGAGAGAGAGAGAGAGAGAGAGAGCGCAAGCTTGGAATACAGTGACGGGGCTGAAGAGGATATGGTCTGCAGAGGCGATGTGGCTCGCACGGCATGGAAAGATGCATCAGCTGGAGGGCACGACTGTAACGGCTGTCTTCTCCTGTATATAGACAATACTGTGTATTTGTTTACGTCGTGGGTGAACTGCAATCCCGGCGACGGAAGTGCAGGTTATTTTCGCTACAGTGGTCTGGCTTTGCAGCCCTACTTCCCTTGTTCCCGTTAGGACGACGTTTAGCGGGGCCTAGAAAGTCCCGCATCGAGTCACAAATCCGGTGCGATACTCGGGAAGATGGTATGCCGGTCACTGGATAGCCGAGACATGCGGTGTTGAGTATAGGACGGCTGCAGGTCGTGTGCACAGGGTGTGTAGCGACCGTGTGACTGGCTTTGCCGGCTATCTGGGCCGGCTGGCCGCGGGCACAGGGGCGCTCTGTGTGCGGCCTCAGGAGGAGGGGGAGGAGGCGGCGGCCTCATTTCCTCTCCCGACACCGCCGCAGAGAGACGACGTGGTCCACACAGGCCGCAGCTGGTAAGCACGTTTCACTAAACCGCGTACACCACCTGTGAAAATATTCCGCCGTCTAGACGGAGGGACAGGTAATACGACATCAGAAAGAAACATCTGCGGCACTAGAGGGCAGAGATTGGTTTACGTGCAACAAATAACCGAGGGCGCTAGTCGCAAACGTAGTCCGGCGATAGGGCGCGCTACCCGGAAGAGGCACTGCAGGACTGGGCTCTTTCCAGCCGTGTCCCGACGGGAGACTGCCAGTTCGTGACGAGAGACGGAAGGTAGGTGGGGCGTGGCGAGGCCCTCAGCCTCTCCGGACACCGACCACTCGCACGGGGCGGTCCGCCAGAGGGTAAACGGCTGCCGCGTCCGTCGTCCGTCAGTGCTTCGTGATCGTCGATTCCCACGTATTTGCTGCGTCGTTTTAAAGGATTCTGTGCACTGTCCCGCTGCAGAAGTAACGTGGAACGTTCCGTCACTCGATTAGGACGACGTGCAGTAACTTGGGATTCGGGAAATGAAGATTACGGCAACAGCATCGAAAAACGAAAAGATTGTTGCCGACTTGGAAAATACAATACTTTCGTCGACGTCAGTGTGTTCTTTTCAATAAGAAAACGAAAAGCAATATTTACGCATCCGAACACATGGCGTAACTGGCTGGCACAAGGGCGCGCGGTCGAGTTGCCTGGCCGGCGGCGGCGCAGTCGGGGCAGCCAGAGGCGGGCACGCGACCACGTGCCTCCACCAGCTCCGGGAGCCCACGACCGCCGTCCTCAGTTACCGGGGAGTGCGTGGGACGGGATCGGCAATCCCTGCATTTGTCTTTTCCCCCTGAAAATCGTGATCCGAATTAGGGAACTGCCGGACTACTTTTTGATAACTCTAGAACAATGTGAAGGCCTATAAAGCCTCTACAGCGCGCGCGCTCGTGTGTTTGTGTGTATGAGGCAATACAGTTGACAACTTGGTCAACACTGGAGAGGCACCTACCGTCACAGGTATCTTTTACATCTCCAGTTTTCTCGCAATCGTCGTCGATTGACGTGAGTAATTATTCGACGACACTCCCACTGTGGTTATTTAAAAAGATAATACGCGTGTCGAAAAGTGACCCGGCAGAGGTTCGCCAAACCGGCGGCCTTGCTCCTGTCCACGCCCTGCCTGTGCGTCGGCCTCCTTCGGTCCGCTCCGCCAGCTACTCGCACCGCGTGCCGCCGTAACGTCGGTCGGCTGTGCGAACGAACTCGTCTGCTCGTGCAAAAAGCTAACAGCACGTAGAAACGGATGCAAACTCCTCCAGTGAAACCCAATGTACACGCGGCATTCCACAAGCGACTTTGCTGCAATCTTTGCTGTTCTGGTTGTGTGTAAGTTATTTAGGAGACAACCGGAGCACCCCTCCTAGTTAACGACACTGTCGTTTAGCAAAGTGAACAGATGTTGAAACAAAATTCTAAATGATTTCAACAGCGTATCTTAATAAAAAGTGTAAAGCCCACCACACGGCTACTACGCGGATTCCACTGAATTTAAATAACACGACGAACGACACAATTTTGAATTTGTGTTACACGATTCGTCACGCAATATTAGCGATCGACGGTTCGTCTAAATATCTCGAGATTACAGTTAGGAACAACTTACTTTGGCCGGCCGTGGTGGCCAAGCGGTTAAAGGCGCTACAGTCTGGAACCGCGCGGCCGCTACGGTCGCAGGTTCGAATCCTGCCTCGGGCATGGATGTGTGTGATGTCCTTAGGTTAGTTAGGTTTAAGTAGTTCTAAGTTCTAGGGGACTGATGACCTTAGAAGTTAAGTCCAATAGTGCTCAGAGCCATTTGAACCATTTGAACTTACTTTGGCGGACGGTAAGGCGAAGCAAAGGCTGCGACTGACTGCCACAGCAAATGCGAGGTACAACAAACACGTTGGAGGGACCGGCCGTACTAGGCCTCTCTGTCCTGCTGTAAGGTACTGCTGCGCGCGTAGCACTGGCAGACGACGTCGGAAGGGCCAAATAAGAGCGAGTTATTATGCCTTACCACGACAGAGTAGACAGTGTCACGGGTACGATAAGCGAATGCTGATGGGAACCATTAAAACAGAGGCGTTTGTCGTCGCATAGAAATATTTACACGAAATTTCAGTCGACAACTTGCTCTTCCAATTGGAGGAACCACGCGGTACTCGAGAGTGGAAGGGCGTCCTCAGCGGTGGCCAGCCGCCTCTGCTGCCCCGTAGGTGCAAATGCTGACGTACCAACCGACCACAACCACATCACTATAACGAACGCGTGAAAACTTTGAGGCTAGACCAACTGACACCAGCGAACGAGTGTGCAGAACCGGAAAAGTAGGTGGTGGGCGCGAACAGCACGGCAAACCGCAGCCGTGCCCCCTCGTCCCGGAATCCGGCTCCAGTCGACGCAGCTGTCGAGTGGTTAGACGGATGAGCTTCGGTAATGACCAGCACGTCGACGGAATGCAAACGTCGGAAGCAAAAATGAAGCAGATGCTGTAGTGAGAACGAAGCTAAAAACTGGGGAGGAGAAACACGAGACGGAGAGTGGGGCACGGATGCGAGCGAAGAGCGCGGGGTCGCGGGTGACGTCAGCCGCGCGCACAAACATGCGGCGCGCGCCCCGCCCGCAAAAACGGCGCGCTCCCACGCGACAGCGGCCCGGCTCCACGGCGTCTCCACCGCTGCAGCGATGTTCACACGGCGCGCCGGGCACAAACGAACTGTGTCGACATTCGGCACGGGCTCTGCCGCCGACACGGAAATGTCGGCAGCCGCCGCCACCGGCTACTGACGCAGCGGCTTCCCCGCTGCTCCGCCGCCACGCTCACACGACGCGCAGAACCCCTCTTCAGACCAAAGCGTAACGCTGTAGAGTCTGAGTGACTCGTAAACAGCGTACGTCGCGACAGACGTAACGCCTCAAACAGAGTTGCAGGTGGCGGTACGCGCAGATGCACGACATTTTGTTACACGGTCAACTTTGTTGAGACTTGCATTAAATGTATTCGCAGTTGCGAATATGGACAATCATCAGCTGTATAATGGAATGACGATGTTGAACATTTGTGCCCGACCGGGCCTCGAACCCCGATTTTCCGCTTATCCTGAGCGTTCGTCATTTCGCTACCCGAGCACGACTCACGGCCCGACGCAAACTTCTGTATATCGTCGGTTATGCATCTACGACTTGTACAATTCCCGTACAGGGGAGACAGTTTACTTCTGAGTGTACGAATGTACGTCGCAAGAACCCTGCATCGTAAATCGGAATAACACAGACACTGCGTTTCTAGCCGCTACAGTCTGGAACCGTGAGACCGCTACGATCGCAGGTTCGAATCCTGCCTCAGGCATGGATGTGTGTGTGATGTTCTTAGGTTAGTTAGGTTTAAGTAGTTCTAAGTTCTAGGGGACTGATGACCTCAGCAGTTAAGTCCCATAGTGCTCAGAGCCATTTGAACCATTTGAGCCATACCGTATTTATCCGCCGACACGAGGCGAGCGACTTTCAAATACAGTGTCTGCCCTATACGGGAATATACATAATGCATGTACGAGTACGGGGTGTAGACACACGGTTGACGACATACGGAAGTATGCGTCCGCTAGGATAGCCAAATGGTAAGGCGATCGCCCGCGATAAGCGGAGAACCCGGCTCGGAGTCCCGGTCCGGCACACATTTGCGCTGTCATCATTCCATGGTACAGCTGACGGTAGTCCATACTCGCAACTGCGGACGCATTTCACGTATTTCGTGCATGCATATCCGAAGGAACTTTGCATCGTAAATCGGACTAGCACGGGCAGCGCAATCTGCTATCGTATTGTTGAGGCTTGTCCAGTACGGTATTCCTGCAAAGTTGCTCGTAACAGCCAGGCTGTCTCTCGGTGCTGAGCTGCTGTCGTGGACAGTCGAATGGGTCGCCGGCACTTGCCACGTGGCAGCGCTTCTGATCTGCCTGCCGCGCCGCGCCTTACAAGACGCGCAGACGCCGTACTCCTTGACATAGCGGCATGCTTCCTCGGCGAAACTGGACGTTTGGAAAATAAATAAGAGATAACTGTTTAAGAAGGAGCTGCATACGTTTACTGAGCATTTGAAATTAGACGCCGGCCGCGGTGGTCTAGCGGTTCTGGCGCTGCAGTCCGGAACCGCGGGACTGCTGCGGTCGCAGGTTCGAATCCTGCCTCGGGCATGGGTGTGTGTGGTGTCCTTAGGTTAGTTAGGTTTAAGTAGTTCTAAGTTATGACCTAAGATGTTGAGTCCCATAGTGCTCAGAGCCACTTGAACCATTTTTTGAAATTAGACAGTTATTTCATAGCAAGAGCAGAAATACAGGGCGTCGAACAGTTCGCAACGTTAACGCGGAGGATGGCCTTCAGTGTCGCGTCCTGAAGAAAAGACCGTTCCTTTGTTTTTATTCTTTTCATTGCTGAAAAAAGCTGCTGTTAAGAATACAGAGATCCAAACTTGCACACGACCTGCGCGGCAGTTTTGTGGAGCTTGGGAAATGTTTCTTGCTGTAGTGAACGATACCACCGTGGCAAGTTAAGCGTACTGTAGTATCTGTCTTTCAGCAAATTTGAATTTTTCAAATGAACAATTTTCAACTAGAATGGCGATGGGAAATCATCGGTTGAAACCGAGAAACGAGAGCTGAACAATTGCACTTCCATTTCAGTAAAGGCGGCCCCTCTGAATCTTGTTTCAAAAGATACGATGAGCTGCATTATCTTCGCTCGATAATCGCCGAAACTGATATGTTCAGGCAATTTGGAAGGTGCCAGACGATTGAAGAATGCCAACATTCCATCACCCATCTGCCTCTCAAACTAAATGTAACCTTTCCACGGTCGCTCTGATTTAGTCGTGCATGTCAACTATTAGCTGCTCCTTGTCCTCCAACGTCATTTAAATTATTCACATGCATAGTTACATCAGATAAGAACGTTAGGTCCAATGTTCATTTAAAATCTTTCAGACAACGCATTTCTTGCCCTTTCATTTCGAGAAAGAGAGTTATTTCCTCGTGAATGACAAAGAAAACATCAACAATTTTCCCCGACTAAGCGAACGAACAGCGCTATGGTAAGGTATGTACCCATGCTCCACTTCCAATATTTCACGAATCCTTTGAGATGACGGTGATTCATATCGTGCCGCCTCACAAAAGTCACGCACTTGACCACAGCTTTCAGTTCATCACCCAGTTTCACTGTTTCAGCACTCAGTGAGTGTTGGTGAATGAAAAACATGAACAGCCAAAGTGTCTTCCCCGAATTCTTTCATTAATTTATTTTTTAAAAACAGAAACCTCGATGACGTCGAATCATTTGTGGTGCACCATCTGTATCTACAGAAATGAGATTATCCCACGGTAAATTCAAATTGTCCACTGGTTCACAAACAGCTTCAAAAACATCAAGTCCTGTAGCGGTGTAATCGAACGGTACCACACTCAAAGAGTTCCTCAGATAATTCCAGCTCCATAGCGACACCACACACAACTACCTAAAGTTGAGGACAGTCACATTTATCTGTGCTTTCGTCAAGTACTAAGGAAAATCCAAGAGACCTCTCGACCTCTTTCCTGAGCTCTGTCTCTAAATCCGTTTCGACGTCCAGGATTCGACGAGACACTGTTTACTTCGAAAGGCAAAGCCTTTCAATTGCCTGTAGGTCCCTAGGGTACGAACATTATGCAACTGTCACACTGCACGATTTTACGAGAAGTCCCAAAGAAAATGGCTTGCCACTCGTCCCTATAATGTGAGCAACTTTGTAGCTCGCTCGAATTGTTGCTTCAGTTCCGTTTTCTTCACTGTCATTCACCTGAAAAGTATAAACGCATTACAGTAGAGGAACTGTGCTGCATATTTCTGTAACTTGTGTCCTAAGAATTCTTTTCTAAACTAACGTCCCGCGGTTCGTCGCTACACCGTGCCTCAGAGCCACAAACCACGAACTCTTGGCGACGTACGGCGCTCGAGACGGATTACGCCACGTACTGCCCGCGGGTTTCACGGAAAACGCCCCTGGAGGACCGTCGTAAGTTCTCTGCAGTGGTACACACGCAAAATCAGTTTAAGTTAGGACCACCAGCCACGCTGTAATCCGTGAGCCAGGGGCAAACATCTCGCAACTTGAAAGTTAGTAGTTAAAAGCCCTACCAGCAACTCCCGTCGATATTCATCACGAGAACGTAACAGGAATATAGTTCAAATCCAGTTGGGAAAAGTCGTTCAAAACATCGCTCTCGAGGATTTACCGGTACGAATTACCCCTGGACAAATCCGCCAGTTAACAGGTGCACGTTCTGCCGTCAGCGCTGCATATTTACCGAACAAGTAAAGTAAACGGCCGCTGACAAACACGGACTGGTACCTGAGCAGAATACCACGCCGCGCCTTTCGGATCGCAATGAGTGGCTCGCTTCACCAGAAAACTCCCCAGAGCGCACGCCGCTTCCACATCCTAACACGGTTCTCAGCCGACTCACTCATTTCCTCAGCCCACAAAGTGCTCCACTGAATTATTCGACGTGTAGACCCAAAGCTAGTCAGAGTCAGAAGCAGCGCTTCTCTTACCTGCTGTCTCCTGTTGGACGCAAGGACTTCTTTCTTTCTTTTTTTTTAAACTGAGACGCATGTTGAAAACAGAGGCCGTCATTAATAAACAAATGTCCTATGATCCAGCCGTGTAGGTTCCAGTCGCGACCCATCGCTTCCACGCTTAAAAAGCCTCTTTCCTCCAGAACCCGACCCTCTCGTACGCAGTGGTCAAAGGGGGCTCACACAGGGCGACCGGAAAATGACATATTACATACTTTTATTTACGACATTGGCAAGGTCCTGAAAACCCAAGTACAATAATGTAACACTTAGTAATATTGTCGCTGACGTATCAAAGAGGCGAGGCGACCCCGTAAGCGCACACGTGCCGGACTACTAGATTAGACAGTGCGCCTCTGATACGCTGGGCGAGTACCCCTGTGGTATAGTATAAAGTGGGACGTAGGGCAGGGTTAGAGGTCATTCGGGCTACCTGCAAGCGGCTCTGCCGGCAGCCACCTATAGCGCTCGCTGTCGCGTGTTTCGGCAGCACGGCGTCTTCAGGAGAGCAGAACACTGGCCGGGGCTGCCGAATTACTTGTGCAGTATGTTACGAAAAACTGACACGCAGCCGTCTTTCCTCCTACAGTTTAATGCCGACGCTTTACGAAGACACGGGAAGACGTGCCGGCTTCACATAAATCCGAAATCGATTGTGACCACTCAGTACATTCTAAATCGATACCTTCTGATAAAAACTGCTTTCTTCTTCGTGAGTAAATTTCTGTGTAATAAATGTTTCCTCGCCTTTTCATATCGACGTTTTTACTCGGATTTACTTTAGCAGATTGAAGGTTTACGTTTTAGATCTTTAGTTTGTCGTTTAGAAATTGTTCTGAGCTTCACTCACACATACGTAATCCAGCAACAAATCTTGCGAATCGGGACACGAGTACGGTGCTCACCTTAATGCGACACTTATCGTTTACGAGAGGCTTTTGAAGCGAGTGGTCGAAGGGCGTCAAAATACCTCTCTTCTGATCACTAACTTCACTTAAAAAACGATGTTTTAATTCTTGTTAGTTATTTACATCTATAAAGACATATAAATGAATTTTATGCGACTTTGTCTAGTGATTATAGTATTTTTTATGTTTTTAGCCCTTTGGTTCCGGTTCAGTCGAAACACAATCTGCGTACGGGCAGAACCGCCAATGTCAGCGTCATTAGGATGCAATGAAATATCTACGTAATTAGCCATCAATGTAACACAATACTTTAAGTCACAATTCACATTGTGATTCACAGGTCTTGTCTGCCTCCATGGGGTTGGCGTCAATACCGAGCAAAATAAGTGTAGGAAGGAGGACGCGGGGGAAAGGGGAGGGGGGGGCTACGCCGCCGTCTCCGTCTGTCTTCCGTCCAGCACCTCCCTCTGCACACGTTGGCTGCCCTGGTTAGCTGGCGCTGCATTCGGCTTCTGACTCTGCGTAGGGAAACTCTGAAGCTCGGACAACTAGCGCTGTCGCTTTTTAACGTGATACTTGCGTTCGTCTTACGCCACCCACAACGAACGCTACAGTGACTACGTAGCCCCATCGTATCTAAAAAGACGTGAAAACACGGGCAAAGTTTAAACGGGGTGTAAATCGTGCTCTGGACAACTATGTGCCTAGTAAGTGGATTAAGTACGGAAAACCACCGTAGTGTAACAGCGAAATTCGGAAAATGCTGAGTAAGCAAAGGCTGTTGCACTCTCGGTTCAAAAGAGAACGTGCAAATGACGATAGGCAGAGGTTAGCAGTGATTCGTGCATCTGTGAAAAGATGGATGCGCGAAGCCTATAATTAGAGCGTCTTACCTTAGGAAAGGATCTGCCTGAGAGCATCAGGTTACTCCTGTATATAAGAAAGGTAAAAGAACGACGCAGCAAAATTAAAGACCAACGTCGTTAATATGGGAGTGCTGCAGAATTCTAGGAGGGGAGGAGATTAGTGTTTAACGTCCCGTTGACAACGAGGGCATTAGAGACGGAGCAAAGTTCGAATTAGGGAAGGATGGGGAAGGAAATCGGCCGTGCCCTTTCGAAGGAACCATCCCGGCATTTGCCTGAAGTGATCTAGGGAAATCACGGAAAACCTAAATCAGGATGGCCGGACGCGGGATTGAACCGTCGTCCTCCCGAATGCGAGTCCAGCGTGCTAACCACTGCGCCACCTCGCTCGATGCAGAATTCTAGAATATGCCTTGAGTTCGGATAAAATAAATTTCCTAGAATCTAGATGGTTTTTGAAAGCATCGCTCGTGCGAAACTCAGCTCGCCCTTTTGCCATACATTTTCTCACATGATTTATTATGAACTACGGGTGATGGGCAACAGGCAGATTGCATATTCCTACATTTCCGAAAAGCATTTGACACGGTGCGAGCATAGCGAATAGATTGCAGATATGACAGTGGATCTAAGATTTCTTAAGTAATGAAAGCGAGTGTTTATCAACGTCAAGGGTTGCGTGAGGAGTGTGATAGCACCGCTGTTATTTCTATATACATACATGATGACAGAGAGAAATGTGACATTAGGATTAATAGTCACAAAGAACACGAAGTTAAAGATTTCTGCTGCCTAGGCAGCAAACTAATCAACGAGGCACGGTGCAAGGACGACATCAAAAGCAGACTAGCACTGGCAAAGAGGGCATTCCTGGCCAAGAGAAGTCTCCTAGTATCAAACATAGGCCTCAATTTGAGGAAGGCATTTCTGAGAATGTACGTTTTCAGCACATCATTCTATGGTAGTGAAACATGGAGTGTGGGAATACTGGAACAGACGAGAATCGAAGCATTTGAGATGTGGTGTTGCAGACGAATGGTGAAAATTAGGTGGAGGGATAAGGTAACGAATGAGGAGGTTCTGCGCAGAATCGGGGAGTAAAGGGATATGTGGAAAACACTGGCAAGGATAAGGGACAGAATGATAGGGCATCTGTTAAGGCATGAGGGAGTGACTTCCATGGTACTAGAGGGAGCTGCAGAGGGCAAAAACTGTAGAGGAAGACAGAGCTTGGAATACATCCAGCAAATAATTGAGGACGTCGGTTGCAAGTGCTACTCTGAGATGAAGAGGTTGGCACACTAGAGGAATTCTTGGCGGGCCGCATCAAACCAGTCCTGGTGATTGGGAGAAAAAAAAAAAAAAAAAAAAAAAAGGCGTCGGCGGACTGGGTGTGCAGGCATCAGTCTACGATGCTGTGGTGTACAAGATGAGTGGCCGTAGGAAGGCACAAGGCGACTCGGACAACGTTTCTAAATGCTGTGATGGACGGTAGTCAGCTCTAAACGTGGGAAAAACCCGTCGTGTTCGGATACAGCACTGGTAGTGTACTGATCGACACTGTCAAGTCGTTTAAATATCTGGGCGCAACGTTGCGAAGCGATATGAGGTGCAACGAACGTGTGAGAACTGTGGTAGGGAGGGCGGATGACTGGCTTCCTTTTGCTGGGGGAATTTTAGGAAAGAGTGGTTCTTCTAAAAAGGATACCGCGTATAGGACGCCAGTGCGACCTAGTCTTCAGTAATGCTCGAGGCTTTGGGATCCGTACCCGGTCGGATTGAAGAAAGACATCGAAGCAATTCAGAGGCGGGCTCTTAGATTTGTTATCGGTAAGTTCGAACAACACGCAAGTGTTACGGAGATGCTTTCAAATGGCTCTAAGCACTACGGAACTTAACATATGGGGTCATCAGTTCCCTGGGCTTAGAACTACTTAAACCTAACCAACGTAAGGACGTCACACACATCCGTACCCGAGGCAGGATTCGAACCTGCGACCGTAGCAGCAGCGCGGTTCCGGACTGAAGCGGCTAGAGCCGCTTGACCACGGCGGCCGGCTGGAGACGCTTTGGAAAGTCAAATAGGAATCCCTGGAGGAATGGCGACGGACGCTATTGAGAGAATTAGAGAACCGGAATTTCAAGCTGACTGCCGAACGATTCTACTGCCACCGACGTAGATTTCGCGTAGGGATCACGAAGATCAGACACGAGAAACTTGGGCTCGTACAGAGCCAGACAGATAATCGTTTTCTCTCGCCTTACTTGCCAAAATGGTTCAAATGGCTCTGAGCACTATGCGACTTAACTTCTGAGGTCATCAGTCGCCTAGAACTTAGAACTAATTAAACCTAACTAACCTAAGGACATCACACACATCCATGCCCGAGGCAGGATTCGAACCTGCGACCGTAGCGGTCGCTCGGTTCCAGACTGTAGCGCCTAGAACCGCACGGGCCTTACTTGCCAGTGGAACTGGAAAAGAAATTAGTGGTAGTGCCATGGGCGGCACGGTTGCTCGTGGAGCATGTATGTATGCAGATGTAGACGTAGATGTGAAGCCGGCGCTGCGCACTGGCTGACGCGTGGTGTCGTGGCCGTGGACCACCCCTCTGCTATGCCCCGTCCAGTGGTGCACGGAGTATGTACTAAAACACGGTAGGTGTTGACCAGTACGGCTTTACGATACCGCAGCAATGTGAGTGTTTCAAAGCGGCGCCTCAAGTGGTGTGTAGGTGCGAGGGGAGGAACAGAGAGCGGACTGCCGGCCGTGCAGGGCACGAACGCCCAGCTAAACGAGCGCCGCAGAGCGCTTCGGCTGGACGTTTAGAGCTGCCACCGCCGACGGGAAGGACTCCGGCGATAAAGCCACGTAACGAGGCTGTTCGCCGTCTCGAAGGAAAAGTTTTTGTCACGAACGCCGACGTAACTGCTCGTTATAGGCAGGTTTTGTTTAGTCAGCGATTCCTCCACACAGCAATCTAGTCGGACGTGCTGCTCAATGCGAGAAATCAAATTGTATGTGCAGCAACTTTTCAAACGTTACTCCTGTGCTTTCTTCCCTTCCACTAAAAGTTTTTCCTCACACGCAAAAATATAAAGAAGTAGTACAATAGCTGCGTAGCGGTTAGTCATTACACACACACACACACACACACACACACACACACACACACACACACAACCTCTCCTGCGTCAAATCTCGTAACTGGGGATGTTCGTCACTTTGCGAATACGCCCTGGTCTGTTTTCTGTGAGTTTAGCAAAGCAACACGAAGGAAGAGGCATTCGACATTGATGTGAAGTGGTACCCTTCTACAGAAATTCAGTCTGTTAATTTAATTACTAGAAAGTGACTGAAACTGAAAACAGTGCGTAACATCTTCTAATTTCTGAAACAGTCACGGAAACCTCCACTTCAAGAACGTAGAACGTTAAAAAAGTTGCCAGCAGCTCGCACTTTTCTTGTGCCCACAATCGTTACAGCTCATCGTCTTCATTATCACCATTACTTACTTTATTTTATTTTACTTTCGTCGGTATCTTTAGCGCGTGTCTCTCTCCCGTCTCTTACCGGTTTGATAGTACAGTGACGTTCTAGCCGCTAGCACCAAATCGATTGTGCCCGCATGACGGAGAACAATCCTAAATTGCTTTACAGCTGAGTATATCAGTACGTACACATTATGATTCAGCTGCTGCACTTCTTATTAGAGCTCTTTTTCAGGGAGCTAGAGCCGGCCGGAGTGGCCGTGCGGTTCTAGGCGCTGCAGTCTGGAGCCGAGCGACCGCTACGGTCGCAGGTTCGAATCCTGCCTCGGGCATGGATGTGTGTGATGTCCTTAGGTTAGTTAGGTTTAATTAGTTCTAAGTTCTAGGCGACTGATGACCTCAGAAGTTAAGTCGCATAGAACCAACCGGGAGCTAGTTGCAAAACAGAAAGGGACTACGTTTGAAGACGAGCACCTAGCAGGAAGCCCCGGGGCAGTACCGACGTGACGCGACCGGCGTAACGACTGCTCCTCGTTCAAGCATTTCGTCCCGCAGTAAGACTGGCACAGTTTGGTTTCTCGGTTGTTGTTACAGTCGTAGGCCTATCTACAGGATAGTTAGTGGAAGTCGCGTTAAATATGTAGGGCACGGTACAATTGTAAAATACGTAACAGGCGAGTAAAGTTAGCTGCAAAAAGGGGAGATGGCCTTCCAAAAATTAGTAAAAGTTTGGAAACTGTTTAAATCACTCGAGTAGGGCTCTAATATAAATAATCTTAGTTTGCCCCGATTTCTTAGTGGATGAAAAGAAAACCACAGAGCTTTTAGTTTTTCCCTGAGGTTCTTTTTTCAAACTCCTCCGAAACTAACCGTTTTATCGAAAAAGACAATGTTAACAAAAATATAGAGCATTACATCTTTGCTATAAAGCGTGTTGCATCTGAGAATTGACCAATCTGAAGCCAAATTTTGTAGGAGAAAAGTTGTAGACCACCAAAAAATCAAAGAGAGACACACAAAACCTAGCTGCTAAGTACATATCGCCATTAATGAGTTGCACGTAAATCACATGATTTATCACTAACATCGACGTTCTACTTTCCATGCAATGAAAGTTAACATCCACTTGTTTTAACTCTCTTCTGCTACACAATCACTATTATATACATTACCAAGATAATAGTTTTTAAGACTGTACGTAATTAATAGAATAATCTTCGGTAAAGGGCAAAAAATTGTGTTACGAGGGTATTAAAGGGAAAGAAAGATTTCTTACTGTTTTATTATGAATAAAGAACTTAATTGAATTAACAATAAATTGAATTAGATATGGTTCTATTAAACTGCGTTAATGTAATACAATAAAGAAGTTATTTTCAGAGAGAGTAAAAGATTAATGTATGGCTAGGCAATGGTTTCTCTTAATTTTACAGTATTACTCCTTTACGCGCTTGGATGATGAGAGTCCAAGGAAGACTATCTCTAATTCTTCAGTATTCACATGCTCAGTGGGATTTCTTCTTCCTTTTTCCAAATTTCATTATCTGTGTCACAGTCATAAATGTAAATTTCAGCTGGATGATTGGTGCAGGATTAGGCTTAGCGTGGTTTGCAAACGGTGGTACACTTAATGTTGTTTTCTCCGCCGGAACGATTTCCACGGCTCACTGAACTGCACGTGCAGTAACTCGAAATGTTTTACAACAGTTCCGCGAGGTCTTTAGTAGAGGGACATGGCAAGAGGTCAAATTCTGGAGCCTTCCAACCCCACTGCAGTGGATCTGGTTGGTTGTTTTTACGAACCTCCACTTGTAGAGAATGCTTTCGGGCAGATACTTCTTAGGAGGCAAAGACGTGAGGTGCGACAATGTCTCTGATGTACAGTTTTCAAAGATTTGATAGCGAAGCTCATTTAATGGCATTGTTTCTTTCATCTTGGCTTTACGTGGCTGCTATAAGTTTACGTCTGAAGGCCGTACAGCCCGGAGTCGGTGTACCAGTGAGGCGTCGAGGCAGCCGTACCACCGACAGCCCAGGTGTGACGCACCCGTCTGGTACAAGGCCGTGTCCCGTTGCCTGACTGCCTGCTACCTCGTCCGACACCGAGGCCTCTTTTAAAGGACCGGGCAAGAAAAGAATAACAGCGCGTCGGTCTGGTTGGGAAGCATTTGGAAACAACGTCGATACAGATCACGCTTCCGCATTCGCCACACTGCGCGTGGCGGAGGGCAGCCTGTACCACTGCCAGCCACTTCCCTCCCTGTTCCACTCGCGAACAGAGCGAGGGAAAGACGACTGTCCGCGTGCCGCCGTATGAGATCTAATTTCTCGTATCTTACGTCGGTGGTCCTCAAGCGCAACGTATGTTCGCAGCAGTTGCAGTCAGCTTCAAATGACGGTTCTCTAAATTTTCTCCACTGTGTTCTTCAAAAAGAACGTCGCCTTCACTCCAGGGATTCCCATTTGAGTTCGCGAAGCGTCACCGTAACATTTGCGGCTCTAGATTGCTTCGATGTCCTCCTTCAATCCGACCTGGTACGGATCCCAAACGCTCGAGCAGTATTCGAGAATAGGTCGCACTAGCGTCCTACATGCGACCTCCCTTACAGGTGAATCACACTTTCCTAAACTTCTTCCAGTAAGTCCAAGTTGACCATTTGCCTTCACTACCACAGTTGTCACGTGCTCGTTCCACTTGGTACCGCTTTGCAACGTTACGTCCAGCTACCTAAACGACCTGACCGTGTCAAGCAGTACGCTACTAACGCTGTATCCAACATTACGCCTTTGTTTTCCCCACTCACCGGCATTAACTTACATTTACCCACATTTCATCACACCAACTATAATACTTGTCTAAGTATCTGCTACAGTGGCGTAGCGTGAGAAGAGACTTGGATACTTAGTCTCCCCTGTATTCGTGCTTAAAAAAGATGCAATAGTAAGTCATAACAAAACTATAAACAAGTTTCTACTAAGAGCACTAAATGTAGCCCGCGCCGCCGCAGCCTGAGTATTGGTGTATCTGCCTGCTGTCAGCGTCTGCCTCCCTCCCTTACCTGGCATTCTCGGCTCCCCTCCACTTCCCCTCCTCCCAGGAAGGCCGGTGCGCTGCACTTGCCAGCAGGTATCGAGACTAGTCCCTGCCGCTTCTATGCTGGCTTTCAACACGGAAGTGGACAGTCGCGCGGTTTGTGTTCGTAGTCATTCTTGTGTGATTTTAGTGCATATTTTCGTAGTGTCGCCAACATGAGTGAGCTAGCAACTGAACACCTTATAGAATTTTTATTAAAAACGCCTTTTTCTACATTAACGTACGAAAAAAATTGCGAATTGAAGGACAAACGACCTACTCCTATACTGAGTGTAGTTTTAAGTGAAGCCAAACAAAAACGCACTTTTCAGACAGCCTGGTACGAAAAGTATGCTTGGCTGACTGCGATTGCAGGTAATAACACATTATATTGTTATATACCACATGTCTTTCGTTTGGTGGTGAAAAGGAATGATGCAATTAGGGCATTTGTACAATAAAGAACTTTGACAGGAAAGCAGAAAAGCATCAGATATCAAAACGTCACCTGCAGAACAAAGAATGATTTCAGTTATTGGGCAAAAGTAGAATTGAGCACGCCCTTTCTGAAGCTGCTCGTCTGACAGCAATAAAATACAACAAACAAGTTGCATCCAGCAGGAGAGTATTGGCTCGTCTTATTCAGGCAATTCT
Organism: Schistocerca serialis cubense; assembly: GCF_023864345.2. Classification (NCBI taxonomy): domain Eukaryota; kingdom Metazoa; phylum Arthropoda; class Insecta; order Orthoptera; family Acrididae; genus Schistocerca; species Schistocerca serialis. Next base: position 61,648,343 of record NC_064639.1, read on the forward strand.
ATTTCTTTGTAAACAAGAACCAGCCTTTCGCGGCCATCGAGAAGACGAATCCTCCAGCAACAAAGGTAACTATCTGGAATCGTTGGATTCTGCTCAAGGAGAGCAGTTATTCCGAGACCATCTGTCATCATCTTCAACTTTTAAAGGAACTTCTCCATATATACAGAATGATTTAATAGAAATGACAACTCTGGTAGTTAACGAGAAAATAAAATATGAAATTCAGAACTGCAATTTCATTTAGATTCAGGCTGATGAAACTTTAGACGTGTCATGCAAGAGTCAAATGAGTATAATATTCAGGTACTGTATTGCAGACAAAATTGAGGAAAGATTCGTTGGATTTTACGACGTTCCTGGAGATAAAACTGCTGAAGGTTTGTCAAACATTATTAATGCAGTATTGAAAGAATGGAATGTGGAAGGAAAAGTGGTTAGTCAAACATATGATGGCGCTTCAGTAATGGCGGGCAGAGAAAGAGGACCACAACAATTGCTGCAGCAGTTCTGTCTCTATGCGCTGTTTATTCATTGTTAACGCACACCAACTGAATTTGGTACTGTTACATGCCTCCAAAATTATACGACAAGTACGCATGTTTGTAAGTGATCTTACTGCATTCCATTCGTTTTTCAGCAAATCATCAAAACGAACTGTATTGCTAACTGGGAAAGGATTTAAACTGCCACATTCAAGCAACACTCGCTGGAACTTTCTTTCCAGTGCAGTTTAACCACATCTAGTCATTTCTCAGGGCTATATAGTGTTTTTAAATGGATGAGCCTACGTTTGTTTACTTGCTTTGTTTCTACCGAGGGTGCTTTGTTTACGTTGATCATCTCTTTAATGTTCTTTAGTCGAAATCTGTCAGTGTAACTACTTGCCACGACGAAATAGGAAGTGTTTTGAGAAACTTATGACAGTTAAGAACGGAACATTCGTTGATGAATGCATTAAATGCAGCTTGTGTTTGAATGGCAACTTATCATTCTGCGTCAGTCAAAAGACATCTCTCAGGGCACTAACTTACGCGATACTCGATTTGCAAATTGTTCAGATGGAAAGAAGGTTTCAAGACTTTCCCCAAATTCAGTTTGTTGAACTTTTGAACGAAAAGTGTTTCCCGAGCTATCAAAAAGAATTCCCGAAGTTGAAACTGCTAAAATTATTAGAACAGTACCCTCTTTTCAAACAAGAACAACTTGAAAATGAACTGTGTAACATATACGCTGATGAGAAAAAATACTTATCTCCAAGAATCCTCTTAAAGTACATTGTCAACAATGATTTAGACTCCGTTTACGAAGAAACAACGAAGTTCCTGCGTTTGGTGGTGGTGGTGGTGGTTAGTGTTTAACGTCCCGTCGAGAACGAGGTCATTAGAGACGGAGCGCAAGCTCGGGTTAGGGAAGGATTGGGAAGGAAATCGGCCGTGTCCTTTCAAAGGAACCATCCCGGCATTTGCCTGAAACGATTTAGGGAAATCACGGAAAACCTAAATCAGGATGGCCGGAGACGGGATTGAACCGTCGTCCTCCCGAATGCGAGTCCAGTGTGCTAACCACTGCGCCACCTCGCTCGGTCCTGCGTTTGGTTTTGACCCTACCCGCAACTACAGCAAGCAGTAAACGAAGCATGAGTCATCTAAAACGAGTGAAGAATTATTTAAGGAATTCAGTGTCCAACATCCGGCTGTCGTGTTTGAGCACGTTAGCAATAGAAAAGACACTACTTGGAGAGCTATCCAGTGATCAGATCTTTGTAGACCGAGTTATAGACTTATTCGTGGAAAGAAAAGACAGCATTGCACTTGTGTACAAGAAAATATAAGTGCTTCTTCTCTTGCTGCTGGAGTTCTACAAATTTGTCATCGTTTCTTGAACTAGTTAGTTATTATTATTATTGCTTTACTTTCTCAGACGTTAAGTCTGGTTAAAAATGGAAAGTGACGTGGACCTTGATCATGCGTCACTTCCTTTTAACTGTATGGTATGTCTTATATTGCATTTAGGAACTTTCGGGTAGCTGAACATGTATCAATAATTACAGATTTCTGTAGTTGTACATATAAGTTTGGATGTAGCTGTATTGCATTGATGTACTGGTGGATATTGTGTGGTATGACTCCTGTAGTTGATAGTATAATTGGTATAATGTCAACTTTATCCTGATGCCACATGTCCTTGACTTCCTCAGCCAGTTCGATGTATTTTTCAATTTTTTCTCCTGTTTTCTTTTGTATATTTGTTGTATTGGGTATGGATATTTCGATTAGTTGTGTTGATTTCTTCATTTTATTGGTGAGTATGATGTCAGGTTTGTTATACGGTGTTGTTTTATCTGTTATAATGGTTCTGTTCCAGTATAATTTGTATTCATCATTCTCCAGTACACTTTGTGGTGCATACTTGTATGTGGGAACATGTTGTTTTATAAGTTTATGTTGTAAGGCAAGCTGTTGATGTATTATTTTTGCTACATTGCCATGTCTTCTGGGGTATTCTGTATTTGCTAGTATTGTACATCCGCTTGTTATGTGATCTACTGTTTCTATTTGTTGTATGCAAAGTCTGCATTTATTTGTTGTGGTATTGGGATCTTTAATAATATGCTTGCTGTAATATCTGGTGTTTATTGTTTGATCCTGTATTGCAATCATGAATCCTTCCGTCTCACTGTATATATTGCCTTTTCTTAGCCATGTGTTTGATGCATCTTGATCGATGTGAGGCTGTGTTAGATGATACGGGTGCTTGCCATGTAGTGTTTTCTTTTTCCAATTTACTTTCTCTGTATCTGTTGATGTTATGTGATCTAAAGGGTTGTAGAAGTGGTTATGAAATTGCAGTGGTGTAGCCGATGTATTTATATGAGTGATTGCTTTGTGTATTTTGCTAGTTTCTGCTCGTTCTACAAAGAATTTTCTTAAATTGTCTACCTGTTCATAATGTAGGTTTTTTATATCGATAAATCCCCTCCCTCCTTCCTTTCTGCTTAATGTGAATCTTTCTGTTGCTGAATGTATGTGATGTATTCTATATTTGTGGCATTGTGATCGTGTAAGTGTATTGAGTGCTTCTAGGTCTGTGTTACTCCATTTCACTACTCCAAATAAGTAGGTCAGTATTGGAATAGCGTAAGTATTTATAGCTTTTGTCTTGTTTCTTGCTGTCAATTCTGTTTTCAGTATTGTTGTTAGTCTTTGTCTATATTTTTATTTTAGTTCTTCTTTAATATTTGTATTATCTATTCCTATTTTTTGTCTCTATCCTAGATATTTATAGGCATCTGTTTTTTCCATCGATTCTATGCAGTTGCTGTGTTTATCCAATATGTAATCTTCTTGTTTAGTGTGTTTTCCCTTGACAATGCTGTTTTTCTTACATTTGTCTGTTCCAAAAGCCATATTTATAACATTGCTGAATTTTTCTGTTATCTTTAGTAATTGGTTGAGTTGTTGATTTGTTGCTGCCAGTAGTTTTAGATCATCCATGTATAGCAAATGTGTGATTTTGTGTTGGTATGTTCCAGTAATATTGTATCCATAATTTGTATTATTTAGCATGTTGGATAGTGGGTTCAGAGCAAGGCAGAACCAGAAAGGACTTAATGAGTCTCCTTGGTATATTCCACGCCTAATCTGTATTGGTTGTGATGTGATATTATTTGAATTTGCTTGGGTATTAAGTGTGGTTTTCCAATTTTTCATTACTATGTTTAGGAACTGTATCAATTTAGGATCTACTTTGTATATTTCCAATATTTGTAGTAACTATGAGTGGGGTACACTATCAAATGCTTTTTGGTAATCAATGTATGCGTAGTGTAGCGACCTTTGTTTAGTTTTAGCTTGATATGTCACTTCTCCATCTATTATCAGTTGATCTTTACATCCTCGTGCTCCTTTGCAACAGGCTTTTTGTTCTTCATTATTATTATTATTATTATTATTAGTGGCGGTGGTAGTGGTAGTAGTAGTAGTTGTTGTTGTTGTATCTGATGCATTTTCTTTCATTTGTTTAAATTATTGTTTATTGCACTACTTTGTCTCCCTATAATAACTGCTATCTTACTGTAGTCAGTCAACTTCGACACCTTTTTAAAAAAAAAAAAAAAAAAAAAAAAAAAAAACACACAGATTGCTGCCCACCCCGTCCGCCTGATCACTTACGTATACAGAAAATAACAGCCTTCCCCACTTTCCTCGGGCACTCCTTACGATAGCCTTGTCTGGTTGCATTGTATAATGCCACACTAATCCCTTGTACGAGCTTCGGTGCTTATATACCCGTATCGAAGTCGCACGCTGCAACAAAGCCCTCAAACGGAGACTTTCTGACGAGCCCAGCCCACTCGTGTGCAGCGCCATCTGCCTTAGCAGCGGCGCCGTGACTGCTCAACACCCGCGTCTCTGTCGCTTTCTGCAGGGTCTAGCTGGTCTCCAGTGCCGCGACGAGTTCCAGATTTCCTTCGCCGGAACTGACCGAGAAGCTGGAGGCACGCGGGCGACTGGAACTGCGGGGGGCCGCCTCGCCCCTCTCTGACAGCCCCGGCAGCGAAATGGGGTCAGCCGGTCACAACCAGAGCGACGTCGGCCTCCCTCCGTCACATTCAGAGGGCTGGACAATGTCAGCAGCATTGCTACTGACGGCAGCGCTGCTAAACGAGCTTCCGAAATTCCTTTACTAAAGAAGACCAAGTAAAAATTCCAGAATTCGTTCGAGAACAGCTGTCGACATGAGTAACTTAGAAGCACATATCCTCGGTGTAGAAAACCAGCTTAAAATACCACCAGTCGAACATCGGCACCTGGGCACGAGTGATGTCGGTACCAGAGAAAGGAAACTGGAGTAATCCTTTGAATTAAAGTTCGATTTGCAGTACAGTTTTGGAACGTATGCTGTGTTCGAACATTTATCATTTGCCTCGAAGAAAACTGTTTATTTACAAACACCCAACACGGATTCAGAAAATAACGTTCCCGTGAAACTCAACTAGCTCTCTACTCTCACGAAGAGTTCTGTCGACAGCGGGCGTCAAACATTTCCAGAAGCACTCGATAGCTTTCGTCATAAGCTGCTTCTAATCAAACTGCGTGCCTGTGGACTACCGTTTCAACTGAGCGACTCGATTCGTGATTTCCCGTCAGAAAGGTCACAGTTCGTAGCAACTGACGAAAAGGAGGAAGTTCTGTAGCTCCTCTGCTGTTCCTGCTCAACATAAACGATTCTGCGACAATCTGTGCAGCTCTCTTAGACTGATTTCAGATGATGCTGTCATTTACCGTCTTGTAAACTTTTCAGATGATCAAAATCAATTGCAAAAGATTTAGCCAACATATGTACGTGGTACAAAATGTGGCAATTGAATGACAGCAGTGAAAAGTGTGAGGTCATCCACACGGATAATACACTGAGGCGCCAAAGAAACTGGTACGGGCTTGCTAATTCAAATGCAAATGTATGCAAACAGGCATAATACGGCGCTGCTGTCGGCAACGCCTATATAAGACGACAAGTGTCTGGCGCAGTTGCTAGATCGGCAGCTGCTGCTACGACGGCTCGTTATCAAGATGTTAAGTGAGTCTGGATGTGGCGTTATAGTCGGCGCACGATCGATGGGGCACAGCATCTCCGAGGAAGCGATGAAGTGGGGATTTTCCCGTACGAACATTCCAAGAGTGTACCGTGAATATCACGAATCCGGTAAAACGTCAAATTTCCGACATCGCTGCGGCTGGAAAGAGATCTGCAAGAACGAGATCAACGACGACTGAAGAGACTCGTTGAACCCTTCTGCAAATTGCTGCGAATTTCAAGGCTGGACCATCAACAGGTGTCAGCGTGCGAACCGTTCAGCGTAACACCATCGATAGGGGCTTTCGGAGCCTTGGCTTTTTCACTAAAACGCTTAGTTTCGGAAGAAACTGAAAAAAGTCCATAATTTTGGTGGTTTTTTTTACATCCACTCAGAAATCGGGGCGAACTCAGATTATTCATATCAGAAGCTTACACGAGTGATTCCCCGAATTCCACTAATTTCTGGAAGGCAGAACTTTACCTTTCTAGGCCTATGGGAACGACCGTCCGAATGACCTACAATGCAAAGATCACATAAAGCTAGTTCTACGAATCGCAGAAACGGGGCTGAGCACTATTAGGAGAATGCCACGGAAATGGTATTCATCGCACAGAAGACTCGCTCGACCAATTCTTGAATGCTGCCCGCTATTGTAAGTCGCATCTCGGGTCGTTAATAGAGGGTGCTCGGAGACAGAGCCAAGAGTTGTGTGATTCGTGACGGGTTCATTCAGAGTGCACATTTCAAGAACAGTCAGGCGACGTGTCACTTCCTCTGACGTACCACGAAGGGAAAATCTTGCTCACAAGGACTGCCACTCAGTCGTGAAAGGAACGGGAAATTGCGGCAGCGCCGCAACACTCCGTCAGCTGCCGTTGTGGTATAAGTAAGTTCTGAGGACTCGGCGCCCTCAGCTGCTTTAGTGCGCGGACCCCGGCCGGCCCCGCTCTCTGCAGGCTGTGTCACGTGACTGCCGCGTCCTTCGACTGCTGCCACTCGGCAGTTCCTGCCTGCCCTGAACCAAGGGACGGACCGGCGCCCCCTAATGCAGCTGTAAGACCTGGGCTGGACTGTCCGCCACGTTTCCCCCACACTACAGGATATTCATACTTGTTTGTATACGAGTCACGATGCGAGTGGAGATTTCTAATTAAATGTATTGAAGAATTCGCCGTAAATATGGGTGGCCGCTCAGCTGTGAACAGAACTAACCACTGCAGAAATGGTTTTGGTTGTGTTTGGATTTCCAAGCGACCCCGAATATTGGCCACAAACTGCCGGAGAGGCGACTGGGAACCAGGAGCTGGCGCTCAGCTGTGTAGTGTACGTACACGTTAGCAGAAGCAGTTGTAAACACGAGACCAGTTGCATACATCTCCGTTTCATTCCCCAGTCGAAAACTATACTCAAGCAGTTCATCTCAAAAGTTTTCGATTCCTCAGATATTTTCGCAGTTGGGAAAGTGGAGATGAATATTTATGATCCAAAACTTACATACACACGCTGAACAATACGGGGTACGACGAGAGATAATTAAGATATTTTTATAGCGAATTGTTGATTTTGAGGGATCCTGCACGGGTCACATTACCTTCAAACAATAAAGATTTTTACCACAACTCAATAAACAACAAACCTCTAACCAAGTTCAAAAAATGAAGACCGATTTCATAATGGATGCAACTATCAGTAAAAATTCGTTTCGCTGTAACATGGAACTATATACTCTTCCCCCGTGTGTACAATGCTTGTGATTAAGAAATAAACACCACTTTTACAAGTCCCTATATAAAATAAACACCACTTTTTTGTGTCTTCATATGGGCAAAACTAATAAATAAGCAGAGGTTGTTACTGCATAACACCCATATTTGAAGACATTAGTACCGAGTTCTGAACATTTAATATTTACGAACTACCACACAAGTTCCGAGTTTACTTTTCCATAATCACGTAACACTACATTTGAATCATTCTGTTATATGAAAAGAGCATTCTAAATATCTCTACACACATTAATTACTGTTCAGAATTCATCATACGTGCAATATAAAATATTTTATAAGAAATATTGCAGAAATCAGCGTGGATAGGTTAATGGCGGACGATTCAGCCTATTATACAGGTTGTTCCTGTTAACTGAATACACTGAAATATCTCAAAAACTACACATCGGACCAAAAATGTTATAATTCCAGTTTCTTTGTCACGCAGGTAGACATCCAACGATACGACACGCGACCCGGCATCCAACCTCATGCGTGGGTGGCGGCGGCAACTTTGAACTTCAATGGGAACCCCCGTTTTTTTATTGCAGATTTCGACTCTACGGTACAATTTACATACGTATTGTCTGGAGCATTTTATTTTGTTTCACCACAGGCGGCGCTGTAATCGGGGGAATAGAAATTGGTACACAATCGTATTTTACGACATGCTACTCAACGATTCTCGAATGTCCAATAGCACGTGGGAGGCCAGCTCTAAGTTACACGGATAGGACACTCCAGTATTTCCTAACTTGTAGTTGGGGACCTCATTCACATAGTTGTAACGCTGCGGCTCTAAACATTACAATACTTGCTCAATCCTTACTGCCTGCACACCTACCTATCATTTGGAAAACAGCCGTGCAAGTGGACGATGAATGATGCAACCACAGAAGAAAAATTTGAAATGATCGTGAGTTACGGATAATGTAGGAGAAATGTTGAGGCTGGTGTTGTATACCGAGCGTTTTCCAGAGAAACCTCGCTCTACTTCGTCCTTTTACAAGATTGTGAACGCCTTTATGTCCGAGGGCAGCGTACGAACCGGCAAAAGGAAAGAAACCAAAACGTGTTACAGGAGAAATTGATGGAATAGCAGTACTAGCGGCAGAGCACCACACGCCACGGGTAGGCGGCATTCCGGTATGTACGTACGTAGTATTGTGACAGTGCTGCATCGTCAAAAGTACCGTCCATACCACGTGTCACTGCAGCAAGAACTTCAGGACGCCGACTTCCATAACCGAGTAGTGTTTTGAAAATGGTACGTCTAGAAATGAAATCGACCCCCACGTCCTTTGCTGAGTCTACGTCCAGAAACCACGGTAGCGTTAGCCGGCATAAGATGTGTAGACAGCCTCCACTGGTTACGGCAAGTCGACCGTCGACGTCTTTGGCCGGTTAACGCATCGTGAGGAGCAAACTGATTGGTCTGTATGTTATCGACGACACATTGAATGGACGCAAATATCGAACGTTTTTGGGACAGGAACTTCCCGTACTAGTGCAGGATGTTGCCCTCGACGTTCGACAGCGTACGTGGTTTCAGCATGACGATCGCTTATCGCATTATGCTACTGAAGCACGGGACGTATCAGACCGTGTTTACTCTGGTCAGTGGATTTGCAGAGGAGGCACTGTTAACTGGCCCGCTACGTCACGGATTTCCTTCCGTGGGGACATTTAAAAGGTAAGGTCTACCAGCCATTGCCGGCAGCTGGTGTGAAGACACGGTCGACCGCTTCAGAAACGCCTGCGCCGACATTCTCGTGGAAATGCTTCTGTCCTGTGTACGGTCATTTGAAACACTAAGTGTATTGAAGTTGGGAGTACTACGTTTGAACATTATTCTACTTGGAAAAGTAGAGTAACGTTCGCTTCGAGCCACGGTCTCAGTGGTGCGTCCAGTAGTCCCCTGTTCAATATGTCTGCGGAATACAACACTGCGAATGGGGTTTCCAATTAGAAGTTTTGAAATACTGGCATGTGCTACCCTCGCAGCACGGAGGTGGGGTTCCACGTGCCACTGGATGGTCGAGGGCCATTGAGAAGCATGTCGCAAATTACGATTGAGTATCCATTTCTATTCCTCCGATAACAGCGCCATCTGTCGCAAAACGGAGAAATTTCTTCGGACAAAACTTGCGTAGATTTTGCTGTGGAATCGTAATCTGCAACAAAAATGAGGGGTTCCAACAGAAGATTTCAAAGTTGACCCTCGCCACGGACGGACGGGCTGAGGTGGAGTGAAGGAGGCTCGAGTATGGTATCGTCGGAGGCAAACAAACTGGAATTATTACTTTTTTTGGTCCGATTTGTAGTATTCGAGATATTTCAATGCCTTCAGTTAAAATGAACGCCTTGGGTTTGAGCTCTACCGTAGGCAGTCAATAATATTGCGCAATATTTCCCGAAGCGCAATAACACTGAAAGTGTACGAGTGAAATCGACAGATTGCGGAGCAATATCGAGAACGTTAATAACTTTTGAACTATTTTGCGGTGCCCGGAAATACTGTGGCGTCTGTGGGCAGTACTGTGCAATATCCTTGACAGTATCTTCCACGTTATATAAACCCTTTGGACATTTTCTTATTCTAAGCTTAATGTTCTTGTCAACTTGGCTGAGCGGGGGAATCTGAAATGTGTGCGAAGCACGACGAGCAGCATTTTTATTGCAATTCGCAGAGCTGTTACCCCGCACTGTAAGACGAAAAAGCAGACTGTCACAGCCGATCTTCAGTGAAGTTATTTTGTCTTTTCACGCAATGGATGTACAGCGTGTCCGTAAATTGAAAGGCGAGCAGCGCTCGTGGTGGAGGAATTTGGCTCTCCGGCAAGAAAGCTGTGGCTGAGGTGCAGGACCGCTGAGGATCAGCGCCGCCTCTAGCAGCGCACGTGTGAGCGCCGCGTCGCCGGCGATTCGTGAGGCGCGCTGCAACTTTGTAAAACACCCTGGAGTCGCATCTTGTGACGTAGTAGGGCGCGGAAGGTAGAGTGGGGAACCAGCCCACACCTGTGGACGTCCACAGTCCATCCACCTGCCTTCCCCCGCACTTCTACCCCCTCCAGCCTGCTACACCCCAAGAACACAACTTATCCGATATTACGGCTGTACTGCACTATGGCGTCGTACGCACGTTTAATATTTGTTCTTAACCCACTTCATTTAGCAGTGATCACTATACCACTAAAACACTGCTTTTAATAGTTGTGCTTTTCCACCTCCACTAGTCCTAGAGAAAAAAAATGAATGGGACTTTTTCTTAGGAAATTTAATGGAGTTTAATTTTCTCCACCGGAGGAGATTTTTAGTACGCTGTTGACGACACTCCCCTCTACCAACGCACAAAAATTTGCGACTGCACGATTTTTTCCGCTATTCGACCTGTTTCGGTGTTCGTTGACAGGGCTAGCAGGGGAGGGCGTGTCTTCTTATGTCTAATAACATACTGCGCAAAAAAATCGAGTTTTCATTACAAATATAAATTCGTAATTGTCAGTCTTTTATAAAAGATTGTTTCAGTGTTGCATCGAACTGTTTATGGAGTATCGATGTCTGAGTTCTGAACTTCACTTACCACAAATATTTTTAAAAAAACGTAAAAATGCGATTGCATTCTGTGATCTCCTTGTAAGTAAATGGGACACCCACTCATGAGCTGACTAATTCAGTAAGTAAGTCAGTATGCACAAATATGCTGGTAACTAATACCACTGCGACAGGAAACGCAAAGGAAGAAAATCTACACAACTTGCAGCATGCTGCACTGCACAGTCAAACGCGAAACTAATTCTTTGTGTTCCTGTACGGTAGTCAAAGGGGGCCAGAACAGCCACTTAAAATCCCTCGTGTGGTTCTGCCACGTACATGACGCCTTTAGAAAACATCAAGTACGTGAAGATGTTTGGGCAAATCGCAGATCTCGGCACGAAACCACCGCAACGAACGGCACGGCTCAACTGCGCGTAGAACAGCGTGCGCTGTAATCCGTTCATCACAGGAATAAGCCGGGTGTAAACAAAGACAAACGCGACCACTGGTCACAAGCCGTCAAAAATGGGTCAAATGGCTCTGAGCACTATGGGACTCAACTGCTGAGGTCATTAGTCCCCTAGAACTTAGAACTACTTAAACCTAACTAACCTAAGGACATCACAAACATCCATGCCCGAGGCAGGATTCGAACCTGCGACCGTAGCGGTCTTGCGGATCCAGACTGCAGCGCCTTTAACCGCACGGCCACTTCGGCCGGCCACAAGCCGTACACTGGTGTTGTTAAGTAAGCTCTTGGAAATAGGTCCTACTTATGTATTAGATAGGTGTTATTACTAATTTACATTAAATGAAACGTTAAGTTATTCAGATGTATTAACAGCCATCGATGTTTTTTCTTAATCGAGCTTTAGTTCCGTAGTTTTTATTTCAAAAATCGTGTACAGTCATAGCCTCTGCAGCGTTGTGCTCTGATTGTCGCGCTGTTAATGCGCAGTATGAAAATGGCTGAGGCTGCTTTCTGTTCAGTAGTGGAACACGCGCGTGGAACACGGTTAAAAAGTGCCCTGAAACAGGCTGTTCTTCATGTTTTTCATACATTTGCGGAGATAATCGGCTTTAAAGATTTCCGAGGGACTGTATCTTTAATAGAATGGTAACCAAATACAGTTAATGGTTCGTTGGTTCAAATCTACCCAGTACTGTTTTTTTTCTCGTTTCATTTGAGATACGCACATCTCGTAATTATAAAACTCATCGTCATTTATTATGAATAATGCACGTCTTCTTGTTTCTAATTACACATTGGACGCGAAATTCGTGTTTGTATTTCAAATACAAATCCTTAATTATCGATGTTTTATGAAAGACTATTCATAAAAGTTACTTAAATTAAGAAAACATAAGAATTTAATTTTTAAGGCAAAAATGAGAAACCCAATCCTCTTTATTTGGACTATGTGCATCGTTTTATACCACAGAGGTAGGTAAGTATCGTAGAAACATTAAAAATCATTTTCACAGCATCGAGCACATCATACAAATGCTGCAATTTTACATTTGCTATTGCACCATTACAATATGAACCCAACAGAGCTGATCTGGAGCCAATTTAAGGGATTTGGCCCGAGAAGTAACAGGACTGTTCAGCTGCCAGTCGTACTGGAACTGACGCACGCAGCTTTTTCACGTGTCACTGCCGAAAGCTGGCGGGGTATAGAATGGCTCGTCATAAAAGAAGAAGACAAAATGCGGCGCCTGGTTTGCTTCGTGGATTCTGTTGTTGGCAGGCTCTTTATCAAGGTAGCACATGACACTTCCAGAACTTAAATGTATTTCTCGGATTCGGATAAGGAAGGAGCCAAGAGATTGCCAGACGACTGACTAATTAATACCTCCAGTGGCTTCAGTATTCAACAGTACGGTGAAATAAGTGCACTATGCTCTTGCATTACACACAACTCTGTCTGAAAAATTGCCTTATGTTTAAATTAGAAATATTCATCACTCTTGTTTGTAATTAGAACACCTGTGTCAGCTGAGAACGAGTGCATTTTATGCTTTCCGTCTGGTCCCCTAAGAAGCGCGCGGTGGTCCTGGAGTTTCTCCGAATACTATTTCATTCTCTTTAAAAATTAAATGGCATTCGAAGCTATGTTCTTTCTTTGCTCGTCTCTTTTTACGTCTGAACTCCAACTGCTCACATCATTGCAGGTTAGTTGGGCCACTGGCTGGACAGCGTTGTCCAAGTTTAGTGCGCCGGTAAACCTGTTGTCCCGCATTATTGCTCAGTCTATGTGCGTGTGACACAGCATAAAACGTATCTTTATCATCGTACTTGACTGTACTGGTCACTGCTTGGCTTCCGCTCCACGTGAAACGAAATCCAACGAGAATGAAGCAAACGCGGAACCGTACACGGCGTAATGTTTACATCAGGTTTATTCTTACGGTGCGCGCGCTGTCTGCAGCTCTGCTGTCTGCTCTCATCTGAAGCGAGCATATTCCAGCTGCGTATGAGCCAGCCGCGGCAGAAAGCGAGAGAAACGCGCTTTTTCGCGGCGGACGTCCCGTAGCAAGAAAGGTACTCGGACGCAGCTGACACGTCCCTCCAGCGAGAGAGCCGCCCGTGGCTCGCCGGTACGTAAATCCCAAAGTAACGCCGCTCAGTCCTCCTGTCGTCCTTAAGGTTTCACCTGTCAGCTGTTGTTGCTTAGTTTGCTCACCTGCTACCTAGCGAGGTGTGCCGTGGATGGGATTCCGTGTGCAAGTGCAGGTCAGCTGGCTCTGAAGATCCGTCGAAGGGGCCGACGCGCCTACTGCTGTGTTTGTTTTACACGTACACAGTGTCTCCGAAGAGGTGAACGTATCGATACAGGACATAAGAAAACCTTGCTCACCGACTGGGTACCAGCTCTGCAAATGTACTATAATAGTCTGTTAAGTATCCATTCAGCCGGCAACAACTATCGCTGAGCAAATTTAATAAATAAATCAAATGAGTTTAGCTACGCAAATTTACGCGGTAAATACGGCTACCAAAAACGCTCGGACTAAACGACTGTATACTGTGAATCGGCTCGCTTGCACACGTTCCACCACGCCGACGTTCAGTACGACTCGCCGTGGTAAGGCGAGTACTGAAGGCGAGCCCGGAACAGATTTTCGTTTGAACTGGATTTGGATCGTAGTACTGGCGCGCAGTCTGTCTGGAGCGGGTGCTGAACGTACGCAAGATTTGTCGGTTTCGGCCCCGGCAGTAGAAAACTGAGCCCAGCTTACCACAGCAGCTTACCACTCGGCAGCTGCAGCGCCTACGCTTTCTGTGACGAGTGTGTGCTCTGGTAGAGACACGTGGCCGCGGAGTGCAGCTGGGGTGCAGGCGGGCGGCCAGCTGCCGGTGGTGGTGAACACTCCCACACCAGGCTTTCGTCTCTCGAGTTACAAGTAGTTCCCATCGGCCCGTGCGGACCGAGGTTTTCGGCACGTTCCCTTCATTGTACGCTGGGATAAACCTTACGGACTCGGACCTGCATTTTCCACTACCGTGTCCCCTAGAATTTCGCTGCACAGTAAAGCACTGCGTGAGAGTTCCTATTTCTCTCATCGTTCCGCCACGGTCAATTATTAGTTTGTGGACGAAGTAATATCTCTCACTCTCTCTCGTCATCCAACAACGAGAAGGTCGCTGCAGACCACTATAGGTGTCAACACCAGACATTAATAGCAGAGCTTATAGAGAATATGAGTCCTTTCTTTCGTTTTAGTTAATTAGACGTGACACACAAAAAGTTCTTAAAGTTTTAGCAGGTTGGAAGTGCTTTCGATTTCTGACGGCACTGTGCCGGAACCTTGACAAGATTCTCTTTGTGTATTCTCTACATGAAAATTCGATGGAATTAAGTTCCAACCACATAACAGGCAGAATAGAGAAAATTGTAGCTGAACCTCTGGCCTGAGTCAATCAGACGTGGAACTGCCCGCTGCGCGGCTCGTCTTCCCGCCATCATGTATTTTACACCCTGTTTTTAACGTACTTCCACCTCGCTACGTTAATTTAAATTACTGCTGCCACTGAGTTGCTGCTTTGCCTGACCGTGAGCGGCGCTAGCAGCGCGTATCGATATATCCCCTCTCGTAGTATCTCTGCGCGACGACTTCCCGGTCGTTGTCTGTCGTAAGCCAGTTCGGGTCGCGAGTTCGGGTGGCCAGTCAGTTGGAACGCGTCTGGAGCTCAGTCCGGACCTGCCAGTCGGGGAGTTGCAATGCAGACTAGTGCAGTCGGGTTGGATCTGTGAGGTCTGCGTCGACGTGGCTCGCCCGACCACTGCCGCCGCGCATCACTTGAGCCGGGCCACGGTCTTGGATCGTCGGTCGGTCGTCCAACTGGATGACGAGTTTTGGCTCCCCGATCGTTCGTGAGTCGGCTGTGTGTGTGTGTGTGTGTGTGTGTGTGTGGGCGCGCATCGATTTGTCTTCATGTGTGCTTGGTTGCTGTTGTATCGTTCAGGTCTTCGTGCAAGTGTTTGTCAGGTTGTGTGTGTTCAAATGGTTCAAATGGCTCTGAGCACTATGGGACTCAACTGCTGTGGTCATAAGTCCCCTAGAACTTAGAACTACTTAAACCTAACTAACCTAAGGACAGCACACAACACCCAGCCATCACGAGGCAGAGAAAATCCCTGACCCCGCCGGGAATCGAACCCGGGAACCCGGGCGTGGGAAGCGAGAACGCTACCGCACGACCACGAGATGCGGGCGGTTGTGTGTGTAGTTGGCGTTAGTTCCACTGACGATTATTTTAAATGTTGTCGGCGTACTGGCTCTGAGAGGTCGGCCGTCTCATCGGGTGACGTGTAAACTGGTGCTCTGAGCGCTCCTGGGCCCCTCCAGTTACCATCTTGTGGAACTTGGGTCGGTCCTTTCCCGGTGCAGGGATGTCGCTTAGCCAATTGGCGTGTTTCCCCTGCACCATTGGGTTCGAGCCAGTGTTTCCGCCGTCTGGGAGAGGCACCAGCAGTGCAGCCGCGACGGAGCAGCAGTCGCCAACGGACCAGTTGGTCGGCTGGTGCGGACCAGGGAGGATATCTCCGCGCGGTGCAGTCGCTGGGTCCGCTGCCTGTCCTTGCGCAGTGTCGGAGTGTGTGTGGAGTTGGTCGATCGCTACGAGCTTCGTGGTTCACCGACCCAGGACGTCAAAGTTGAGTGCTGTTTTAAGTGCCCAAGCCTCGTCCATTCGTGTTTGTGCTTCTTTTCGGCGGTTCGCTGTTGGGGATGTTTTCCTGTGAGCAACACCGAGTGTTTGTACATATTTGATTGTGGATAATTACGTCCGTAACATTTGGTGTTTGAGTTCTCATGTACCGATTGGTGGCAAGAAAGTCCCCGGTCGGTCCGTGGCTGTCCCCTGGTTGGGTTCCCACGGATCAGGTGTAGTTGGGCTCACCACCTGTCTCACCTAAGTGAACGAGGGCAGACCGACCTCCCTGGAGGCTTCTGAGTGCCGTTTTCTTTATTGTTCTTCTCACCGGCGTTTAATTGTCTGTTTATAATCTATCACAGCCAACGATTTAAAAAAAATTTCTTAGTCTTACTCTGTTTTATGTAAAAAGGTTTGAATTCCGGAAAGTGAATATTTCCTTAAAGGTTATTGCCGTTGTGTTGTCTTTCTTTTAGTCCGGTTTCAGCTACTTAAAACTTAAGGCTTATGGTTGCATTGTTTTAAAATTTTTGGAAAATATATTGCGGGCCTTCAGCCGTTTGTATTGCGCCTTGCGTATGTTTGTTCTATCTACTTTTTCTTTTAGGCTTTTTGTATTTTAATTATTTTATTTGCTATTTTAACTGCATTTTAATCTTGTTGACTTTTAAGATTTTTTGTTTGGAGGCCTTCAGCCGTGAAAGATTTGCATTTTGAATCTCGTAGTTGTAAAGGTTCGGCTATGTGCCTCTTTGTTTCTAAATGTTTAATTAGATTATAATAAATTACAATTTTAAAGTGAAATTGACCCCAACCTTATTTGGCCCTTTCCACAATCCTAGTCACCTGTTCTGGCCAGAGGGTTTAGCGGGCGTCTCATCGCCACAGTGAAACGGATTGTAATCAAACGTGAAACAGCCTGCCACAGTGAAATGGATCGTAGTCAGCCGTGGAACTGGCCACCAGGTGCAAACCCGTTGTAATCAGACCACGGTCTAACCGACTGTGCAATCCGAAGTCTGCTTCATAGCTCGTTTGGAAGTTCGAGGCAGGGCAGGGCGTCTACATACGCGGTTTCTGATGTATCACTGGAACAGTAATACTCCGTACGAGAATACATACACTACGTGATCAAAAGTATCGAGAACCCCCCAATAACATACGTTTTTCGTATTAAGTACGTTGCGCTGCCACCTACTGCCAGATGCTTCATATCAGCGACCTCAGTAGTCATTAGACATCGAGAGAGAGCACAATGGGGCGCTCCATGGAACTCACGGACTTCGAACGTGGTCAGGTGATTGGGTGTCACTTGTGTCGTACGCCTGTACGCGACATTTCCACACTCCTCAACATCCCTAGGTCCACTGTTTCCGATGTGAAAATAAAGAGTAAACGTGAAGGGACACCTATAGCACAAAAGCGTACAGGCCGACCTCGTCTGTTGACAGACAGAGACCGCCGACAGTTGAAGAGGGTCGTAATGTGTAATAGGCAGACATCTATCCAGACCATCACACAGGAATTCCAAACTGCGTCAGGGTGCACGGGAAGTACAATGACCGTTAGGCGGGAGGTGGCAAAACTTGGGAGTTAATGGTTGAGCGGCTGCTCATAAGCCACACATCACGCTGGTAAACGGAAACGATGTCTCGCTTGGTGTAAGAAGCGTAAATATTGGACGATTGAACAGTGGATAAACGTTGTGCCGAGTGACGAATCACGGTAGACAAAGTGGAGATGCGATGCGAGGGTGTGGGTATGGCGAATGTCCGGTGAACGTCATCCGCCAACGTGTGTAGTGCCAACAGTAAAATTCGGAGGCGGTGGTGTTATGGAGTGGTCGTGTTTTTCATGGAGAGGGTTTGAAAACCTTGTTGTTTTGCGTGGCACTATCACAGCACAGGCCTATACTGATGTTTTAAGCACCTTCTTGCTTCCCACTGTTGGAGAGCAATTCGGGGATGGCGATTGCATCTTTCAACACGATCGAGCACCTCCTCATAATGCACGGCCCGTGGCGGAGTGGTTACACGACAATAACGTCACTGTAATGGACTGGCCTCCTCAGAGTCCTGACCTGAATCCTACAGAACACCTTTGGGATGGTTTAGAACGCCGGCTTCATCCCAGGCCTCACCGACAGACATGGATACCTGTCCTAAGTGCAGCACTCCGTTAACTATGGGCTGCCATTCCCCAAGAAACATTCCAGCACCAGATTGAACGTATGACTGCGAGAGTCATCAAGGTTAAGGGTGGGACAACACCATACTGAAATCCAGCATTACGGATGGAGGACGCCACGAACTTGTCAGTCATTTTCAGCCAGGTGTCCGGATACTTTTGATCACATGGTGTATAACGCAGTCATATTTATGTAGCACCAAGACCTGCTGACAAAATCGATACCTATTTCCTCCCTGCGTGAATCGAAACAACTTTCAGCAGGGAACCTGTTGAGCACCTAAAAAGAACATATTGAAATTTCCTAGCCAAATCTGATACACCATCCTACAAATCTATTTCCCACCGAAATTGCACTGGCTACGTGTCAAACGATTCATAAACAGTAAAGTTCATACACCATCGTGAACGGCAGTAAATCGTATGAAATCGCAGTCATTTCCACACGTTTAGCACCTACGCGTGGGTAAAAACTAGAAAAGAAGTTTTTAGAGGGAAATTAGTTGCGCAGAGCCCGTTACACACAGGCTGGGGGACTGCGCTTGTAGATGAGCCGCAGCGGCCGGGGGGTCGACGGTGAGCTGCCTACCGTGCCGAGCGTGCAGCTCTCATATCTCGAACACGCTGCAAGTCTCTTTCTCGTCGCCTGCTGACATCGCAAGCGAAGTCGCTCTCGCCGAGATGGCTGCCGTTACAGTAACGCATACTGTACTGTTTTCATTTCGCATTCTTAATTTTGTCGTTTGCTTTGTTTTCTTGATACATTCCAAAGCTTGCTCGGCGGCCTGGTATTTTCGTACCAGTCTTCTCTCGAGAGAGAGAGAGAGAGAGAGAGAGACGGAATATTTGATAATCACAACGTGTCCTATTTACTTTTTGAAATATAGTGGCAGAAAAAGTATGTACCGTACAAAAATAACAAATTAAATACACTCCTGGAAATGGAAAAAAGAACACATTGACACCGGTGTGTCAGACCCACCATACCTGCTCCGGACACTGCGAAAGGGCTGTACAAGCAATGATCACACGCACGGCACAGCGGACACACCAGGAACCGCGGTGTTGGCCGTCGAATGGCGCTAGCTGCGCAGCATTTGTGCACAGCCGCCGTCAGTGTCAGCCAGTTTGCCGTGGCATACGGAGCTCCATCGCAGTCTTTAACACTGGTAGCATGCCGCGACAGCGTGGACGTGAACCGTATGTGCAGCTGACGGACTTTGAGCGAGGGCGTATAGTGGGCATGCGGAAGGCCGGGTGGACGTACCGCCGAATTGCTCAACACGTGGAGCGTGAGGTCTCCACAGTACATCGATGTTGTCGCCAGTGGTCGGCGGAAGGTGCACGTGCCCGTCGACCTGGGACCGGACCGCAGTGACGCACGGATCCACGCCAAGACCGTAGGATCCTACACAGTGCCGTAGGGGACCGCACCGCCACTTCCCAGCAAATTAGGGACACTGTTGCTCCTGGGGTATCGGCGAGGACCATTCGCAACCGTCTCCATGAAGCTGGGCTACGGTCCCGCACACCGTTAGGCCGTCTTCCGCTCAGGCCCCAACATCGTGCAGCCCGCCTCCAGTGGTGTCGCGACAGGCGTGAATGGAGGGACGAATGGAGACGTGTCGTCTTCAGCGATGAGAGTCGCTTCTGCCTTGGTGCCAATGATGGTCGTATGCGTGTTTGGCGCCGTGCAGGTGAGCGCCACAATCAGGACTGCATACCACCGAGGCACACAGGGCCAACACCCGGTATCATGGTGTGGGGAGCGATCTCCTACACTGGCCGTACACCACTGGTGATCGTCGAGGGGACACTGAATAGTGCACGGTACATCCAAACCGTCATCGAACCCATCGTTCTACCATTCCTAGACCGGCAAGGGAACTTGCTGTTCCAACAGGACAATGCACGTCCGCATGTATCCCGTGCCACCCAACGTGCTCTAGAAGGTGTAAGTCAACTACCCTGGCCAGCAAGATCTCCGGATCTGTTCCCCATTAAGCATGTTTGGGACTGGATGAAGCGTCGTCTCACGCGGTCTGCACGTCCAGCACGAACGCTGGTCCAACTGAGGCGCCAGGTGGAAATGGCATGGCAAGCCGTTCCACAGGACTACATCCAGCATCTCTACGATCGTCTCCATGGGAGAATAGCAGCCTGCATTGCTGCGAAAGGTGGATATACACTGTACTAGTGCCGACATTGTGCATGCTCTGTTGCCTGTGTCTATGTGCCTGTGGTTCTGTCAGTGTGATCATGTGATGTATCTGACCCCAGGAATGTGTCAATAAAGTTTCCCCTTCCTGGGACAATGAATTCACGGTGTTCTTATTTCAATTTCCAGGAGTGTATTTTTAATAGAAATTGTTTCGACCATGAAATAAATCCGATCTATGTAATGAAAACGTTATTTTCAGTGTTGTCTGACACTTGGAAAGAGAGAGGACACAGTCAATAAAGTAAAAGACCTCTATTTATTGCGTTGTAAATATTGTTCGATAGGGGTAATGCAGAAGTAGGTTTAATAATGAATAGGAAAATAGAAAAGCGGGTAAACTACTACAAACAGCATAGTGAACACAATATTGCGGCCAAGATAGATACGAAGCCCATGTCTACCACAGTAGTACAAGTTTATATGGCATCTAGCTCCGCAGATCAGGAAGAGACTGATGAAATGTGTGATGAGATAAAAGAAATTATTCAGATAGTGAAGGGAGACGAAAATTTAATAGTCATGGGTGACTCGATATGGATTGGGGGAAGAAATGAAAGAGGAAGCCGCCTGGTAGAATTTTGCACTGAGCATAACTTAATCATAGCTAACACTTGGTTCAAGAATCATAAAAGAAGGTTGTATACATGGAAGGAGCCAGGAGATACTAAAAGGTATCAGCTAGATTATATAATGGTAAGACAGAGATTTAGGAACCAGGTTTTAAATTGTAAGACATTTCCAGGGGCAGATGTGGACTCTGACCACAATCTATTGGTTATGAACTGTGGACTAAACTGAAGAAACTGCAAAAAGGTGGGATTTAAGCATATGGGACCTGGATAAACTGAAAGAACCAGAGGTTATAGAGAGCTTCGGGGAGAGCATTAGGGAACGATTGACAAGAATGGGGGAAGGAAATAGAGTAGAAGAAGAATGGGTAGCTTTGAGAGACGAAATAGTGAAGGTAGCACAGGATCAAGAGGGATATTAGAAATCCTTGGGTAACAGAAGAGATACTGAAATTAATTGATGAAAGGAGAAAATATAAAAATGCAGTAAATGGAGCAGGCAGAAAGGAATACCAACGTCTCAAAAATGAGATTGACAGAAAGTGGAAAATGGCAAAGCAGGGATGGCTAGAGGACAAATGTAAGGATGTAGAGGCCTATATCACTAGGGGTAAGACAAATACTGCCTACAGGAAAATTAAAGAGACCTTTGGAGAAAAGAAAACCACTTGCATGAATATCAAGAGCTCAGATGGAAACCCAGTTCTAAGCAAAGAAGGGATACCACAAAGGTGGAAGGAGTATATAGAGGGTCCATACAAGGGCGATGTTCTTAAGGACTATATTATAGAAATTGAAGAGAATGTAGATAAAGATGAAATGGGAAATACGATACCGTGTGAAGAGTTTGACAGAGCATTGAAAGAATTAAGTCGAATGAAGGCCCCGAGAGTAGACAACATTCCATTAGAACTGCTGACGGTCTTGGGAGAGCCAGTCCTGACAAAACTCTACCATCTGGTGAGCATGATGTATGAGACATGCGAAATACCCTCAGACTTCAAGAAGAATATAATAAATCCAATCCCAAAGAAAGCAGGTGTTGACAGATGTGAAAATTACCGACCTATCAGTTTAATAAGCCACTGCTGCAAAATACTAACACGAATTCTTTACAGACAAGTGGAAAAACTGGTAGAAGCCGACCTCGGGAAAGATCAGTTTCGATTTCGTAGAAATGTTGGAACACGTGAGGCAGTACTGACCCTACTGTTTATCTTAGAAAATAGATTAAGGAAAGGCAAACCTATGTTTATAGTATTTGTAGACTTAGAGAAAGCTTTTGACAATGTTGACTGGAATACTCTCTCTCAAATTCTGAAGGTGGCAGGGGTAAAATACAGGGAGCGAAAGGCTATTTACAATTTGTACACAAACCAGATGGCAGTTATAAGAGTCGAGGGACATGAAAGGGAAGCAGTGGTTGGGAAGGGAGTGAGACATGGTTGTAGCCTCTCCCCGATGTTATTCAATCTGTATATTGAGCAAATAGTAAAGGAAACAAAAGAAAAATTTGTAGTAGGAATTAAAATCCATGGAGAAGAAATAAAAACTTTGAAGTTCGCCGATGACATTGTAATTCTGTCAGAGACAGCAAAGGACCTGGAAGAGCAGCTGAACGGAATGAACATTATTTTGAAAGGAGGTATAAGATGAACAAGAAAAAAAAAATACTAGGATAATGGAATGTAGTCGAATTAAATCAGGTGATTGTGAGGGAATTAGATTAGGAAATGAGACACTTAAAGTAGTAAAGGAGTTTTGCTATTTGGGGAGTAAAATAACTGATGATGGTCGGAGTAGAGAGGATATAAAATGTAGACTGGCAATGGCAAGGAAAGCATTTCTGAAGAAGAGAAATTTGTTAACATCAAGTGTAGATTTTAGTGTGAGGAAGTCGTTTCTGAAACCCATGTATGGAAGTGAAACATGGACGATAAATAGTTTAGACAAAAAGAGAACAGAAGGTTTCGAAATGTGGTGCTACAGAAGAATGCTGAAGACTAGATGGGTAGATCGGATAACTAATGAGGAGGTATTGAAAAGAATTGGATAGAAGAGAAATTTGTGGCACAACTTGACGAGAAGAAGGGATCGGTTGGTAGGGCATGTTCTGAGGCATCAAGGGATCACCAATTTACTATTGGGGGGGCAGTGTAGAGGGTAAAAATCGCAGAGGGAGACCAAGAGATGAATAGACTAAACAGATTCACAAGGATGTCGGTTGCAGTAGGTACTGGGAGATGAAGAAGCTTGCACAGGATAGCGTGGAGAGCTGCATCAAACCAGTCTCTGGAGTGAAGACCACAAAAATAACATATCTCTAATCACTTATTTTTTCGAGTCAGTAATCGTCAATGCTTTGGAATGTTTGGAAGATGATTTCCCTTTTGTTCCGAGTTGTCTGGGACATGGAGACTTTAGCACACGACTTTTGTCAATAACGTCGACCATCGGTTTTGCTCTGCTCGTTAATAAACTCAACTATAATTGCTCGTTCCTACATTCTGTAATTACATTTAGATTTTTTTGCAAAATATGTAGTACATCATAGCGCTTCGCCGTCGAGGTACCACACACGCACATTTCAGAATACCCGCAACTTTGGCGGTGACGTGGCATGCGGGACTGTATACGGGAATAAAACGCTAGGAGGAAGTCGCTCTCGTAAATGTGACTCGACTGAGAGGGTTTGTTGGCAAAGATAGGGCGCAACTGGGGCTGTCCGCGGCAGGCGGCACACTCACGTTGCAGGAGGTTCTTCCAGCTGTTGCCGAGCAGCCGCAGGCACCTGCCGAGGCGGCCGGGCCGCGGCGGCGGCGCGCGCAGGTTGCCGTCCGACGCGCTGCGGCTCAGCAGCGACAGCGGGATGGCCGCGTCGTCGCCGTCGTCGTCGGCGCGCTGCAGCGGCCGGCTGAGCGAACCGTAGCCGTAGCCGCCGCCGCGGCCGCGCCGTTCCCGCTCGCGCTCCTGCTCCTTGAAGCTGAGGTAGGCGCTGGCCTGCCGGCGCCGCCGCGACGACGACGTGGACGGCGCCTGCGGGAGGCCCGGCCCCGGGCCCGGCCCCAGGCACGCGCCCGACATGGCTGCGCGTCGCGCCCCTCACTCGTTGCTAGTAGCTCGCTGCGCCCGCCACCTCTCTGGCATTTGTCAGTACACCACGTCTCCGGCGAGAGTCACGACCTTCGACGGCTGTTCTACGAGATAGTGTTTCGCACTGTTCACAGACGTATCACAAAACACTGGTCGGCTTTGCAGTTTCGAGTGGCTGGCAGCGGCTGCCCGTCGGGCGTACGTCGGCCACAGCCGAGAGGCACGGCTCTCGTAGGCGACGCGTGTGCCGCTTTCGCTGCGTGACCTGCCACCCGTCGTTCGGTGGGCAATAAAGGCGGTGCCCGTAAAGAGCGCTACACGCGAACGCCGCGGCAACGGCCTAGAAGCGAGTCCACGGTAGACGGCTCCGCCCTGTCGCGGGGTCAGCTGCGGAAGAACCGACTGAGTGCGCGCGCGACGCAGACGCCACTGGCCGGAAGGACTCGACCCGACAAATTACAGCCCAGGCGGCGGCAGTGGTGGGGGGCGCGGCCCGCGGGTGGGGGCAGCGGCGGCGGCGGCGCAGCCACTCTGCTCTCCACTGCAGCCTATCCGGCCAGCTGTGCCCGTGTCTGTGTCTGGAGACAGCGCTATTCAGTGCAACACACGTCACCACCACCCGTCCTCGATACAGAAAATCAAAACACTGTAACGACATCGAATGGCAAAAGCACTATTAACAGTGCACAATTTTGACTTGCTCGAGGAAACGTATGCATTTATATACATTGAACAATGAAAATCTTAATAATAAAATCCACTTTCCTGTCTCACCAAAAGCTCTCTCGTTTCGCAAATGCGCATTTCCGAAGACACTTTCCTCATAAGAAAGGCGCTTGTTGTGGGACGACATTCACTGCCGTGTCAACGCGGGATATGCGCGAAAATTGGAGAAGTGAAAACAATACCGACAAAAAAGAAGACGGATTTTGCTAGTGAGATCTCTATTGATTTTGGTCTCTCCGTTTCGCCAGGAGTAGCCGTTATGACAACCGTGTGATCAAACAATATTTAAGAGGCACTAGACATCGCCTTTCTGCTTTATCCTTTCCGTCTCGATTTCTTTCCAAGTGCCAAATAGTATCCGAAATAATTTTTCTCCATCGACAGGCTACACTTCCTCACAGACGAATAATTTTTATCGACTAAGCTGCTTCAGCTCACAGCGCAGGTTTTATATTTGTCCAGGTATTTTATAATATAGACAACTTCCATTTTTGGACATGTGGGCTATCTTGTGGCAAAATATCTCTAGGTAAAACTCCAAATCGTCACGCAACATTTGCCAAACGTCACGAAAATTTTAAAATAAAAACGTTGACATGTGTGTGAATTCGTAAGGGACCAAACTGCTGAGGTCATCGGTCCCTAGACTTACACACTGCCTTAAACTGAATTATGCTAAGAACAGCGGACACTGCCACGCCCGAAGGAGGACTAGAACCTCCGGCAGTCCGTGACATTGCGCCTCAAACCGCGTGGCAACAAATTAAAGATTAAGATGATACAGATGAATAAAATCGATTATATTAAGTCGTCCTTCACAGAACGTGAAAACGATTCTGGATACATTGCCAAGCGTGGAAGGAAGAACATTCTGTGCCTCGTGCAGCGTCGGCTTCCCCCCACGAGCACAGCTCTGGAGACGCCACACTGTATGGGGCCGACACGGAGTTGAATTACGCCACAGGTGGTTCATTTGTTGCAACGTAAGTGCTAGTAATGTAAGCTGTTTAACAGCACCGGCACACGGAGGATCTCTGGCAAACACGTCGTTTCCGTTGCGATTTGCTACAATAAAATGACGGCTAACTAATCTACGTACCGGCACTCGTGTGACTACAGCCTTCAGACGTTTCTGTCAGTTATATAGCAAGTAGGTCAATTACCACGGACGTATTAAAAGCATAACGTGATTGGTAGCGTTGCAAACTGCCAGGCGAAAGTTAGTAGGTCCACGTCTGCCTGGCGACATTTAGTTTTCCCCGACTTATCTTCTCTAATTGATATGTTCTTATTAATTTAATGCAAGTATTATCTGCTATACTCCATGTTATTTATTACGAGTAATGCATTTTCTCCAATTCCCGATGCATAAACGACCGACTGGATTTTCTGCCCAGTGGCCAGAAATCTTTAACGTGACTGCCAGTAGGTCAGAAAGAAACCAAAACTCACACACTACAAGTTTTTGCTATTACGAAAGTGTCTGTAAAAACTGTATACCTATCTGTTGGTTTTCTTCTATGTTCTCGTATTTATATGTCGTCGCTAAATATTTTTTCTGTGGTGGTCAGTATCTTGGGAAAAAAACTCCTCTTCCATTCGAATGAAATTACGAAACGGATGTCGATGTGGAAACCTGTGTGACGAGGTGAGTGGGTGACTCGCCTGTGACGCCGTGGTCAGCGTGGCGTCGAGGATGTGGCTGAGCCACCTGGAACTACTCATGTGCGGTTTTCGCGGAATGGATTGTTAGTCAGGCGCTCGTGGCTGTGCTGTTAGCCAATCAAGAGATAATAATATTCAGGAAATGTATCTTCTGTGCAAACATACACATTTCTGAATCGAACAATACCTATCGATATTAACAAACTAAAAGTAGGGTAAATCAGGATGTCAGCTGGTGTTCTTTGTTTCTGGATTCAACCTGCATAGTTGCTAGATACGATGTTTTTATGTTCCTTAGAGTGCGCTTCTGTCTTCCTCGAGTGCAACGCGGGTTGCTAGTCAGTCTCCTAACAGATCATCTTCCAATAATGGCAGAAGACTAGGAAGAATGTGGGCACGAACATGACGGTAGTCCAGCCCACAGCGCAAGTGGTACAGCACGTCTTCACGAGTTGTTCGCAAGCCGTTGGATGGGATGGAGAGGACCTGTACCTCGGTCGGCCCGTTCCCTGGATTTGACACACGCGGAGTTTTTTCTGTGGAGAAAGCTGAAAGACACTGCCTACAATGGCATACCGACTGCAGCCGGTCATATGCAAAGACGCACTACTAGGACTTTCCCGCAGAAATGCTAGCACGTGTGCGGCATTCGTTCCGTACGAGAGTGGGGGCGTGTACTGGCGCTGCCGGCGGTCATCGTGCGACGGCCAGTCGCCTAGTGTAGTGTGTGTGTGTGTGTGCCGGTTCTTCAGTGTGTAGCTATTGTAGGGGTGTCGGTGAGCGCGACGTTTTGAAAAGACCATATTTCCTAAATTACTTACACTAGAATCCTGCAACAAACTGCACCTTCTTTGTAGTTTACCCTACTTTTAGTTTGTTAATGTCAATAGGTATTGTTCCATTAAAAAGTGTGTGTGTGTACACTTTCTTAGTATTACTACAATCTGTTTGTCGACTAACAATAAGAGCCCCTGAATACCAATCCATTCTGTGAAAACCGCAGATCAATAGCACTTTCGATTTCCGCAATATTTGCGGTGGAAGTATTTAGTGATTCATCCTGCATGTGCGGAAATTGACACTGAGACACTATAGCTTAACTGTACTCAATTGCAAACTGAAAATGTAATGGGGATTCAACTGAGCTGGCGAGTAAAACCTCTACTGGTAGTTATCTCAGATCGTTGTATACCATATCTACATCTACATCTACATCGATACACTGAAAATCACATTTAAGTGCCTGGCAGAGGGTTCATGGAACCACCTTTACAATTCTATATTATTCCAATCTCGTATAGCGCGCGGGAAGAATGAATGTAGTGTTCCTCAAGAGCAATTAACAGGTCGAGCTGTCGACGAGTCCAGAATCTTCCTCTCAATTTTCTCCGCCCTTCTTCGACGAACGGTAACAGAGTTGAAGTAACTGTATCTCGCGCGTCCATTTTCGTGTAGAAATTGTGTGATTAGTGCGGCAGGTGCAGTAGAGTGCCCCAGGAGCCGGAGCGTCCCCAGGTTGTGCGCTCGGGCGGTGCCTCGCTTTCAGTGGGCACTGCCAAGTGCCGCTGGGCTCAGTGAGGTGAGTGTGGACGTGGGCAGCGCGCCGCCCACCGCAGCCGCACTGCAGGCGAGTTTAAAGAGCGCGCCGCGCCCTTCCCCTGGCCGGCGAACTGGCAACCGCTGGCCACAGCCGCCGCCACCGCCGCCGCCGCCGCCTCACGCCAGCAGTCACAACGCTGTCGAGGCGGGCAGCTGGGGAGGGGAGGGGAGGGGACGCGCCTGCCCGTCCGCGGGACGTCCGCGCCAGCCAACACAACACAAGGGCGCGCAAGAATTATTAGGAGGAGGAGGAGGAGGAGGGAAGGGCGTGGCCCGGGACGCAGGCGTCGGCGCTTTACGGCCCCAGATTTAGGGCGAGACGGCTGCCGGCAGCGGCGGCCACGGCGCTGGACTGACCGCGAGCCAGCGGCGGCAGCCCGCTTGCACGGCTCGCCCTCCGTGTTGGCAGCAGCGCCGCAGCAGTTGCTGGAGGCGGAAGCCAGGCTGAGGAGGCTGGCCGGCGGCACGCGGGCCTCCTACGTTAAGAAGAACGAGGCCGAGGCGCCGAGTAACGCACACACAGCCACACGCGCGCCGCCCCTCACACTATTACGTTCCTAGTAGTCCTGAGGTTCACACAGGACCAGCCGGAAGAGCTTCGTGAAAATCGGCAACGTCTCGCAGACGAGTTCATTCTGGGCAAAACACAAATTGCGGCCTCGGCCTTCAGAAAATGCGTATACACTGTAGCCGTAGCTGCCAGCGAGAACGCCACGCACTCACCCAGCGCGGAGGCAGGCCTAGCCCAGGAGGCCACAGGGCTGTCCGGCAGGAATGCCGGACATTCGCCACACTTGTCCCTTCGCCAGGTAGCTTGAGCAGCGATCCCTCAGGTAAGGGACGCCCTTCCCCGTACTACTCCTGTCCGCTTTCAGACCGCCGTCTCCACATCTTACTCGATACAACCAGTACGTAAGGGACCTTCTTCTTCTACATCTTGCCGAAATACAGAGCTTCTTTTCCGAAATCGAAATATTTATAACTTTTGGGAAACGAAAGCAATACCGACGATTATGTCAGTATGTAATTAGTCCTGCCAAGTATAAATATAGATTCCTCTGTCTGTACGGTAGCTTCCTTTCACGCTTACTGATTGCGATAGAAACAGTCCAGCGGCATGGGAGCAACAAGAAAGGAACGATGTAAAGAGAATGCGAATGTAAGCTAATCATTTCTTTTTTATCACTGCATTTGTGCCTACTTTAATTACTACAACTGCATGCCCAAAAGACAAGGAAAGAAGAAATTGGAATGGAAATGTTTGAAAAGAAGAACGACATACTGCATATTAATTTACTCTCTAAAATCCGATATCCCTTGCGGCGAAACATTAGTTAATAAAGTGTAGCGTGACAATGTTCAAAACATGACTGAAAATACGTTCACTTAATAGACATAAGAACATATATGATTGACATGTCATCTAAAGTCGACGTACAATTTCAAAATGTTAGAAATAGGGAAATGAAGTATACAGAATGCTATGCTTGTAACGTACGTTGTTGTTCTACATTGTTTAGCTCTGCTGTTTACAGGGTCACAGAGAAACCATCCTAGGTTTTGGAGGGAAAAGCCGTAATTGTAATTATCTGCACTACAACAGAAAAAAGGACAACTTAAGGAAAAAATAACGTAATGTGTGTTTCAGCTCACAAGTGACACTCAAGCAGATAGTTCCTGTGATTTAGTATGGGTCGACATTATATTCGACAACCGGAATAAATTAATAAAAAATGGTTCAAATGGCTCTGAGCACTATTGGACTCAACATCTTAGGTCATAAGTCCCCTAGAACTTAGAACTACTTAAACCTAACTAACCTAAGGACATCACACACACCCATGCCCGAGGCAGGATTCGAACCTGCGACCGTAGCAGTCCCGCGGTTCCGGACTGCAGCGCCAGAACCGCTAGACCACCGCGACCGGCAATAAATTAATAACTGGCTCCTTTTACTGACCCTGGGTCTCAGATCAAACAGTTTCTGAACAGTTCAAAGAAAAGAAAACTTGAGTCTCATCACAAATAGGTACTCTACTCATACAATTATAGTTGGTAGTGACTTCAATCTACCTTCCGTATGTTGACAAAAGCACATTTTCAGACCCTATTGTAGATAGAAAACAACTTCCGTAATTGTTCTAAATGCTTTTTCTAAAATTATTTTGAACAGTTAATTCACGAGGCCATTCAAATTGTAAATGGTTACGAAAACACACTTGACCTCTTAGCCACAAATAATCCTGAGTATCACGACGGATATAGGGATTCGTGAACACACAGTCGAGCGAGGCTCAATTCCGTAACAAAGAAATTCACCAAACCTAAACGAGAAAGCTATATATTTATAAAAGCAGCTAAAAAATCGGTTGGCGTCTTTCTAAGACACAGTCTCCAATCCTTCCAAACTATGTAAGTGAAGGCCATATGTGGCTTAAGTTCAAAGAAATAGTATCAAGAGCGCTCCAGAGATTCATAGCAAATAAATTAATAACAGACGAAACTGATACCCCACGGTACACAAAACACGGCAGAAAGCTGCTGCAGGAGCACCGAAAAAGGCACGTATAATTTAGACGAACGGAAAATCTCCAAGATTGGCGAAGTTTTACTAAGGCTCTTAATTTGGAGCGGATTTCAATGCGAGATGCATTTAATAGTTTCCACAACGAAATTCTCTCTAAAAAAGTGGCAGAAAACCCAAAGAGATTCTGGTCCTATGTTAAGTAAACCAGCGGAAAGGCTCAGTAAGTAACTTTACTGCACGACAGCGATGAGGAGGAGGAGGGGCAGACAAGGGACACAACCCTTCGGGGCAGGTAAGGTCGTGGCAAGTGTCCGCAAACCGTCCGCCAGTTTAATCCCCTCCACACGGCCACTTTAACTCACTCGTGTTTTGTAAATTCCTTTTCGTGTTTCTTTTGGTTCAAATGGCTCTGAGCACTATGGGACTCAACTGCTGAGGTCATTAGTCCCCTAGAACTTAGAACTAGTTAAACCTAACTAACCTAAGGACATCACAAACATCCATGCCCGAGGCAGGATTCGAACCTGCGACCGTAGCGGTCTTGCGGTTCCAGACTGCAGCGCCTTTAACCGCACGGCCACTTCGGCCGGCGGTGTTTCTTTTAACCGATGCTTCTGAAGCGTACAGAAAACAGACGGCCCACTTATTACGGTACTTGCTGGTTCCCTAGTAGTGCAGTAATGTCGTGCTGGAACCTCACTGCACCCTTGTTAATATGTTTTGGTGGGGGAATCTACACACTTAGGATCGGCTCTCACCAGACTGTCGTTCTCCACGTTACGCACATGTCGCGTCGGCAGCGGACTTTGGGCACTAGCACGATGTATTCGGAAGACGGTTCGCAAAGTGTTTTCGCAAAGTTCCGGCTTAGTGGTGGGAAATTCTTTCACGTCTCTCTTATCCGTAACCCTTTCTATTCTAATGATGTATCTTTCGAAAAGCTGTTTCGGTGTGACGAAGCGAGACCATTCGCCGACAGACGTGAACTGATAACCAAAATGCTCTTCTTTTTTAACTTTGCGAGTCGTAATTGGGAACAAAATCTGACAACGCTACTTCCGTGTCACATTTTACACTTCACCAAACTTACAACACAAAATAATTAACGCCTTACCTCCAAGTATCCGTCACATTGAACTCCTAAACGTCCGTACTTGACGGTAGAAAATGCGCTGCTGCTGGAAAATCGTTCTAAAATATGGATTCTAGAGTCTACGCACCCTGCTCACAGAAGTTCAGGACGAAAATCGAGAAGCCAGTAACGACGATGTATATAAAGAGGTAAATGCTACACAACTTTCTTTAAGATACACAACACGAAAATCTGTTAGACACGCACGGACGAGATGTGTGGGTGGGTGAGTGCTCAGTCAGACATCCGGAAGGCGGCAGACGCGGCTCTGCTCCGCTCTGCGGCTCGGCCAACGAGACAACAAATTACCGGAGAGGGCAGCAGCTGCGCTGCGACTGCGCACGGGACGCGACCCGTCATTCTAGGCGGCAGGCAGCTGCGGGAACACCTCGGAGGTAGGAAGCGCCGCACGCACCGCGGCATGTCGAAGGAATGTAGTTGCATCAACGGCTGATACCAGGCCGAGGCCAACTGGACGGAACTACAGTTCACGCACAAAAGAGAAGGCTGACAAAACGTCCACGCCGCCGATACTCGAGTAGTGCTCACCAGCCAGCGGTCTTCACTGCCGGCTGTGTGGACAGCTGGTGGGCGACATACGACGACGTGCGCTTCTTTTGGTCAGACGCCAGTGGCAGACCAGCACAGGGTTTGCGTATCATCGAGAGCGTAACTGGTAAAACTCCTTCCCAGCGACTGCTTCTTTTCCTCGCACGACTTTCATTAGGGCCCGGCTGTTGACGACATGTCAGCTTTTCTCCTGATCTTTACGGTTAACTTTACAACAATTTATGCACGAATCTAGGCATTGCAGTGTAGAAACTGTATTGCTATTGTGCCTATAAAGTCATATTTACCCTTTTTTTTTTAGTAATAAGCATATTTTTGCTGAAAGTGCGTGTAATTCTCGTATCTTTAAAGGCGCAAGAATAAAAACATCAAAATGTTACTTACGTGACAATGTTTCAGGTGATATTGTCACTAATAAACACAACATTTACTACAAAGCTCTACTTATGAGGACCATAACACACACTAATCAAATGGTTCTGAGGCCATCAGTCCCCTAGAACTTACAACTACTTAAACCTAACTAACCTAAGGACATCAACACACACCCAAGCCCGAGGCAGGATTCGAACCTGCGACCGTAGCGGTCACGCGGTTCCAGACTGTAGCGCCTAGAACCGCTCGGCCACCCCGGCCGGCGGAAAACAACATTACTTACAGAAAATGTTGGCAGGGCCCTAGCGTTGATGGCATTATGGACAATGTTAGCGGAAGCAATAGGATTATAGTGGCCAATATTGGAACAAATCTCTAATCTACTTTTATACAAAACAAATAATAGTTGATGCTACCAAAACACATATAACCTTTTTGACAGCTGACAACAAGGTAATATCCAATATGCAAAATATGCACAGATACTTTTCAGACATTTTTACGAAGACAGTGACAAAAAAAGCAGTGCAAATGGAACTAATACAACACACGAAATTATAAATTTCTGGCTATTTTTTAAACACTGTTCGTGTTGCAACAATTGTTAAGTTTCAATGCAGCCCTTTAAAGAAAAGTTCCACCTTTTAGTAGAAACACAAAGTAAAAACAAGCCTTGAATTCTACAGATTGATTGCACTATACAGGGTGTTACAAAAAGGTACGGCCAAACTTTCAGGAAACATTCCTCACACACAAGGAAAGAAAATATGTTATGTGGACATGTGTCCGGAAATGCTTACTTTCCATGTTAAAGCTCATTTTATTACTTCTCTTCAAATCACATTAATCGTGGAATGGAAACACACAGCAACAGAACGTACCAGCGTGATTTCAAACACTTTGTTACAGGAAATGTTCAAAATTTCCTCCGTTAGCGAGGATACATGCATCCACCCTCCGTCGCATGGAATCCCTGATGCGCTGATGAGGCCCTGGAGAATGGCGTATTGTATCACAGCCGTCCACAATACGAGCACGAAGGGTCTCTTCATTTGATACCGGGTTTGCGTAGACAAGAGCTTTCAAATGCCCCCATAAATGAAAGTCAAGAGGGTTGAGGTCAGGAGAGCGTGGAGGCCATGGAATTGGTCCGCCTCTACTAATCCATCAGTCACCGAATCTGTTGTTGAGAAGCGTACGAACATTTCGACTGAAATGTGCAGGAGCTCCATCGTGCATGAAGTACATGTTGTGTCATACTTGTAAAGGCACATGTTCTAGCAGCACAGGTATGAAATCATGATAACGTGCTCCATTGAGGGTAGGTGGAAGAACATGGGGCCCAATCAAGACATCACCAACAATGCCTGCCCAAACGTTCACAGAAAATCTGTGTTGATGACGTGACTGCACAATTGCGTGCGGATTCTCGTCAGCCCACACATGTTGTTTGTGAAAATTTACAATTTGATCACGTTGGAATGAAGCTTCATACGTAAAGAGAACATTTGCACTGAAATGAGGCTTGACACATTGTTGGAGGAACCATTCGCAGAAGTGTACCCTTGGAGGCCTATCAGCTGCTGATAGTGCCTGCACACGCTGTACATGGTAGGGAAACAACTGGTTCTCCCGTAGCACTCTCCAACGTTACCTTCTACAGCTGCAACTTCTCTGACGCTGACATTAGGGTTATCGTCAACTGCACGAAGAATTGCCTCGTCCATTGCACGTGTCCTCGTCGTTCTAGGTCTTCCCCAGTCGCGAGTCATAGGCTGGAATGTTCCGTGCTCCCTAAGACGCCGATCAATTGCTTCGAACGTCTTCCTGTCGGGACACCTTCATTCTGGAAATCTGTCTCGATACAAACGTACCGCGCCACGGCTATTGCCCCGTGCTAATCCATACATCAAACGGGCATCTGCCAACTCCGCATTTGTAAACATTGCACTGACTGCAAAACCACGTTCGTGATGAACGCTAACCTGTTGATGCTACGTACTGATGTGCTTGATGCTAGTACTGTAGAGCAATGAGTCGCATGTCAACACAAGCACCGAAGTCAACATTACCTTCTTTCGATTGGGCCAACTAGCGGTGAATCGAGGAAGTACAGTACATACTGACGAAACTAAAATGAGCTCTAACATGGAAATTAAGCGTTTCCGGACACATGTCCAGATAACATCTTTTCTTTATTTGTGTGTGAGGAATGTTTTCTGAAAGTTTGGCCGTACCTTTTTGTAAGACCCTGTATATGGTTCGTCTTACGAATAGAGGAACATACATTCACATGAATAGACATTCGGTTCTACGTTTGTAGTAGAATCCTGACTTCCGTTCTTATGTAAATAATATCACTCTATTGTGTTTTGTTTCGAAGACGCTATCGTCTTTTGTTTTCCTTATACTCTTAACGCATTTGTCTAAAAATAAAGGCAGCCGCGACGTATCTGTACACGGCGGCGCGGGGCGCGGCAGGGCCGCTACTACGTTGTGAAACAGCCTGTAGAAGCGCCCTGTGACGTACCAAGGTAGGCAGAGTGGGGACTCGCTTGCTCGCTCTTCACTTTATCACAAGCTACGCTGCCAGCCGAGTCGGCCACTGCAAGTCTGTCAGGCGCTGAAAGTTTCGAGTGGGCACAAACGTGACGCGGGGCCGGTGCGCCACTTGTGCCACTCGCAGTGCCTTCGTTTGCGGCCACAAAACGCGACACGCAGCATACTCGTGCTGCGGCACACGACACAAGGCGAGACATAAATAGTTCCAATTCCGTGGTCCAGTTGACGTTAACGGCGGGTTTTCCTTGGGTGGCAGGCGAGTTTGGGCCCCGGAAAGCCGCTGTCATTAATCCCCCTCCCTCTGCCCCACCAACAAGGCGCCCGGTATTTGGCTCGAAACTACCTGACTCGAGAATGTTCCATAGCCCGCTCTACTTACATGAGAAAAATCAGTTAAAAATACTTAAGCAGTCTCTCGGTATCAATGCATTGGCGAGTGTGTAGTCCGTATTGTTTGTGGTTAACACAAAAGTCGCAAACACGTGGAACCCTGAAGCTACGACTCTCCCTCTGAAGACGTGAGATTTTTCCGATTTTGTTCGGCGGTCGATGTGACGGCCATTTAGTGAGACGAGTTTGTCCGCTGGCGCCGCCGTCACCTCTGGCCGCAGCGCTCGCAGCCTACATGCCGGTCATTACGGTACTCGGTCCGCAGTGGGCTGCTTTCCTGACGAAGGCGATGCCGGAATCTAGTCGGAAGCGCGGATTTTCACAGAGAAAGGACCGCCGACAGCTGACAGACAGTGACCGGCGCGGCGGCCTCCTGCAGGCTCGCCTCGAGGTGGCCAGCGAGGCAGCTGTGGGCGGCGTCCGGCGCGTGGGCCGGCGGCCGTGGGCGGCGGGCAGCCGCTTCCTCTGCCCTGGCACAGCTACGCGCCCACGGCCAGCGCCACCAGGCTGGTGCAGCGCCATGTCTCAGAGGCGCTGCGGTCCCTGACGTCGGCACCACATCGCAAATGTCGGCCTCCACAACCTCCTCAAAAGTTCCTTCGGACAGTGAAGTATAGAGGTGCAAGTAGCTTCGTGCGTGCCCCGAGGCACTGTGACGGTACCCTGTCACACTGCAATAATAGTATCTTCAGACTTTTTCGAGATGATACAGTAATGCCGTAAGCTGCACAGGTATCCCATCAGATCCTGACAAAATTTAAAACTGGCGCAGAGGCTGGCAGCTTACTTTGCACGTACAGATGTGTATCACTGTGCACTTCAGGCAACTTGGAACAGTAATATCCTGTGGCCTCAATACCAGCGAGTCACGACTGGAATCAGTTAAATTAAACAAATAAACGGGAGTGACAATTCGTGGACGTAAGAAATGGAATGATCACACAGGCTCGGTCGTAGGAAATTTACTGGCAGACTTGGCTTTTTGGGAGGATAGACACATGCTATAAAACCTTGCAAAACATTTTGCGGCCCACCTTACAATACGGCTCTAGTGTGCAGAATCTTTACCAAATACAAGTGACTATACAAAGACGGACAGCGCTAATGATCGTTAGTTTCACTGAAACACAAGTAACCCAAACAGAAATGCTGACAAACGTTTACTGGCAGACGCTTCAGACGGCAGCCGTAACGCGAAAGCCTTCGTATAAAGTTTGCAAACAAAACTTGTAACGTGTTACAGCCGAGTACTCACAGTTCTGTAAGGCCTGCCCAGACAAATTACAGTGCGCACCGACATATTTCACTTGTCACTATTGCCGCATAGTGCAGTGCACTATGTCACGCGTATCACACAGTGTATAGCAGTGTGAATCCAGAGAGGCCGTGAGCTACGTATGACGTTAGCTCAGCAAACACTGAGGTTACACGAGTGTGTTTGTTGGCCGACAGTGCGTGTATGCGTCTCTAGTCGACCGGCATCCAGCGCTGCACTCGAGTGCCGGAGGCATTCGCCAGTCGCAGTACTGTCTCCTCCGGCGCCACGCAGAACGAGCCACTTGTAAGTACGACACCAACTCTGCGTCCCGACACTGCAATCTTGCCACTCACGAAAATCATTTTATTCCGGCAACACTCCAGGGTCAACGCAGCACAGAAGGTACTGGGGATCACCTATCTTCCCGTACTGCTCAGCTCACTGGGGCCTCGTTGCAGGAATTCGCACCGCTTTACTCGTCCAGATCTCGTAATCTCAACACGACACATCGCTCTTACGGCGGTGAGATCGGAGAGTTTGAAACGAGGGCGTGTTACGGTGAGTATGTTCACGAAACCATCTAGCAAATCAGTGATTTGCGACAGGTGGATGCCAGATGGCAGCTCTAGGAAACTGTGGCCGACTGGCAACTCCGTGTGTTCCTACGACGTTGTGGCCAAAACATAATTCGGCGGAGTGTCTACGTCCTGCCGCTGCTGCAGCCGACAGCTTAACAGGCTCAGAAAACTCACCTCGGCCACGCTCCAGCCTCGTGCGTCGTGTCGACCGTGGACTGCTGCGCTCTGGCAGCTCAGTACCCCAGCTTCGGCAACCTCAGGGCTGACATCCCGTTCCAGACTATGTTGTTGATTTGCTCGTCGGTTACCTCCCATACCGCGACGGAAGCAGAAGCAGCCTCGCACCACGGCACTATTCGTCTACATCCACGCTACCCATACTCGCCATTTTGTGATCTAGCGTACTGAGCGAAGCTAAAATGACTGCCTACCGGCCTCACTGTGTCTCTCTTGTCTCATTCTCACAATCCATACGCGAGGAAGACTACACCGGCGGCACAACTGTCACACAGGTCTCCTAGAATGCAGAATTTATCCGACAGGGTCACGTGCATTCCAGAGAATGCCATCCAAGTTAACGAACATCTTTAACTTTCTTGTGGGTTACGCCCACTTGCTATGATGGAAATTCGTGTTTTCTGCCACGATGGCCACTTAATAATGACTCCAAACACTGGAACGGTGCTCTAGAATTGATCGCATAGGCGTCTCGTATGCGATTTCCTTCACTGACACACTGAACGTTGTCAGAATAATTCCAAAAAACCTGAGTCTGCTATTTGCCTTCCATACCACGGATTTTACAGGCTCGTATCAGTTCATCTCTCTTTTTACAAGGAACGCCTCGAGTGCCAAGTCGCAAGAGACCGATGTTTACGGCATTTGACACTTTGCTTATTGTCCACCAGGCGACCACAATATTTGTCTGCTAACGGCAACAGCGGACTGGACTGAAGGTGTCCACCGGTGTGCTCAGCGTGACGCTGTGGACCGTCGTTGAACTCCGACTCACAACAGTGCTACAGATCTAGAGCAGAGCAATGACAGCGATTAACAAAGCAAGCATGGCATTATATCTACAACGCAGTTGCCGAAGTTGCCATTTCGCCAGAAAGGAACCCGAGGAATTTCGCAAGCGAGAAACAAGTGACAGATGAAATATTGGCGTTTCTGCAAGATGAGTCAGTGGTACGTGCGGTGTCGTATACGCTCGACTGTGCGGGCAACGAACATGTGTTTGTAAGTGATACTAAAGCAGGTGTCGAGCAATGGCGCACAGGGAGCCACAAATCCCTTTTGCTGTCAAACATAGCCTTTTGGCTTCTGTCTCGGGTTCTTCGGCCGACGTACATCTGATGATTTTACTGACGTTTCCCCAGCACGAGGGGCTGGCATTGTCGAAGCTCCACCCTCCATTGCCGGTGGTGAACTGGAGCCGAGCTCGCTGGCGCAGACTATATGTACCTGGCGCGCCAACGTCCGAGGGCTTCTCCGCGGTCATTTCCGGTGCGGTTCTCCTCTTGCTACCTGCGACTGTCGTTCGCTGCAGTACGGGAAGCCAGGATCCGTTTACCTTAAGGCTTTCCTCTTTCTTGTTGAAGCTGTTGGCGTGTTTTTGTATTTCTACAGCTTCTCTGAAGAAGCGGGTGTGATAATGCTTTTCTACTGCCAGAACTTCCGTGTGGGCGAATTTTATTACGTGCTCGGTCTCACTCAGTGCGTGCTCTGCCACGGCCGATTTCTCCACCTACCTCGACCTGAAATGTCGCTTACGTTCTGTGATCCTGGTGTTGATTGATCGTCCAGTCATTCCGACATAAACTTTTCCGCACGTGCATGGTATATGGTATATTCCCGACATTGGAAGTGGGTCCCTTTTCTCCATTACCTATCTAAGACACTCTTTGATCTTCCTTGTCGGTTGGAAAATCGTCTTTACGCCGTGTTTGCGCAATATACGGCCGATTCTGTCCGTCACTCTGGGAATGTAGGGCAGAAAGGCCGTACCCGACATTTCTTATTCTGATTCCTTACTTAGTCGAGTGTTTGGCTCTGTTACACTCCTAATATAATTTGTGGAGCAGCTATTGCTCCTCATAACCCTTTCCAGGTGTTGCATTTCGCGTCTGAGGTGCTGAGCCTCACATATTCGTCCTGCTCGCGCTACGAGCGTACTAATCGTGCCTCTTCTCTGGCTCGGGTGTTGGTTTGATACTTTGTGCAGGTATCGGTCAGTGTATTTAGATACACGCTGTGTCCCAGGTTTTCGCCATCCCTTGTGACCAGCACATCTACAAATGGCATTTTTTGTCCTTTTCTACTTCGATGGTTAATTTTATGTTGGCGTCGAGGCTGTTCAAGTGTCTTAGGAAGTCACCGAGCTGTTCTTCCCCACGGCTCGGACGTCGGCGCGCCAGGTACATACTGTATAGTCTGCGGCCGCGAGCTCGGCTCCAGTTCACCACCGGCAATGGAGGGTGAAGCTTTGGCAATGCCAGCCACTCGTGCTGGCGAAGCGTCAGTAAAATCATCAGGTGAACGTCGGCCGAAGAACCCGAGCCAGAAGCCAATAGGCAGTTTGTCAACAAGTGGCCACGAAAACCTTAACAATTTTGTATAGTAAAGGACAATTGTTGTCCAAGGAGCGGGTACTTAACATAATTACGTACACGGAAGATCTTGTGCAGCATAGTAAAAAGACCATTATCAACGGATTCCGGATAAGCCGACAGCAACGTGACCGAATGGTGCATATGAAAAACTAAGGATGTTGAAAGGAGAAGGCACTTTTTTATATAGAAAAACTGGCGTTTGCGTGTTTCGAGAAGGCTCGATAAATCTGAAGGACGTGCACGGCGGTGGCCCGCTACGTTATGCACACCAAACTGCGCGTGGCTTAGATTACAGGGGAAGCAGCGGATGGCTGCACAAGTTCAAACAGTGCTACAGAATTGGAAGACGTAAGATAACGAAATCTGAAACAAAGCGTCAACTTGACGATGCAAACTGCGGAATCGGCCAGTAAATTAGTAGATTAGATAAAGAAACTTATCCCATCGTTCAGTAAGCGATTTATTTTGAGCTCCGACCAATCGGGATTTGAAGCGTAATTGCATGTGAAAGAAACTCTGGAAAGGTAGGAAGAGAGCTGTATCAAAATCAACTAACATCAGTGCCTCAACGCACTCGTATACAATTATGCTGACAGTTAATTGGGATGGTAAACTGACTGGTAAGTTAGTTATTGTCTTCCGAGAAGCGGAAGGTGCTCTGCCCCCTTCACATCTTTCTCTTGTGCATAATAATGCAACGACGGTAGCGACTATTTACGTCACAATAAGCAAGAATGGGAAAATGGGCGTAACAGAACTATAACTATGGTATGAGCAATGCTTTTAGGCAATAGCATTTTCTTGATTCCTGTTCTGCATGTAAATAATGATACTCCTTTAGAGCAAACTATTCCTGCTGAGAAATGTGTCACATTGTAGTTCATACCACCTACAACCACTGGACAAATTCAGCCTCTGGATGTTTGTTTTTTCTGTGCCTATAAAACACATTACCGCACTAACTGCAGCTACGCCTTAACGGATAGCCAGTTTCACCAGAGATACGCTCCACGACAGACTGTTTCGCATTCGGTTGCAAGCCGCCACATTCCATCAGTTCTCATCACTCCGTTACACCAGTACGATTTTGTATGCAATGTTTGAGAGTGGACACCTAGCTGAACGAACTGCACTGTAACTCCCAAGGAGTTCTCCTTAAATGTGGATGGTGCGAACCTTTGAGGTCACTGTGGCGCGCCTTCATACGGTGTTCGCGGTGCAAGTTGATGGTTTGTTCTTAACATTTCTCGAATGTCGACGGTGCCCATTTAGTGAAGAGTAATACATGGATCGCATAGGAGGCTGATCTCTGCACCATCCGGACACTCATTTTCCGCCGTGCTAACAATGCACATGGTGAGTCATCAGCAAGTATTATTTTTCCTGTCGTAATTGTTAAGAGTTTCAAATGAATCTTACTAAAGATTGAACTCACGACGTCGCACTCAGCGGGTTCCTCGTTAGTATACTGCTAAATATTTGAACGACACGTGGAGCTCCAAATGTTCTAATCGCATAGTCGTTGTTTCTTTTTGTTGTGACTATTATGTTACCTTTGCTCGTTTCTACACAAAGCTATTCTTCAGTACAACGAGTGTAAATTTCGTGTAAGTCTTTCTGCAATTCCTTACGATTGGCCAATTACTACACCCCTGCAGCGAACGGCATCGTCTGCTGAAGTGATGTAGTAACAGAGGTTATTTTACGTTTCCTTACGGCACATCGAAGAAGTTAGGTGTTTTTCGAACGTTCGCAGCACAGTATAATCTCGAGGCTTGTCGTAGTCAAGAATTGTTTGCGCCAACCGCATACCTGTGGAGACACCACGTGCGGTCGCGCTCGGCTTCCTGCCAGCCGGATGGCCACGCGCCTGCGCAGGTTCGGGGCCTGCGGCCTCGCTAAAGGGATTAATTAACGGCGCCCCTCGACCCGAGCCAGCGGATCCAGCCGCCTGGCCGCCTCTACACTCATTACCGTCTTTGCTTTCGCTGTGCGCGCCTCATCTTTAATTACGGCGCAGACGAAACACAACAGACCCGCGAGCATCAAGAGAGAGAGAGAGAGAGAGAGAGAGAGAGAGAGAGAGGCGCCTGAGCTAGCTGGGCAAAGCTTGGAGCGCGCCGCCGCCTCCGCTAGCAGGTAAGCACACGGGCCATTCCGGTCGCCCCTCGAGCACTGGGCGACTGCCTTCCTCCCTCTCTGTCCTCTCCCGTCCTCCACGGATGGCCCGCTATGCCAGTCTGGCTCGTTCGTGAGGCCTCCGAAAGTGTAGACTCCGGGCGAAAACGAATTTGCTCGAAAAGGTGGCAAATACAACACACCGTGAGATGCAGTTATGGGATGGATCGTAATTAAATTCACGAAAAGGAGAAGCTCCTCGCTGCACTGTCGGACTAAGGCGTGCATACAGCAACAGAGTCGCAGTAATGGCGACTTGGAAACGCCAATACTGGAGCGGCGTCGTGACCATGTGGTGTAGCTGCTGGCTGGGAAACCGCCAACTCTCTAGGAAGAAGACGACCGAGTCGATCAGGTGGTGGCGCTCCTTTGCTCGAGAGCTGAGCTGCAGGGACAGCCGAATGGCGTCCTCTCCGGGGTGCAACGGTGTTGCGCAGAACAAATTAACCACACCCTCACAGAAACTACATATATAATCCTATAAGGTCAGCTTTCACTGCGTACAAATCCTTGTTAAATTACAAAACATCTCCATCACCAAACAAGCACACAGAATGAAGTTTTTCTTTCGCTTCCGGGAATGGAGTACAAGCTGTCCCTCAAAACATGTCTTGCACCTCAGCTGCAAGTTCATACAGATTTATGCATATGAAGCCTCTATAAGTAGTCAGTTGTGGTTTCTTTCTTTCATATGTTTGCCAGGTACGAATTACTCTCTTTAGGGATTTCGCTGGAAATGTATATCTGAGAGTGTGACTGCTGGTCGTGTGACGGATAGGCGCAAGCTGCAGTAGCGTCAGATTTTAAGAAAAAAGCATACCATTCCACAATGAAGCGACTGTCGTGTAGAAAATTTTACTTGGTGTCACCACAGATAACTATATGCTCGCATGTTGATTCGAGACTTGAAAAGGCAGTTTCAGTACAGGCCGAGCCGCCAACTTTAGGAGGTTTATAGAGGACACACAGTCGACAGGTCCTGTTAGGGGCTGAGATCTGTACGAACACATATTCCAGTCGTTTTTCTTCGTTCAGATGGTATGTCCGTCCCTACTTCATCGCTTCGTTTGTTACATTTGTCGTGTCTTGGAAAGATATACCCGTCAATATTTATGGAACTGGTGGGAATGCTTGTACTAAGCCAGGTGTCCCACAGAAGCATTGCACGGATGTCTTTGTCTCGAAATATATGACGGAAGTCGTCGAGATGAGCCGGTAGGAAATGGCAATTTGCGTGTGCAGCGTGGAGCTTGGTGCAGTCAGGTGTAGCACTGTGAGAATATCGTTGGTACAGGGAATCCACTCGGTAGACATTACAGTAAGTCAATACTTTAGAATTGATAGCGCAGTTGATTAAGTAAAATGCTTCAAACTCTGTCCGCCTGGGGCTCCATCATGCATAAAAACCAACTATTTCTTCTTCTTCTTAACTGTCTGCTGTTACATCACGACATTTTAATGTCTACTACTAGGGGCACACAACTCCTCGACATGGACATATGGAGAAACCTTGTGCACCAGGATGGGTACCGTGAGCACTTGCCGACTCGGCTCGCTCTAGTTCTTCGCAAGACCCAGAGCGACTTCCATCCGCACAGTGAAAGATCGTAAAATACGCACTATGATCCAACTGCTAGAAATATGTAGATCTGTCTGGTATACTTTGATGTATATGTTCAAGAATTAACAATGGATCGTCGTACTGCAGAGTCATCTTTCTACATTCACAATCAAGTATACGGTCCCTGTAAAGTAGTGGGGGGGCACTTTACTGATGATAAAGAAATTTGAAATTACAATAAAATTGCTAAAATTGATCACACTATCAACTGTGATGCTTATTATTACAGCACATCGATGGCATCTTTTCCATTTCATCCATCTACAGGTACACTATTGATTACGACATAATGAGTGACTGACATCACTTGTTGGAGATGGAGAAGCCGGCCGCTGTGGCCGAGCGGTTCCTGGCGCTTCAGTCAGGAACTGCGCTGCCTCTACGGTCGCAGGTTCGAATCCTGCCTCGGGAATGATTGTGTGTGATGTGCTTAGGTTTGTTAGGTTTAAGTAGTTTTAAGTCTAGGGGACTGACGATCTCAGGTGTTAAGACCCATAGTGCTCAGAGCCATTTGAACCATTTTTGAGATGGAGAAAGAGTCTCGGAGGAGAGGCAACAGCTTCCGAGGATGGCTAGCACCGAAACAGTGATCGCATATATGACTGCTGTATGAGGATTAAATCGAAACTGACCATTGAACCATCAGCCATTCCGTCACTGTGAAAGGTGAGTTTAAATGTAGAGGCAATCAGTCACCACAAAGCCGCAAAACTCTTCCAGTTTCCATATGTTGTGACTGTCTTTTATTTAAAATCATCCAGTGTGTGTGTTGTGCAGCAGGGAGTGGCCACGCGGTTTGAGGCGCCACGTCACAGATTGCACGGCCCCTCCCGCAGGATGTTCGACCCCTGCCTCGGGCATGGGTGTAGTAGCAGCAACAAGATAATCTGCACCATTTGATGTTCAGTTTCTGTGAGGGCCAGTGGGTTAGTTTAGTACCTCACACAGACTTCGAAGTCATGGTGGAAAAAACATATAATGTATGGTGGTGCACAAAGCTGCGTCATTCGCAGATTGGACGTGTTACAGCAGAAAAAAACACTGACAGAGGGAGTCTCTCTTGCGACTGACAGTATAGCCTGTGGTATACG
Source organism: Schistocerca serialis cubense (assembly GCF_023864345.2). Taxonomy (NCBI): domain Eukaryota; kingdom Metazoa; phylum Arthropoda; class Insecta; order Orthoptera; family Acrididae; genus Schistocerca; species Schistocerca serialis. The sequence goes on from NC_064639.1 coordinate 61,693,342, forward strand.
GTCCTCCCCCCACAATACCTTTACACTGGTCTGTGCAGGCGACTGAGTGGATCAATACCCGTATACTTAATGGGAGTCGGCGCATATGCTCGGTGGCAGCACATACACGGTATTTGTTTCTGATAGATGTACTGAGTTCTCTGTCCTGTCGCACGTAGTTAGCGGAACTTTTATGGTTCATAGTTTTTTTCCTCTGTTAGGTGGTACACGATAGAGAGAATGTTTGAATGACAGACGTGGATGCACCCTAAGAAATGTAGATCTCCTTCGGACTGCAGTACCTGTATGTAGTTTGGAGGCACACTGCAATGCAACAGAAAAATCGTCGTCCTCCTCGCAGTTATTGCAACTGCTTGTACTGTCCTTTATACTACCTCGTGTTGCAGGAGCAGGTTTCGTCTGGCGCTGACCTTACACATCGTACACGGTTAGCAGAACTACATCAACATGTTCCCATTCCCACCGAGTGGTCAAAATACGGCCCTGTCGCTTTACTTCAGCTCGACGTGTTTATGCACGGTTTGCAGAAGGTGGTAGATACAAGGCTCTCCGACTTCTGCTCAGTTCCGATTAAAATTGGATCACATGAACAAAGCTGTAGGGAGGACAGAGTCTGAGGAACAGCTACAGGACACATGGGGACTGTGTAGAACCACATTGGTATTTTACTGTAGGAGATAGGTTACAAAATGGTGAATTGTTTCGAGACACGAGAATACCAGAGGACAGTGCTTCGAATTCTGTTGGTATAATTGTTCTGGTTTTCCCATCTGTGCTTAGACAGTGCTTCGAGAAACGAGGATAAACCAATGTCCCTGACTGCAGTAGCCGCAGCAAATATAAACTAAGCCCGCTCCACGTTTCAGAAAAGTGATGCCCACCACAGCAGCTGTAGGACTCAAGAAATTTTTGTCTCTCTCTCGCAGCGCCTCGAAACAAGCAGCTAAAACTCGAAAAGTGGAGAGCGCCCTGTTTAGAGTTACAGGGATATTTTTGGTGCGTAAAGTCACTACTGCAGCTGATGGTTTCGGGATCTGTTTCCCACAAAAGTGTGTGAAATGTCTCAGAGAGGTTTCACAAGTGTGCAGCGACCTTTTATAGAGTCAGTGTTGAAGTGTGGCGGTATACATTTCAAAATTGAGGCAAACAACTGTGCAGCGGTCTTTTCGAAAATGCGTTTAGAGACATATTCCATTGGATTTAGTAGTTCCTGAAGTAGTTCGTGCTCGAAGACAAGGCTATTCCCAAAAAAGCGCGCCAAGTGTCTCTGGGACGGATTCATAACTGTGTCGCAATCTTTTCCTTATACAGGGCGCGGGTGGCGGTATTCCCCGGAATGAAATGTGTAAGTGTTTAAATATTCTCGTGTCATCAGCAAAGTTCTCTCTGTCTCTGTCTCTGTGTCTCTTGGTGCAGTGGTACATTTAGTTCCTGTGAGATCTTCAAGTTGTTTACGTGAAGATATTGAGCAACACCAGTTGTAGTAACTCGTGAAGCAGTTCCTGTTGAACGACAAAGGGTACCCGTGAGCCGGGGATGTGGAGGAGGATGGCCGAGGGTGTTTGCAACACGACGGAAAGTGCTGAGCGGCTACCGCGTGCCTGCGCTGTAAGCTGGCGCGGCCCGATGCCTCTCTCTGAGCGGGGCGCGGAGACCCTGGGCTCAAGGTTCTCACTTACTGGACTGTCATCGAATGATCTACGCTTAAAGGACACACATTTACCAGCATGAGTTGCGAAGTGTAACTTAGCCCCATTTGCATTATTTTATGAAGTGGGTTCGTCTTCACCAAACATCATTGCTATCGACACCGTCTTCAGATACTAATATACTCCTCCTTGTCCGGCACTCACATCTTGTCCAATGAACACAGTAAACAATTACCTTTGTTCTCCAAGTCCAGCACCTAACTTAGACTGAGTGCTTCTCTCGCCATATTCCCCCCCCCCCCAGGCCACCATCTTGGGTTGCGTTACGGGGGGGAGGGGGGGAGTGTGGGAGGGACGCCAGCGCACTCTGGTGCCGTACTGTGGACTGGCTCAGTTGGACTCCAGACCTCACGGCGAACACAGTGCCTACGACAACTCAAATTGTTTAGACAAACAAAGCATACAAAATAGAGACTTACGTCCATTCTATCTGGGAGCTGAGCACGGACTGAGTCTTTTTCCCGCGAATTTCCAGATGGATGAGGAAGGGGGGGGGGGGGGGAGAGAGGAGGCGTTAGGTTAGTTGAGGTAGCGCAACTGAACTATTTCCTCGCCAAAATTTGAACTTCCCGCCATGACGTCACTGCGACGTTGCCGCATCTATGGACGTCATCTCGAATACATGTGGCAACAATCCAACATCGGACGATGGCGCCCTTGTTTGGCCATTTTGTCTACACGATGTAACTTTAGTATCTTCCAGTCTGCTCTTTACAGAAATCCGAACCTCGTTGTCTTCATTACGAATGTGGTGAGCCCATGTGCCTGCTGTAGTCGAGTGTACAAACCTACTTTCTGCTTCCCGGAGTCCCGTGTTTTATTTTCGTGTGTGAGTCCAACACTCCGCCCTGTGAACGGTTGTAGCAGCTGCCGAAGTTGTATAATGGGAAGCCGGACGCTGGCTGTCAGAAGCCGGTACACAGTGGGCAGAGAGAGAGGAGCGTCACGAGCTCAGAACAGCGGCATGGGCGGGACGCGGCGGGGGCGTCTGCCGGAATCTTGTAGGGGCGCAAAAATTAAAAATGGGACGAGCGAAGCGATTGCAGGGCGCAACGTGGGGGCGGGCGACACGGCACTGCTGGACACTGGCAGCGGAGCGGCGCTCGTGCACACACAGACTCCGGCTGCCTCTGAAGGCCGCGGGGGAGAGCGGCGGCGGCGGCGGCGGCGGCGGCGGCAGGTCGCGTTGCAGGGCGGGGCTGCGGCGGCTGGCGGCCGTGTCGGGTTGCGCGTCACGCCGGATAGTTTTGCGCGTCCTTGTGTCGCGAAACTGATAGAGCCGGCCACCACTCTCCACACAGGCACACCTCTGCACTCGTCACGGTCGAAAAGTAGGCACTGCTGAGAGCGGAAAACGAAAGAACAAGTCCGTCTGTGACGCCACTGCCCCAGTCTCCGATCCAGAGGCAGCAAGTCAAACGCTGAGTAAAATGTGTCGAATAAAGCCATCCCATACTACAACAGCGTCTCCCTATTCATCAACATTTACTCGTATTTAACACTCATGTGCACACGAAAATAAAGCAACCCTGTTTTGACACTTGACGATTCGAACGTTGCAGAAGGAAGCCCGCCGGGAAAAATCAAAGCTGGCGTACACGATCTGTTCCCTAAACATTAGACAAGAGAGAGAGAGAGAGAGAGAGAGAGAGAGAGAGAGAGAGTCATTTCAACCGAACTTGCTACATTTACGACCTACTACCTAGAAAACGTGTCAAAGGGTCACACGTAACAGTAACCGACCCGTGTCTGCTGTGTACCGCTGTCGAATCCGTAGTTTTCCGACGTTGCTCTACCTATTTAGTCGTATTTACGACTTTTGCATTGACTGTTTTATCGTGTAACCCAACTTTAACGGATTCCTTTCAGCACTCATGTGGACGACCTCGCACTTTTCATTATTTAGAGTCAGTTAACAATTTTCGCATCATACAGACATCTTTTCTATATCGGTTTGCAGTATGTTTTGATTTTCTCTTGACTTTACTAGTCGATAAACGACAGCATCATCTGCAAAACGACCTAAGACGACTGCTCAGATCATTTATATAGATAAGGATCAGCAGAGGGCCTATAACATTATCTTGGGGAACGCCAGGAATCACTTTAGTTTCACTCGATGACTTTCCGTCAATTATTTCGAACTGTGACCTCTCTTACTGTGTTCCAAAATCCTGCTGCATATCGACGTCACTAATGTGGGCGTGTAATTTAGTGGATTCCTCCTACCATATTTCTTGAATATTCGTGTGACCTGTGCAACTCTCCAGTCTTTGAGTCGGATCTTTTCTCCAGCGAGCGGTTCTGTACGACTGACAAGCATACTCTGAAAGGAACCCAACTGGTATACAGTGTGGATCGGAAGAGCAGCTTTTATTATGTGATTTAACCAGCTTCACTACTGCCAGGTTACTTACTTTGATCGGTAGTAGGCACGATTGTCTCGGTGCACCAAGTTACTCAACACGTGGGCCTTCTGCCCGGCGAGTCGCTTCCGTTAGGCGCCGGCACTTCCGTGGAAGAGCTTCTTCAAGTTCGCCGCGCATATTGGGAATCATCAATTGCTGAGTTCCATAACTCACTTGCCACTGTAAGAGCCATGTAACGGCAGATTGAAAACTGGGCCGAGCAGACTGTCCGGTGTAATTTGCTCCCTTTCGGGAACCTATGTGTGTGCGGAAGTAGACTTCCCAGGTCCTTTACGCGCGCAGGTAAGCTGGTCGGCCGTTGTAAGGGACCAGCAGGTAAAAATGGTTCAAATGGCTCTGAGCGCTATGGGACTCAACTGCTGTGGTCATAAGTCCCCTAGAACTTAGAACTACTTAAACCTAACTAACCTAAGGACATCACACACATCCATGCCCGAGGCAGGATTCGAACCTGCGACCGTAGCGGTCGTGCGGTTCCAGACTGTAGCGCCTTTAACCGCTCGGCCACTCCGGCCGGCACCAGCAGGTAACACGGAGACTCTGCAGCGAGCAGACGTATACTATCTGATCAAAAGTATCCGGACACCTGGATAAAAATGACTTACAAGTTCGTGCCGCTCTCCACGGATCATGCTGGAATTCAGTATGGTGTTGGCTCACCCTTAGCCTTGATGACAGCTACCTCTCTCGCAGTCATACGTTCAATCGGGTGCTGGAATGTTTCTTGGGGAACGACAGTCCATTCTTCACGGAGTTCTGCACTTAGGACAGGTATCGATGACTGTCGGTGAGGCCTGGGATGAAGTCGGCGTTCCAAAACATCCCAAAGGTGTTCTATAGGATTCAGGTCAGGACTCTGTACAGGCCAGTCCATTACAGCGATGTTATAGTCTTGTAACCACTGCCTCACAGGCCGTGCATTATGAAGAGGTGCTCGAACGTGTTGAAAGATGCAATCGCCATCCCCGAATTGTTATTCAACAGTGGAAAGCAAAAAGATGCTTAAAACATCAACGTAGGCCTGTGCTGTTATACTGCCGCGCAAAACAACAAGGGGTGCAAGCCCCCTCCACGAAAAACACGAGCACGCCACAACACCGCCGCCTCCGATTTTACTGTCGGCACTACACGTGCTGGCAGATGACGTCCACCGGGCATTCGCCATACCGACACCCTGGCATCGCATCTCCACTTTGTGTACCGTGATTCGTCACTCCACACAACGTTTATGCACTGTTCAATCGTCCAATATTTACGCTCCTTACACCAAGCGAGGCATCGTTTCGCATTTACCGGCGTGGTGTGTTGCTTATGAGCAGCTGCTTGACTATGAAATCCAAGTTTTTTCACCTTCCGCCTAACTGTGATAGTATTCGGAGTGGATCCTGACTCAGTTTGGAATTCGTGAGTGATGCTCTGTGAGCCAAGCTTACTTGGAACTATGCGTTTCCTTGAACTTGGCTGTCTATCTGTGTTTGGTTTCCACCCATTTTTGCGGTTATGCCGTGGTTCTTACTCCTCCTACGTGTGGCAGAAGCGATGTGTATCGATATTTGCACCGTGTACCATCTTTGGTCCTGTGCACATAGTTTCCGGCTAGGGGGCATGCCGGCAGTCGGTCGGCTGGTGCGGACCAGGGAGGATGTCTCCGTGCGGCGCAGTCGGCTGGGTCCGCTGGCGGTCCCTGCGCAGTGTCTCAGCGTGTGTGCATGTGGAGCTGTCCGATCGCTACGTGTTTCGTGGCTCACCGACCCACGACGCCAAAGTTGAGTGGTGTCTTAAGTACCCAAGCCACGTGTGTTCATGTTGTGTCGTTCGTTTTGGTTGTTCGCTGTTGGGGAGCTTTTCATGTGAGCAACACCGAGTGTTTGTAGTGGTGAAATCGAGCCGCCGTGCGGTGGAATTAACTGTATCGGTTCACTACAATGCAAGTGGACCAACGAAATTTTCTGCCTTGTGGCCGTTAGTGTTCTGGTTACCTGCCCTGGACACTGACGTAAATTCAGGCAGTGTTCTTGTTGAGTTACCTTATTTCAAATTCAAGTGTACCGGCGGAATTTTCTGCCTTGTGGCCGCCACTGTTCCTGTTAGCTGCCATGGCCACTAACGTAATTTCAGGCAGCGTCCTGTCCTCACCTGTTGTCGCTGTCCAACACGGTCTGTAGTTTTGACAGTTTAATATATATTTCATTGTGAATAATCACGTCCGTAACAGTTTAGTGTTTGAGTTTTCATGTACCGATCGGTGGCTAGCAAGTCTGGTTGGTCGGTCCGTGACTGTCTCTTGGTTGGGTTACCGACGGATCGAGTGTGGATGGGCCCACCACCTGTCTCACCTAAGTGAACGTTAATGTTTCGAGGGCACCGCCCCCCCCCCTCCCCCCCCCCCCCCCCGGAGGCGTCCGAGTGCCGTTGTGTATATTGTCCATTTCATGGTTGGTAATCTATTATAGGCAATGCTTTAAAGGAAACAAAAATTATTCTGTTTTATGTAAACCAAGGGCCTTCAGCTCGTATAAGTAAGTTGAATTCTGGCAAGTGGATATTTTGCTGAAAGTTACTGTTGTGTGCTATCTTTACATTTAGTGCGCTGTCAGCCACTTAAAACTTTAAGGTTTAAGGTATTTTGAATTTTTGGAAAATCAGTTGTGGGCCTTCAGGTGCTTAAAACGTTACTCTTAAATTTAGTTATTGTCGTTGCTTTGCTTTTTCATTTAGTGTGCTTTCGGCCACTTAAAACTTGAAGGTTTAAGCTATTTTTTGAATTTTTGGAAAATCAACTGTGGGCCTTCAGCCACATAAAGCCTTATTCTTAATTTTCCTCTTAAAAGATTATGGTAATATATTTTAAAATTTTGAAATTTAATTGTGGCCTTCAGCCGTTGGTATTGCAACTTGTTTATGTTTGTTCTATCCGCTTTTCCCTTGAGGCTTTCAGCCTAGCTGTGATATAAACATATATTTTATTTGCAATTTTAACTGCGTGTCTTCAGTCACTTGAAATTTATCTTGTTGATTTTTAAGATTTCTTGTTTGGAGGCCTTCAGCCGTGAAAGAATTGGATTTTGAAACTCGTAGTTGTAAAGGTTCGGCTATGCGCCGTTTTGGTTTAAATGTGTTATTAAATTACAATAAATTAAAATTTTGAAGTGAAACTGACCGCCACCTTATTTGGCCCTTTCCACAATCCTAATCACATGTTGTGCCCTGCGGGTTTAGCGGGCGTCTCAGTGTGGGTAGATGTCTGCCTATTACACATTACGTACGACCTTCCTCAAGTGTCGACGGCCTATGTTAGTCGAGAGACGAAGTCGGCCAGTACGCTTTTCTGCTGTACGTGTCCCTTCACGTTCCCGCATCACTATCACATCGGAAACAGTGGTGCTAGGGATGTTGTGGAGTGTGGAAATCTCGCGTACAGGCGTACGACGCAAGTGACACCCGATCACCTGACCACGCTCGAAGTTCGTGAATTCCACGGAGCGCCCCATTCTTCTCTCTCACGGTGTCTAATGACTACTGAGGTCGCTGATTACCTGGCAGTAGGTGGCAGCACAATGCACCTAATATGAAGAACGTAGATTTTTGGCGGTGTCCGGATACTTTTGATCACACAGTGTATGTGTCGTCCAGCCCGCGGGCACATCGTGCACTCGTTAGCACGTGTAAAGTAATACGGAATAAAACGTTTATACATCACAGAGGTTGTCTTCCGCCTAACTATTGTGAGTGGAAACGAGGGGAGGACAGTGAGTCCTCTCGCTATGCACGCTCAAACCTTAAATGTGCTAACGCAGGACCAGTGAACTGCGTACACCGGCCTTCGCGGGGAAATTACTTGTCCTTCAAATCTCGTAATCGGCTACGAGAACGGTGCATTTCGGAGGATTAGGGAAAGGCCAGCCCAGCAACTTACGACCGAAGGAAAACCCCGCCGTCCACGAGCTGAACCTGGACTACGCGACTACGGTAACGAACAGGACTAGCACACAGGAGTCGCGGGCGAACGATACAAACGTGCAGAGAATGTGGAAAGGAAGAAAACAAAAAGCTCACTGACGCTAGCGAGTTGTTAGTGAAACTAGCTTGTGAACGACAAACACTGCGTCCTTCGTTGTCCTGCAAAGTGAGGACAGAGTTTTAATGCGTGACGGGTGCGCGCGCACTGCTGGCTGGCACGGCAGAGGCGTGCGGCCGACGGCCGACCGGCCAGCCTGCCAGGCGGCGGTTTCGCAAGCAGCTGGCAGCAGCGGGCCCCCCAGCAAGCCGGCCGTAAACCGCTTCCCACAGACACTTGCAGCAAGGCGCCACCACATCACCTTCCTCTCTCGATACCTGCCGACACCCACAACATTCCGCAGCCACGCGCCGCACCTCCGCGTGAGCACACACTGCGACCCCACAAACAGCTGGCCGCCTCTCAAGCGCACGCATGCTGATCGCCGAGACGGGCCCGGCCGCCAAACCGTTGTTTACGACCGCGAGACCTGCGAGCGTGCGTCGCTGTCAGCGACGTTCGGACCACACCACACCGACCTACTGTGCACGCGATGTGCCGTGCACTACGAGGTAGCCAGCCATCTAAACCGTGAAACGTACCGACTGGCTACCGTGCAGACACCCTTATTGTTAAGAATTGAAGTATTAGAAACAGAATTAGTACTGATTGTGGAAGGCGTAGACATCACGAAATTAATGATGGTATTTGCACCGACAACTACACAGCTCTCAAAACTTGCACAGGCACCCGACGATACACGCAAAACGCACACATAAGAAAAAGCACCGCGACACAACAGGGCATACAACACCGAAAAGTGCAAAACCTACATCAAACCAGTGACGTTCATCTCAGGGGGGTTCACACATACAAATAATACAGCGCACAGTATCAGATGAGGAACAGCTGGATGGACAAAAGGTGATTCCAAAAGAACACAAACGAACAGAAAACCCAACACGGCTTCAACCACATTAACGAGAATACGACACAAAACAGGAACTATACACACCCACAACACACTCGCGGCCCGAGCAGACGGCTACAGAACCATCAGACCGAGACAAAGAACGCAGAACTTTGAGAACAGACGACATTTTAAACCTGGAAGAAAATGTACGGCTTTCGAGTGTACAAAACAGAGACACCTTTCGAACAGCACTGGGACTCGTGACTAGAATCGGCAACTCAAAAGCTGCCACAATCTGCTGTCCGACCACCTAGCAGACAAACGGACTTTTGCTGAAATCGGGTGATATACCGACTGCGCTGCTACTCAAAACCTGCACTAGAAGGGGCAAAAAGCTCATTCTAGAAAATGTACACAAAGACCTTGGCGGATCCCACGGACGAGTGTACTTGGATTACAATGAAGAGGGATCTAAATGTTTTTTACATGCCCGGCATCCATGAAACTCTAACAACTGAATGGAAACAACCAGACGCTAATTAATACGGACCTAATGGATGAAGTGCACGCAGAACGTGGTCTACTCGCAGGAACGACAAGCCAGTTGGTTTTGACCACAAACAAAGCATCGTAACAGGTACGTCCAATGCTATGGCTCCGATCGTTGTCCCAAATCGAATCTCGACAGTTACAAAGATATGTCACTAATGTACCGAACACCTCGCAACGGGGGAAATAGTGCACGATCGCAAGAAGTAGATTATTGCGTCGTTATACGTGCAGTACTGGCACGACAGAGTCGATGTCGAATACGCCGATAACAGAAACTTAGGAATAGCTGCAGACGTAAATGCTAGGTCGACTGTGTGGCACTGTGACACAACGGACAACCGAGTCCACGAGGTGATAACCGAACACAACCTGTACAACGTCAACACCCCGAATGAGCCACCGCCAGGCAGCACCACCATCGATACGACAATTGCAAATGCGAATGCACTGCCGCGTAGTCACAGCGACCACAACGCTATCATCTTCAACACCGACACACAGGACACACATCAGAGATTATTTCACAAGGCGAACTGGGCAAAACAGACAGATGACTCTTCCGCATTCCACAGTGCTGTGAGATAATGCAAATGGCCGGATCTATACGGATTGCAATGCTCGAAAGGCACAGTGATTATTACTATAGAATAGAAGAACGAGTTGACTGTTGCCGAACGTAATTCGTTTATTTGGAAAACGCGTTTCGGAGGCAGGACGAAAGAAAAAGAAGCCTCCCAAAATGCGCCGTGCAAATAAATAACTTGTGGCCCATAAACAGTCGACGTGTTGTGTACCGATGGCTGGCACTAGTGCAAACTACAGCGGCTGTGCGAAAGATATCGCGAGGCCGGTTGGCCTCTTTGACACGTTATCTGAAGGGCGTGAACCGACGGACAGCCGGCGAAAGACGTTGAACGTTCTGTGTGTGTGTGTGTGTGTGTGTGTGTGTGAGTTCTTCAGGGACCAAGCTGCAGAGGTCATCGGTCCCTAGGCTTACACACTTCAACTAACCCATGCTAAGAACAACACACACACCCATGACCGAGGGAGGAGCCGAGCCTCCGGCGGGCCATGGCGCCTCTAACCGCGCGGCCGCTCCGCTCGGCAAGGTGAACGCTCCGCTTAGGCGGAAACGCTGCCGAGGGCAGGCCGGCAGCTCTCGGGGGACGGCTCAAGGTTGCTGCACCTCCGCGTTCAGCTGCCAGCCCTCTCCCGATTCACATTCGCTGGTGTTGCAGCGGCGCTCCAGCGCTGTCAGAGCGGGAGCAACACTTTCCAGACAGGCACCGAGTCTGGCTGTATAGGTGCGTTCACGACGAAGTAACGGCCGCATTCGACAATCAGTGGTGTGCTGCAGACTCTCTCACGTCGTGCTCCTAGGGCCACTTCGTAATTGGACAGTGTTATGACGTTGGGCCCGGGTTCGGAGGCTGTTTTATGGTTCTTTATGGTCACGTTATTATGATTTGTTTGAACTATTCATCCTCACCTTCAAAGATTTTGTCACCTTTCCGGACGTGATTTAAAAGTTACTGTCGCGCAGAAAGCGCTAGTTTTAGTTCTCGATTGTGTACGATCTACCGTTAGCCTGTGTCCAAAGTATGCACGTTTCAGAAACGTGCTCAGAGGCGAAGCTGGGTTACGTCACGTCAATAGCCGTACTGGTAGTTAGGTGTTGCCCGGCACAGGTGAAACGTACGACGCAAACCGTGGTGCGTCTTCGACACATCACATACCTTCCGACCAGCCCGCTTTTTTGTAAACTTGTTATTCTTTCACCACACGGTTTTGTGTTTCTATTAACAGGATTAAACGGTCTTTACCTAATATGTTTGAATTTTTAAGTAATAGTTTTATGCTTATTGTTTTACTACTTGTGTTGCCAGTCTGTACTAATTATATTCGGGGAAACTGTTTTAATGATGCTGCTGTGAACTGCAGTGTTACACTGACGTTAAAAACTTTTCGGTTCGATATTGTGTGAGTAATGTTTTTGTATTCTGAAGAATATACAGATGTTTGTTAATCTGGAAGGGCGTTTGCTTTTGGAATGAATAAAGTATTTGATATACATGTCAAATAAAATGGATTCTACGAGTGACTTTTGATTATATTTGCGTCCCAACGTCCAGATGGGGCGCGGTAATTTGGACAGGGTCCTTAAATTGACAAACGGCACAGTTGTTTCTCTGGTTATCGGTAACAGCCACGGTGACGGCTGAGCAAACAGCGCGCTAGCGTTGCTTCCGTGGGACGAGTGAGCCGGCAGCCTTCTTTGTCTGGGGGCCGCACAAGGCCGGCCGGCAGGGCAGAGTGGAGGCGCGGTGGGCGGCGCCGCCCTCGCGTGGGCCCAAGGCGATCCGCCAGCCGGCCACCGGCAGCGGCAGCGGCGCCGGGCCTTTAACACCGGCGCTCCAGCTCGCGACAACAGCGCCGCCACGCAGCCGGACGTACGCCTACCGATGACGTAAGGAACACGTTTTGCTCCGACAAATGATGTCCTTTTCTGGAAAAGCTCTCTTCGTCCGTGAGAGCCACTTAACTGTCAGCACGGTGTCCTTCGACTTGCGGAACGCAATCGACGCAGTTGCAGGCTGCCGTTTAGCGTCCAAACGCGAGGTTACCGAGGTTTCATCTTTCTTTTCTTTTAGAAAAAATTTGTGGTAAGGTCTTACGGGACCAGACTACTGAGCTCATCGGTCCCAAGTTTGTGGTAAGATGACTATACACGTTTAAACGAGGAATTAAATTCGACTTGTCGCTGTTACCGCTTTTCGCGAAAGTTCCTCGATGTGGTGGTACGCATAAGAAAAACGATGTGAAGAGAAGAACTACTGTTTATCTGCGACAGTAGACGGTTCCAGAGTTGGCCGTCGGGTAAGGCGGGACGCGTGCGTCGCACCCGCATCGAGCGTGCCGCGGGGAGAACAGCTCCGAGGGCAAGTCCCGCAGTGCTGCCAACATCACCCTCAAAAACTGGTACAGCGATACTTCGTGTCTAGCGGCACCTTAATGCTGGCAGCACTCGCAGACTAACGAATATTTTTCAACTAGTGCCAATTTTCTCCGCTTCTGGCAGCTCTAGTAAAATCGTCAAATTATCGTGGACAGTTTCTTATATTAGACAGTACTTTCAGTTCGTCGTTAGGTCGAATTACAGTAAACTAATCCTTTTCCTGACATTATTTCTTTGCTGTAACAATAAGGAACTTTTGCGACAATGAGAAGCGGGCAACATTGGTTGTACACTATTGTTCAGAAAAGAACAACGACTAGAGATTGGACGTTCATATTCCCAGAAATTGGACATTAGTGCGTTCTGCAGAAATGAGTAGCATTTCAGTCACCTCGGTGCAGCATATGCCCTGTCGCCTACTGGGCACAGTGTCCGTCAGACGACCGGACCACTTGTTCTGTGCGCGACGGAATAGACGCGTGTAAGGCGCGAATAGCACCCTCTGCATTCACCTGTTCACGTGTGGTGGCTGGCACTGTGACAGCGCTTCACCCGTCGTCACGCCGCATCCCACACATTTCCGATTGGCGACAAGTCTGGTGATATGGCGGACCAGGGCAACAGGCCGACACCCTGTGAAACCGAGAAGGCACGTGTTCGTGCAACGACATACGGCCGTGCATTGTCTTGCTGCAAACTGGCGTCCTGGAGGTGGTGCAGGAAGAGTACGGCTACGGGTGGCAGGGCGTCCCCGTCACACAGGTAGCACTGCCCTGCACACGCAGCGGCCCCCCCTAGCAGCCCACACCGCGAGCTCTCGTGCAGGTGCACTCACTGTCATACCGCTAACCTTGTCTGCGGCCATCATTTCTAAACAAACAGGACCTGGGCTCGTCCTAAAACAGTGTCTGACGCCATTCTTGTCGCCAGTAACGTTTTCCCATTCACCACTGCCGCCGAGCAACTTTCTGCAAATTTGTCAAAGGTAGGGAAGAAACGGACGACGCGCACGTAAAACATGGCGTAATAAACGGCGGCGGACTGCCGCCCCTGATGCAGTACGATGTGTTACGCTGTTCCACTGTTGCGCCACAGCCGAGCAGGGCGCACACCTGTCCTGCAGTGCCATTCGGATGAACTTCCGACCTTCTCTCTCGCGGTCCTCTTTCAAGCTCACTGATTTGGCTGTACAGTTTGCGTATACGTCTGTGAGGTATTCTGCACAAGTCACACTGACCCATTACCTTCGGTTTATAGAGACAACAAGAGCCGTAGGCACATTTTATCGGTAGGTGGTGTTGCGTCGTGATCTTGATGTTGACCTTGAATCTACGAGACGACATGGGCCAAATGCTAACCATTTCTGCAGAACATACTAATCTATATGTCCTGTGAATATGAACGTCGTATTTCTAGCTGTTCAAGGTGTTGAGTTTTTTTTCTGAACACGAATGTACACCCCTAGGCATATATCTTTGGAACCTGTGTTCTTAATAAACTGCAACATTGTCAGTGGCTTGTTCCTGTTTAAACTTTTTGCAAGAATCATCGTAATTTGTCTTAACTAATGAACTTATATGTTGTCAAATTGTAACACTTCATTTTGTATGCACAATCACGTAACAAGATGACAAGTCAGTTATAGCTGCGATGACAGAGAGAGAGAGAGAGAGAGAGAGAGCAATGTGAACATGGTACGTGATTTTGTAAACGGACTCGCTGGCACGAAAACAAGCATTAGCCGGCATTAGTCTCCATTAGGAGGACCCGGCTGCACGAGCATTAACAGGCTGTCATTTGTCCATTTGTGCCGGCTGCTGCTCCCCTGCACACGTGGCGCTGTTGTTCTTTTGTCGCTGCGGCCATGTGTCTCCGTTACGCTCAGAGTAAATCACACAGTTACGGCCTGTTGGCTTCTTCTCACTCCTGCGTCCGTTGCACGTAGCGGCGATATTAAGGCACGATGTAGGCACGACGCCGCGCCGTCTGCTGGCGCCAGCGACTGCGGCCCTGCAGCGGTGCGGCGCCGCTCCGGCACACGCCGCCGCCAGATCCCGCAGTGCAGCGTTCGGAAACACCAGCCACGACGAAACTGTAAATCGGGCCAGCTCCAACAGAGGCGGCTTCTCCCCTGGCCATGGCCAGGGACCGGGTTCGAGTCCTGATCAGGCATAGATTCTGAGTCGTCTCAGAGGAGACGAGAACTGCGCTGATTCGCGAGGAGTAGCGGCTGGAGGGGCCTTCTGGCAGCCTCAGGCACGGTGTCGAGGGGGAGCTCACAGGTCGTAAATCTGTCCTCGGACGCTTCTCTTGCAGATTACAGGCTAGCCTCTGTGGAAGTGTTCAGACGTACATGACTTTACTTGCCGAAAAAAAGCTGAAAGTGTCTATCCTCATTTTCCTTGTTGCTTTTGCGTGCCTTACTTTTCACTGCGTTCCAAACAGTTGTTACCCCTTTACTGGAGAGGTCCAGGTTCTGTCGGAAATTCGTACAGTTCGATTCTATGACGATGCCGTTTACAACTGTGCAAAGTGCTTTGTGATGTAATTTAACGTTCAATGCACCTAACCAATTACAAAGTTACTGACTGACATATTTTTCATTAATGCCGAATGCACGGTATACAATTTTCTACTTTGTATTTCGGGAATATACCTTAAACTCGTTAGTTCCTTTCTCATGTGTTAATATTATGGTCCTGCAGGCAGCTTTGCGATCTCAATGTGTCTATAAAAATGCTACGAACAGCAGAACTAGTGGCTACTACAAATCTTGTACATTGTGCGAAGGGGAGCTCAGATTATTGTATGAAATGCGAAGTGAATTATAGTTCTAGACTACCTAGACACGTCATAAAAATTTAAACTAAATTCTCAGCTCCTTTTACAGGCTAAAATATTTAATCGTGCTTTCACGTTATTTCATCAGCGACACAAAATAATTAATTGAAGCCTAGCGTATTGTGACTATTACAGTATTAAGTGAGGAATCTGCGTATGGCGATGGCGAAGACGAGATTAGACTAATTGCTGCAGTCGTTCTTGCCGCGTGCCACACTCGATGAGCGCGAAGCCCCCGCCGTGCACTCGGACGTCGTTTACCGACAGACTGCGCGTGCAGGGGTACACCTTCCCAGAGGATGTAGAACTCCCCGTGAACATTACTTCCACTGCACCAACTTTAAAATATTGCTCGCAGTGAAACCGAACAGTACGAATCTTTTTCGATGTGTATTCCTTTTCAACAGAAAAGAGAACGCCTCCTTCGACTTCATTTTTTTGAGTCGTTCGTGCCTACCGAATAACTATACATTCTAACACCGAGTCCTCACTACGCGTGGCCACAGCAAAAGGAAACACAACTACAGATTTACGGCTGGCATATAGACAGAAACGTGGCAGCCACTAATCTCTGTCGGTTCGGGCGATTCGTCGCTTGCGATTCATCGAACTGCTCGGAAATTCCCATCGATTGGCACGTGTGGTACGCGAACAGATACGGACCTTTTACGTTCGTCGACTGCACGCAGGAGACGCTCAAACAAAGGAATGCGCGTAAGAAGAACGGCAACGGAGTGTGACGAGTGAGGGACCTGCCGAACACGCAGCGCATGCCTAACGACGGTACAGTGCACGTCTATCTGTCGCTAAGGACACTGGCGGAACAGGCAGTCGCTAGCAGCCCACACAGCGGCTGAGCCAGCGCCGGTCCAAGCCGTTTTTGTTGGCGACCCTGCGGCCGGCGAGTTGCGGACAGGTGGCAGCAGTGCTGGCAGTGGGAGCGAGGCTCGCTGGCTGGAAGGTCGACACGTTCACAACTCGGAGCTCGCCGGGAAGGGTCGGGCTGGGAGGCGTGTCGCCGATCCGGTGTCGTTCAATCAGTGCTGGATAAAGTTATTCTGTCGGTACTGAAAGCTTCGGAGAGTTCGCACACGCCTCCTCGTGCGGGGGTGTGGAAATTCCGTAGTTCCAATTTTCCGGAGTATTGTATTTTCGGTTGGAACGAGTCAACTAAGAAGTAGTGGAATGTTTAGCTTGTTGGAAGAGATGTTTGCTAAAAGAAACGGCTTGCCGATGTTTCTGTGAAATATATTTGTACGAGACTTGTTTCCCCGGCGATTTTGCCGCGCTGTTTCCCTGTTTTATGTTTGTTACAAGCCGCCAGTATCCCGAAGCCGACGGTGTACCCTTTCTACCCTAGTGGTCAAATCTCGGGATGTTTCTGAAACTAGTTAGATAAGTGAAGGGCCTTTGCAGCTGTGGTAAGTGCGGTCCAGTCACGTGCTGTTAACGCGAGGCTGACAGGGAGTTTGTGGACGCCGGTCCGACGTCTGCAGTGGCTCAATGGTGCCGCGTACTGTTCTTCCGCCTACCGTCTTTTCCCTGACAGCTCACTTGCTCATCAGCGGTCCCTGGACCGTAATAGGCGTCGGACTTGTTCTCTCTGCAGGTGTTTCCTCGCCTGATTCGTAGCTTCTTTAATGGCAAAATCAGAGCGGGAAAGTTACAGAACGCGAGAGGTTCAAATGGTTCAAATGGCTCTGAGCACTATGGGACTTAACTTCTGAGGTCATCAGTCCCCTAGAATTTAGAACTGCTTAAACCTAACTAACCTGAAGACATCACACACATCCATGCCCGAGTCAGGATTCGAACCTGCGACCGTAGCGTCGCGCGCTTCCAGACTGAAGCACCTAGAACCGCTCGGCCACACCGGCCGGCTCGCGAGAGGCAGTAAACACTTTTAAAATAGGCATATACGGCGTGTCCCAGAAGGAAGTCTACATTTGAAGAATCTGTCTGAGTGCACGCGAGAAACCGGAGGGGGACAGCCTTCGTCCGTTGCCTCGCTTAGCCTCTAGGAACTGAGCCGAGATGGAGCGCTTCTGGGCAGCGGACTGCGCGTTGTGCGTGGAAGAGTTTTACAAGAACGGTTATTCGGCGACGGCAGCACGCAGGAAATTTTGCACTGATCGTGCATCGCATAACGTAAGTGATCCTCCAGGTGTTCCCCTTATCCGGGAATGGAGGAAAACGTTTGAGGAGTCCGGTTCGACGCAGGCTGAGCCGAAACCCAGGCAACGGAGGTGACCGAGAACGGGCGAATCCGGTCTGTTCGTGAAAATCTTGACTATTCGTAAGCGTGCGAGTTCTTTAAATGTGTCGGAGGTCACCAGTACAACACTACACAATACAAATGGCGCACGAGTTAAAGCCTCCGGGTGCCAGAATTGGGCTGCAGTTCCTTAAGGACGTCACTCAGTGCCCTTCTTTAACACCCTTCATTTAACAACATCCCGACCCGACCTGTCACGGCCGGCGGATGTGGCCGAGCGCTTCTAGGCGCTACAGTCTGGAACCGCGCGACCGATACGGCCTCAGGTTCGAATCCTGCCTCGGGCATGGATGTGTGTGATGTCCTTACGTTAGTTAGGTTTAAGTAGTTCTAAGTTCTAGGGGACTGATGATCACAGCAATTAAGTCCCATAGTGCTCAGAGCCATTTGAGCAATTTTGACCTGTCATGTCACTAAGCAACTACTGTTTGGTTCGACGAATAATTGGCCCGTACTTTTACGAGCACGAGAGCAGTCGAGCAGTTACATGGAATTCGGGTTATGTGACGATGTTAAATGACTCGTTGGTTCCTAAATTGTAAATTTTTTGTGGTTTTAAGCAAAGGCCGCGCGGGATTAGCCGAGCGATGAGAGGCGCTGCAGTCATGGACTGTGCGGCTGGTCCCCGCGGAGGTTGGAGTCCTGCCTCGGGCATGGGTGTTTGTCCTTAGGATAATTTAGGTTAACTAGTGTGTAAGCTTAGGGACTGATGACCTTAGCAGTTAAGTCCCATAAGATTTCACACACATTTGAACATTTAACCAAAGAATTCGGTTTCGTCGAGACGGGGTCACAGCACTCAGGTCCAAAGAATCTGTAACGGCCAGATGGTAAAATCTTCCCTGACAAACTGTTTTCCAGAAGGGTGACAGATAGATTGGCCGTCACGCAGTCCAGATTTGAGGCTGGCGGATTTTTTTTTCTTACGGAGACATGTCAAATCTAAAGTATATGCGAATAATGCGACTGCTGTGTAGCAGCTGAGAGAAAACGTCTGTAGCGCAGCGGCAGCCGTCCCAGTGTCTATGTGCCGAGCAGACACGAAACATTTTGTTTATCGTTTAAGTCAGTGGCGCAGACGCGCTGGATTGCATTTAACTGAATTATCTTCGAAAAGGAAATTCCTAACCTGTATATTTCAATAATGAGTAAAGATTTTGTCGATAGACTTAAGCTCTGTTTCACCTCGACACATCAAATTCGAACTTTGTTTCGAGATCTCCTGTTGCAGTAAAACAGACGAATGTGAGATAGCCCTATCAAAATTTTTATGACGTGCACTCACAAATGGCACTTGCTTGGCAGGAAGCTACCTTAAAACAAGAAAATTCGTGAAAACGTATCGAAGTTGAACGAAATTACGTCCGGTGGCTAGACAGCGAGGAAGAGTTGGACGAGAGTTGGATAAGACCCCAGCCACCAGAGCGGGAGCAGCGGCCCAACGACGGAGCTGGCCGCGGCGGCGGCTGCCGTCGCTGCGCCGCACCGGCCTGGCGCACGACCACCGCGGTGGCGGGCGGGGGCGGGCGGCAGCACCGAAGCGTCACGGCCGGCAACTGGCGAGGAAATGCGTCACTTTCTGCATTTTCTCCATGACGTATGACGTCACTTCAACGTTTTTTTTAAAAAGTTAAGGACTATTTCCTAATTTTAAGCTACAGCTGGGACTATGGATGAATATCGGATCACTTTCGTAACACATTTTACGCCAGTCACATGGAAGAAGACGATTTCTCAATTTGCGCGTTCCTTTCCGACATTCTCACTGCCTAGCTGCCGGCGCCACCTCGGTTTACCTGAGAGCCCGCGGCGCACCGAACGTAGGCTGGGGTGACGAAGCACGCTTCTGACGTTTGAGCTAAGTACAGCTATTGACATCGTACACACGTACCGTTTATTTTACATTTTATGCGAGTATTTTGCCCTTTTGGGCGTTGTGTATTAATGTTGGACTATGGCTCTTTGGGCAGTTTGTTTTAGTGCGTTCCGAAGAAGGCGTGGTTATCCGCGCCGAAACCTAGGTCAACACCCGGTTTCTACTTGCAGTCGAGGCGGATTCTTTATAATCATTAATGTCTTTCTGGTGTCGGTGATTCTACAGTTGTGGCCGAGTCCCTTACATCGCCACCACTTCAGACGTTAGGTGAGTCCGTGGCACGTCGTGGTGCCGCTCTTCTGCACGCTCGCGGGGGCTCTACACGTTGTGAGATTGTTTATACACTGTTCTACGTCCATTCTTAATAAGCAGTTGATTTTTTTAAATAACACACCTGCCAGTGTATAAAAAGGCTTCAGACTTCCGGTTAGTGTGCAGATGAGTTAATATGTTAAATATTCGACGCTAAGCGTGTAAGCGGAAATAATTTGGGCTAAGCGCTCTGACGCCTGCCCTCTCCATTTGATACTCCTCCACGTATGCAATCATTCGGTGATGTCTCCAGAATGAGATTTTCACTCTGCAGCGGAGTCTGCGCTGATACGAAACTTCCTTTGAAGTCTGGAAGGTAGGAGACGAGGTACTGGCAGAAGTAAAGCTGTGAGAGGACGGGGCGTGAGTCATGCTTGGGTAGCTCGTCGGCAGAGCACTTTCCTGCGAAAGGCAAAGCTCCCGAGTTCGAGTCTCGGTCCGGCACACACTTTCAATCTGCCAGGAAGTTTCATTCGGTGATGTCGTCGGCTGCGGAAAATTATTGTAATTACATAAAATGACCGATTTAGTTTTGTGATTACAGATCCGTCCGGTCTCAGACTGTTTCCGATGAGTTTGAAATTTTGTAGGCAACTGGAATCTGCGGTCGCATTTGTTACGTTAAATGTATGTGGGTCTCTCTGTTTGCGATGGGAAGTGGCCGGTAGCGCCCTCGGCGTGGTATGCCCTCAGCGTGACGAGCGCACTCGTGCAGTAGCGCAGAGGAACCACCTCTCGCGGTCGGCCCGTCGAGAAGAATGGGTGGAGCCTGGCTGCGACCACGACCACGACCACGACCCACACCTGGCGCACGGCGGCGGCAGGGAGGGAGGGAGGGAGGAGGTTGCCGCGCAGTTACTCCTCCTCACCAGTACTTTTTCTACGTCTCAATCAACCCCAGCGAAACAGGAACAACGATAAGAGGACGACGAAAAAGCGCGTTCGATTCGCGTTAAGTCGCCAACGCTGCCTCCTCGAGAAATATACAGGGTGGTTATAATCAAAACTTTCGCAACTCGAGCCAGTCTAGACGGAAAATTATTTACCGTATTCCTACCGAACTTTGTAGGAATGATGTTCAGACTGTAGGCTACAGAATTTGCGTTTTTGATAGTGTTAACGTCGCGACTTGCCGTTAGGCGCCGGTACCGGTTCGGCGACGGAGGGCCGAAAGACATCGCTGTGCATCACAGCTGCAGACTGTCGGAGCGGCTCTCGAAGAGGCGAGCACCGCCTTACCCCTGAAGCTATTTTATCGAAACAACAACAACAGTGGGGCCGCTCTTCGCGGGGATTGGGGCAGCAACCCAATACGGAGAGGTCATTTTCCTCAGCGGGGTTGAAGGAGACGAATCGAGAATAAGAATTAACTGGCGACTTGGGGATTGCCCCTCGGAGAGGCCGACGACTAATTGTGCCACAAAGTGTGGAAGAAGTCAGTGCCGCCGGCGCCGCGGTGTGTGACCTCGGAGCAGGGTGCGCGCTGTGTCGCGACGGTCGCAGGCTCTCGACGACGCAAGTACGGAGCGTAAAGGTGTCAGCAAGCTGTTTACAAATATTAATTAGCCTCTCGTGTGGAAAAGAAAATGTGTCCTTTAAGCGCTTTATTCGTTATTTCGCTTCGGCACGACTTTACGAGTCTTCCCACGAAGTTTCATTGTCCTACGATCACTCGATTCTCACGGAGTCCTAATTACAGCCAGCCTCCAAAAGTTTTAGGGCTCTCGTGGCCACTTGTTGACAAACTGCCTGCTGCTTTCTGTGTCGGGTTCTCTGCCCGACGTTTGCCGAACGATTTTTCTGACGTTACGGCACCACGAGTGGCTGGCATTGTCACAGCTTCACACTGCACTGCTGTTCAAAATGGTTCAAATGGCTCTGAGCACTATGGGACTTAACATCTGAGGTCATCAGTCCCCTAGAACTTAGAACTACTTCAACCTACGTGCGGTAGCGTTCTCGCTTCCCGCGCCCGGGTTCCCGGGTTCGATCCCGGCGGGGTCAGGGAGTTTCTCTGCCTCGTGATGACTGGGTGTTGTGTGATGTCCTTAGGTTAGTTAGGTTTAAGTAGTTCTAAGTTCTAGGGGACTGATGACCATAGATGCTAAGTGCCATAGTGCTCAGAGCCATTTGAACCATTTGAACTTAAACCTAACTGACCTAAGGACATCACACACATCCATGCCCGAGGCAGGATTCTAAGGTGCGACCGTAGCGGTGGCGCGGTTCCAGACTGAAGCGCCTAGAACCGCTCGGCCACACCGGGCGGCGTGCACTGCTGTGCTGGACTGGAGTGTAGCGCGCGGCCGCAGAATACACGGCAGACGCATCTGGTGCGCCGCGTGCGACGGCTTTTCCGCGGCCATTTCCGGCGCGCTGCTGCCCTCGCTACGTGGGCACAGGGCCGGGGGCGACTGCAGCGCGGCACTCGCCGCCTCCGCAAGGGCAGTGTGACGGAGTGCGGCCGTCGAGTTGGGCAGCGCCGGCTAGGCGCAGCAGCGGCAGGGGGTGCCGGCCCGCGCCGCCAGCTGCCAGCCGCCATCCGTGACACACACACTTGCCGCCTGCGCGGCCACGTCCGGCCACGCGGACGCCAGAGAGCTCCCGCTCTCATTCAGCTCATTTCGTCTTCCATTCGCGAATGCTGCGTGCCAACGGCGCCTGCTCGTATGCTCGTATGCTCAGCTCTTCCGATTTAGGCGCCGTTCCTTACAAAGACTACTTTGAAAGTTTAAAACCTTTCGTTTCAAAGTAATCACGCGATAAAATCAAGTCCTGCTAGTAACCGACACAATAATAAGGCGAAACTCGGCACCGGGAGATGGGACGCACAAAATAAAAGGCCAGCAGCGGGAACCTCCAGCGTGTTCGTAAGTCAGACCACACGTCGTTCCTGGAGGAAAACGAGCTTCTCTCAAACTCGAGCAGACATTCGGGAAAAACTGTCCGCGTGTAGCGAGGCTGGGATATCCAGGAATCGGCGACACGGTTCCGCTAATACACAGCCCCACCGCGCCCACTGCAATCGTAATCCACGGTGCCGCGGGACGACACGGCCATCGTCCAGTGCGGAGTCGCGACGTGCGCCGCCGCACAGCCCACCGCACTGCACACAGCGGGCCGACCTCCGACACGAGGCGCGGCCGTCCTCGAACCCCTTGCCGCCCGCCCTGCCGGCGCCCCCGGAATGATCCCGCACTCGCCCCTGGCCGCCTCCTCTGCATCCCCCGCCATAATCCGGCCGTGGCTCCTCGCACCGTTCCGGCACTTCCACAAGGCACTGCATAACGGGTGAGCTATTTCAGACTTTCGTCAGCAAGACACAGAAAGACCCACAGTGATTCTCGTCGCAGACTACGTCGCTCACGAACAGCTACATTTTCGAAAGGGCAGCCGACTGCAAACCTTTTTTTGTCGCCACGTATCGCAGGTAATTTCGACCTACAACGGTCGACGTCTGCTGTACAGTGGCCGCCGCTGGGCCAGAACGGGGCAGTGGCTACGGGTTTACGCACGCACTGTCACTGCCATTTGTTATCGTTGCACCGTGTTCCGTAGGTGATTTCACGAATAATTATTTACTTTATACGCAGACAGAGAATACTACTTGGTTTGTGACACCTTTCTCTAGCTGTTGCAATTATAAGTTGAAATCTGGGAACTGACTTGCAGCGCCCAAGGCCCACTGCTGCCGGTTTCTGGTAGTAACTTGCTAGAAGTTTTGTCGAGCTTCTACGAAGCCATCGTGCACCCATGAATCGATGGTACAATATTTATCAAATTTATAAGTTTATGGTGGAAGCTGAATAACTCAATTAAAATTTGTGCCACGGCTAGGACTCGAACCTGGGTCTCCTCGCTCGGCATTTAGGGGGACAATAAGCCGAAGGTACGAACTGAAGCTTGTGTTGGGGAGGGCA
The DNA here is from genome assembly GCF_023864345.2 of Schistocerca serialis cubense. Lineage (NCBI taxonomy): Eukaryota > Metazoa > Arthropoda > Insecta > Orthoptera > Acrididae > Schistocerca > Schistocerca serialis. The sequence goes on from NC_064639.1 coordinate 61,717,122, forward strand.
CTCGATTTGGGTAGTCCGTGCGGCAATATTAGACATAGTGCTGCGGTGGTGTAATGGTCAGCATTTCTGTCTAGTAAGCAAGGACACCTGGGTTCGAGACCCGGCCGTGGCAAAAATATTAATACGTTTATTCAGATTCCACCATTATCGCACGGTACTAAAACTGCTGCAAGTACGCGTTAACTATGTGACGTTTAACGTACGGATGAGGCCGCTTACTAAGAGTTGCACGATTTCGCATGTGCTGCACGAAATGTACTGCCAACCGTTCCAGCACTGCTAACAGGAATTTCTTACGTTTTAATGTCTAATAGAGGGTACACACACACACACACACACTCAGATAGTACGAAGAGAATATCTGCCTACACGAAGCGTTCATCACGTACGACAGAGCGCACGATACGAAACGAATACCTTTCATTCGGAGCGACATTCACTTTGTCAGTATAGCTGAGATAGCTACCTACGATTATACATAGCGGGCAGCTGCGCAACATACGCGTTGCCCGCATAGAGGTGTTTACGTCCTAGTCTCGCCGTTCATCGTCAGAACACGGACTTTAGGGGAAGTTAGTGTCTGATCTGGAATACTTATCTGCAGATGTGAGTGAGAGGTAACAGGTGCTTCCCGTACTCGATGTCCCAGCAGAATTCGTCGTTTCCAAGGAAACCAATCGAGCGAATATCCCAGGACCTGGTTGCCGGTGCGCTAGCTAACGGCTTTCGCGAGCAACAGCGATTTCGTTTTCACGGAGAAAGAGAAAGTGCGACGTCAGCTGCTATTTGGCTCTAAAATAAATCAAACGGCGACAAGTGAAAATTTGTGCCGGATCGGGACGTTCCCCCTAGTGCGAGTGGTGGCCGCGTGCACACGGTCCTCCCTGCGCGGAGGTCTCACTAAGGCACATACGTGTGCCGTCTATTCTTTCGGATAATTCCGACGTGTAAATTTCATTTCGAACGTTTCGCGTAATTATTGACCGAATTAAAAAATTTTAAATGCTGACATAATCGAGTCACTAAGAGGTCTAATCTTACGTCAAATGTTAGACATAGTAAGACAAGTTTTGCACTTACGAACTGTGTTTACTTCAGGCTGCGTGATTTACCACGGGCGGATACCGAGACCACATTCATCCAGCATTTGAGAATCAGAGCGCTTAGCCCAAATTATTCCCGCTTACACGTTTAGCGTCGAATATTTAACATATTAGCTCATCTGTACACTAACCGGAAGTCTGAAGCCTTTTTATACACTGGCAGGTGTGTTATTTTAAAAAATCAACTGCTTATTAAGAATGGACGTAGAACAGTGTATAAACAATCTCACAACGTGTAGAGCCCCCGCGAGCGTGCAGAAGAGCGGCACCACGGACTCGCCTAACGTCTGAAGTGATGGCGATGTAAGGGACTCGGCCACAACTGTAGAATCACCGACACCAGAAAGACATTAATGATTATAAAGAATCCGCCTCGACTGCAAGTAGAAACCGGGTGTTGACCTAGGTTTCGGCGCGGATAACCACGCCTTCTTCGGAACGCACTAAAACTACAAACTGCCTGAAGAGGCACGGTCCAACATTAATACACAACGCCCAAAAGGGCAAAATACTCGCATAAAATGTAAAATAAACGGTACGTGTGTACGATGTCAATAGCTCAAACGTCAGAAGCGTGTTTCCTCACCCCAGCCGCGGGCTCTCAGGTAAACCGAGGTGGCGCCGGCAGCTAGGCTGTGAGAATATCAGAAAGGAACGCGCTACGGTCAAAAATGGTTCAAATGGCTCTGAGCACTACGGGACTTAACATCTGTGGTCATCAGTCCCCTAGAACTTAGAACTATTTAAACCTAACTAACATAAGGACATCACACACATCCATGCCCGAGGCAGGATTCGAAACTGCGACCGTAGCGGTCGCACGGTTCCAAACTGAAGCGCCTAGAACAGCACGGCCACACCGGCCGGCCACGCTGCGGTCGGCAATCCCTATACAAGACAAGTGACTGTCGCCCTTGGCCGGCCGAAGTGGCCGTGCGGTTAAAGGCGCTGCAGTCTGGAACCGCAAGACCGCTACGGTCGCAGGTTCGAATCCTGCCTCGGGCAAGGATGTTTGTGATGTCCTTAGGTTAGTTAGGTTTAACTAGTTCTATGTTCTAGGGGACTGATGACCTCAGCAGTTGAGTCCCATAGTGCTCAGAACCATTTGAACTGTCGCCCTTGTTAGGTTACTACTGCTACAATGGCAGCTTATTAAGATTTAAGTGAGTCTGAACGTGGTGTTGTAGTGGGCGCACGACCGATGGGACACAGCATCTCCGAGGTAGCGATGAAGTGGGGATTTTCCCGTACGACCATTCGACGAGTGTACCGTGAATATCAGGAATCTGGTTAAATATCAAATCTCCGTCATCGCTGCAACCGGAAAAAGATCCTGGAAGGATGGCACCAACGACGACTGAAAAGAATCGTTCAATGTGTCAGAAGTGCAGGCCTTCCGCAAATTGCTGCAGATTTCAATGCTGCACCATCAAAAAGTGTCAGCGTGCGAACCTTTCAACGAAGTATCATCGATGTGGGCTATCGGAGCCGAAGGTCCACTCGCGTACCCTCGATGACTGCACGACACAAAGCTTTACTCCTCGCCTGGGCCCGTCAAGACCGACACTGGACTGTTGATGAGTCGAAATATGTTGCCTGGTCGGACGAGTCTCGTTTCAAATTGTGTCGGGCGGATGCACGTGTACCGGTATGGAGACAGCCTCATGAATCCACGGACCTTGCATGTCAGCAGGGGAGGCTGGTGGAGGCTCTGTAAAGGTGTGGGGCGTGTGCAGTTAGACTGATATGGGACCCCTGATACGTCTAAGTACGACTCTGACACGTGACACCTAAGTAAACCTCCTGTCTGATCACCTGCATCAACTGATGTCCATTGTGCATTCCAACGGACTTGAGAAATTCCAGTAGGACAATGCCGGAATCTGGATAGCAATTATCTGAAACTGGTGTCTTCACATCATAAATCTGTTTTTATGTGTATCAGCAATTGCTTCGTGTCCTAAATCCCGAGTAAAACCGCTATTAATATTTACGTTGGAACAAGATTTCGAGGGAACAAGACATTTTGCAACGGACGGCGCGTTTGTGTCTTTCGGATCCTCATCACACGGCAGTGAAAAAGTTTTTAATTTTCCTATATGAGGTAAGTTTGGAAAAAATTGGAAATGAACGTGTGGCGTCGTTGGCCGGGAGACCCCATCCGGGAAAGTTGGGCCGCCAAGCGCCGGTATTATGGAGACTTGGAGGAATGGCGTAGCTGTGTTGCTGGTGTAGCCGGTGGGTCATTTCTCGCGCGTTGCGTAACTGACGACACCTGGACGTGTCTCGTTGAGGAGCGATCCCTTAAGCGCCGTACCGAGGCTGTGTAGCTGGAAAATGGAGATTACGCATTCCGTGCACTGTCACAAACTGGTATCATTCTATGCGGAAAATCAAACAAAGGAAAATCCGGGCTGGAATGTAAGAATATTATGAAAAGGAAAGATACTACTGACCATATAGGGGAGATGCTGAGTCGCAGATAGGCACAACAGAAAGACCGTCACAATATAAGCTTTCAGCCAGTAAGGTCTTCGTCAAAAATAGATACAGACACAAACACACACAGGCGTGCGCGCGCGCGAACGCAGCTCACTTATACATGACTGCACTCACTGGCAACTCAAGCGAATTGACGAAGGCCTTACTGGCCGAAAGCTTATTTGTGACAGTCTTTTTGTTGTGCCTACGCGAAACTCCGCGTCTCCGCTCTATGCGAAAACTTGCAGATATGTTACTCCTCTGCGGTTTAAATTAATCGAAGGCGTACAGCGAGCAGCCAGTTTCTACGTAGGCGTGTCTGTCTTTTCTTACGTCAAGACACGTTTCGGGATTACATTAATGTTCAGTTGGCGAAATACGTACCCTTATATGCAGAACATTTTTACGCATTGCATTTTGAACACTGCAACTGCCTTTTGTTCTGTAACACGTAGTAATCTCCTCGAATTTGTACACTGGTCACACATTCTTTTAACTTGAATGATGTAACGCAGCATTCCATTTGATACAGTTTTTCGCCCAATTACAAGGTACAGATAATGACGCCCCGTAGTGTAAAGTCACGAACGGTAGTAACAGCAACACGTAAAATGAATTTTCTTCATAATCCGAAAAATTTACGAATGACATAACATTTTTTATTCTACAAACGATCTTCAGTGTAATTTGTGAAGCGGAATTAGCGCGTAGTGAAACCCTGTCCATAAGTTTCTGTGGAAACCATCCTCATATTAAGACAACGCGTAAGAAAAGACTGTCGCAAACAGAGTCTAATTCGTACGCGTGCGCCGACGTTGGAGGAGCGCGTCGACGCCGTTTAAGCGAGCATTACGGCGCTACCCGCAGCCCGCTTCCGAAGAGTTCTGCGCACCATTTTCTTTACGTCAGGTCTTCCGTCAGTGGTGCCGTAGCCACGACAAAGTGGCACGCTGTCTTCCAGCGTCCCCCCGTCGGCAATACACACACTAACGACACGCCAGCCGAACCTCACGATCGCGAGCTGATATTGTACACAGTTCGTTCAGAAGATACACATTCCGCGAATAATGTCATTTGCAGTGAAAGAACCGACGTAGCGGAAAGGTGAACGTATTTTTCGGCACGCCTTCGTGCCAGGACGCGATGTACTGCGGCGGGCCCAGAGGGGGAGAGAGGCGCGGTCTGGGGGCAGCGGCCGCGCGTACAGTGGAGGCGCGATCAATATAGGCCGGGCGCGGCGCGCGGGGGCCAGCAACCACAGCACAGCCTGGCCGGCGCGCTTCTGGAGGAAAGGCCGCGGACACAGAGCGAACGTTCGTCTACAAGTCTCAACTGAAACCGGCCTCCAGCCACAAGACACAGAACAAAGAGTTGTGCCACATAAAAATGAAAGTTGGTAGGCGTGTTTCTACATCTGAAACATTCAGACTTGGAACCAGTCGTATAAAATGATGCTAGTACCGTCACCGTGAGGACGCAAATCAGGTTTTCTTTAAATAGACGCTGGAACGGTCGTGAGCGTCAGTTACCTTTGAGACTGGTCGTGGTGAGCGGATGTTAGTCAAGAATGCCTTTAATGCGACAAAGATGCCGTTATCAACCCCTCACTGATTTGGAGAAGCTGTGTGTCCTTTCTGCGATACTGCAGGAATGTCGGGTCTCCGAACGGCCATGCGCTTCTCTCGAGAGGGAAGACCATCGCGTACTATGTCTGCAACAGCACTTGGCCTCACAGAGATACGACCAACTGTTACAAACCGTTACTTCGAGGACAGCTCCAAGCCAGACGCCCTGTAGCCTGGATTCCAGCGGCTCAAAACCACTGCCATTTGGGACCCACTGAAGGGCAGGGTCAAGGCCTGTCATGTTTCCTGGTGAAAGCTGGCCCTGCCAACTGCGAGTGGTTACAAGGAAGCACGTTCAGGGCCTGCTGGAGTTCCGGTCTGGCGTGCGGTTTCGTATGAACAGGAGGCCCCGACACACCTTCACTGCAAATTTGTAAGTCAGTCTGGTGATTCGACCTGTTGTCCTGCCATTCGTGGATGCTAATCCCAGCGAGTGTTTTGGCGCAGGATAACGCCCGCCCACACGCTCGACGTGTTCTACACGAGCCTCGGCCTGCTCCATCAGCACATGTGTCTCCAGTCGAGTACACACGGCACAACACGCAGAGGACCCCATCTCACGAACTGAAACCCCCCACATTGCATGCTCGCATTTAACATTCTGCTGGCTACAGAGGGTATTAATGTACCAGCATTTCACACGTGCAATGCCTCATCTCGCCATCTTGCACTGTTAATCACTTAATTATGCTACACAGACAAACATATTTCCTAAATTTCATTACTCTATATTAATCAATTTTTGGTGCTGCCACCTTTTCCTCACCAGTGTATAAGTAGAACAACGTCAAAAGAAGGCAGCGATTCAAAAGCGAGTGACACAGAGATTTGTACAAACCCCAAGTTACTCATCTGCACAAAGCGTAAGCTGTAATGGGAACCGAGAAGAAATGCGGAAACGAGTTAAATGTCAGGCAGATGAAATAGTTTGCCGATGACAGTGTAATTCTGATACACACGACACCCTTCCACCCGTGCACTGCCACGTACAGTGACTCCAGATCTGTTTTGAAAGTTTCATTCGGTTAAGCGGGTTACCTTTTTTTAGTGGGATCAATATTCTGTTCCGCATTCCTCGAATTACATATCCCATCGGAATTTCTAACAATGAGATACCCGCTAATACCACAAAACAGATGATGCGGAAAATATAAGAAAAGATTAATTTGCAAATGCATCGAATATGTTAACTTTGACAGTCAAATGACTTCTACTTAACATATTTTGCGCGATCGTCTCCAGAGTTTCGACGCGGTGTATTTGCATTCGTTTATTTTAGCGTAGTATTTTTTTGAGTGTCTTTTGCCGCAATGTATTGCCGTTGCACGTGTACCTGGGGAGACAGTGCAGTGTTTTGCGGGCTAGCGTATTTCAAACAAATTGTTTAAAGCAACATTTGCAAATGTATTGAGACTTTACCTAATTTGTTTGCGTAGGTAAATGATAAGGAGTAGTGGACGAAGACTGAAAGGTTTCACAAGTGTGCCACAATCATTTTTTAGAGTCAGTGGCGGTACACATAGGAAAATTGACTCAAGCTACTGTGCAGCGATAATTTTGAAAATGCGTTTGGAGCCATATTCAGTTGGATTTTGTAGCTCCTGAAGAAGGTCGTGCTCGTAGGCAAGGGGATTTAACGCAAAAGCGCGCGAATTGTCTCAGGAACGGTTTCACAAATGTGTCGCAATCTTTTCTTTGAGAGTGTGTGTTCAAGTGTGGCGGTGGAAGTATTCCTGGGAATTTTTTAAATATTCTCACATCACTTGCGAAGCTCTCTCTCTCTCTCTCTCTCTCTCTCTCTCTCTCTCTCTCTCTCTCTGTGTGTGTGTGTGTGTGTGTGTGTGTGTGTCTCTCTCGCTGTTTGTGCAGTGGTACATTTAATTCCTGTGCTATATTCAAGTTGTGTGTGACGGTATCCCGCAACACCGGATGTAATAACTGCCGAATCATTTAGTGAAATGCAACGCAAGAAAGTGCAGCAGGATGGCTGGGGCAGTTTAGAGCCCATGGCGGAATCCATTCTCAGCCAGGATTTTTTCTCGGAAGGAAGGCACCTCGCATGTGTCGGTATTCCGCAGGGGTTTTCCGTGTAAACGCTGCTTCGCTTGCAGTTCGGTCTGAGTGCGAGCGACGGCGTGTGCAGGCCCGACAAACACGAGGAGAAACAGAGAAAGAGCACGCGTTTCGACAGGAATTTGTCGGATGCTTCTGTTCGGGGATTAGCGCGACATCCGGTTTGTCAGTGGCGGGCCACGGGGGCGGCTGCGCGTGGCGCGTCGCTCTGCGGAACCCGAGCGAGCTGCGTTGCGGTGGTGCGCGCCGGCAGCGCGGTCCACTGGCCAGGGAGCGGCGGGTAGTGCGTCCTTCGCGATGGATAATCAGGTGTGACGGGTGTTTCATGACGGTATTACTTCCCCGATCGGAACATAAAAAGAGCGATCGATGTAATTACTTCTTTACAGAACCTGCATCTTCCCAAACAGCAGAGAATGATGAGCAACAGAAATCTAACCTCTGCAAACTGAATTTTTGGTGAATAAACAATATACCCTGTGCTATGCAATTGAATTTCCTATCATGAGATCCTGCCTCTCCACCATAGAGGCGCCAATTTCCAGGTAGGGTGGGGAGGGGGGGGTGAGGGTTGGGGGATTTACTAGAGAGGGTGGGGTTAGTTAATTAATCAATTTAATTAAGTAGTCAATAAAACTGATAAGAGAGGAGGCTCTCCGAATAACTCAGGACTGCAAGTGTACCTGTATCAGAGAGTGGGAGGGGAGAGGGTTGGAGGTTTCCTGAGGGGTTAGGAGGAGGAGGAGGAGGACGGGGGGGGGGGGGGGGGGAGAGCAATAGGTTACGGACCTGTCAATCTAAAGGAAGCATTATCCCGAGGGTATCACAACTTGTCAATCAAAAGGGAACAATAGCTTTTCTCCTAATTGCATACTTGCCCCTGATATAAGCAACGCACACGAACAGACTGTCTGAGAACATACTTTGCCTTACTACTTCCGCCCTCCCGGACACGAGTGTGAGACGTGCCTCTTGCTAGGGAAGAGCGTCGAAAATACGCGTTATGGCGTTACCTAATGTGTATTAAAGCGAATGTAGAGACGGTTCCTTCGTCACTTTGTCGCTAAGAAAAGACAGAAATAACGAAGGAAGAATCGTGAGGCACTGCTCACTTTTAGACGATGACGGATCGGTTCAGCCACCTCGTCGGAAAGGCCACGCTGACCTCTCGCGAGTCGTGTGAAGTGTGTGTGTGTGTGTGGGGGGGGGGGGGGGGGGGGTGTAGGTGCCTGTAACAAGGGTGTGTGGCGTCCTGCTGGCGAGAGAACACAGCGGGGGACCGCCGAGCTGAACGCACGCACCTGTCCGGCGTGCCGGCCCCCTTAGACAGCGCCACGTCTCCTCATTCTGTGACGCTCTGCGGACGGGGTTTTGCATTAATCCGAGACATTGGTTCGATGTCTCGTTGTCAGAAACTTCACGTCACCCTCTCTGCTCCCGATGCCCGCGAAATAGAGTCGGTGAAAGTGACTTCCACTGCCAGCATTCAAACCAGCTCGGCTCCGAGTACAGTGGAATCCCAGAGGCATGCGAGTTGCTACTAAGTGTCGGACGGCGATCGGGCGCACACTGAGTATGTTTTGCTCGCGTGCGGAGGGTGGGAGAGTGTGCCACAACACGCTCGCTCGCTGCCTGACGGGCAGGCTCCACTGCCGGCTGTGCGGTCGAGATTTTGTGGGGGACGTGCGGCGACGGCGGCGGCAGCTAATTACGGGCGCATCGACCGCGCGTCGCCACGGCGACGCCCCTGCGGCGCTGGGGCTGGGGCTGGGGCTGGGGTAGGTGGCGCGCGCGCCCGCGGCCGCGGCCGCTCCTCGGCAGTCCTGCTCGCCTCGGGACAAGTGCCGGTGCTCGGGTCCAGGCCACGACAGAGCCGTCTACACAGTGTTCACGACGAGGAAATGGAGCGGTCTACAGTCGAAGCTTAAATATTCCGTTAACATCTTGCCCACATCGCACGTTTCAGTTCCACCTGCGAAAACAGAGTCGATTATTTTTACGCGTCGATCTCTTACTGTATTGCCAACCATCTTTCTATTTCCCGACTAAAGAAACAGCCGTTTTGTTTTACTGACGTGGGGCTCCGCGTGAGACGCATTTTTATCTTTAGCGCACGTACCTCAGTCTTTCCCGTAGTGTTCCAATTACTCTGTTTAATGCTACGTAGCTTAAATGTCACTTACACCACGCGTGAGCAGCAATAGAAAGACAAGAGGAACAAATGGCAAAACCCTTAATACGTCAGGCAAACGTGGTCAAACGGCAAGTACCAGCTACGATTTTGCAAAGAGATGTTGCCTGACAGAACGGGGAATGAGTTCGAGAGTAGGGCGAGTGGAGCTCGGGCCGCCCCGGAGAGACTGGGCTGGGAAGAAATGGCCGCCCCTACCCGGGATCGAACTCGGCACGTCCGGGGCCTCAGCCCCGTGCTCCACCCGCTGCACCGGCACGGGGACAAGTTCCGAGCGCTTGACAATTTTCGTTCACTGTGCGCACCTTACGTCAGCACAGCTGGTCATTCGCGCTGCCTCCAGCAGGACTCGGAAGACAGAAATCGCAAACAGGCGCCACAGAGCCGAGTGTCAGCGATACGTCGGGCAGTGGAGCTGCAGGCAGCAGCACAGACCTCAAAACGGTTCTACTCAAACTACGCCTGCACCACTCTGCACTGTAACAAATTTTCCCAACATATGACTAACCGTATTTCTTGTCAAAGTTCTTTTCTTACGTAGACCTGAAAATCTTAAGCAGTGTACAGACTTGTCGATATAACAATAAGTCTGTACAGATATTTTTGTGTATTGTGAAACATAGTTTTTAAAGTAATATGAAAGTGAAATGTACGGCTTTGAGAAAAAATAGCTGCGTATTTTAGTCTACAAATTAGTAACTCTGTATATTTATTCTTATCACGCAATTTGCGTAAAAATGAAACATAGACGTATAGATTTTGTATAAAAATGAAACTTAAACATGTAGTGTTGCACCCCAGGTACAAACTACCAAACGGAAAGTCGGAATTAATCACTAGTTACAAAATGTATACTGAAAACAAGACGAAACGTAAGTCGGCGTGATCAGTAGTGTCCAGACCCGCAGCCAAGGTTGATCTCCCGTAAACACTGCCACCGTAGCGGAACACAGAGGAGACTTGCTGCGTGCGCCAGCCGACTCTGCTTGCGGGTCCCGGAATGGCGTGTGGCTGCCACCTCACTGGCTGCATCTGCTGTGTCAGCCGCGCCGCTCACACCGGAGCTGGACACGGCGGCGGCCGCTGCCAACCATCACCTGCTACTTTGTCAACTGACTGCTTGTGGATTGAATGATGGCTACACAGGCTAATGCGGCAGCTGCAGACTCGAGACCACGTTGGCAGAAGTTTAACACCAGTCTGAGCACGCTGGCCGTTCTTCTCGGATTGGCCACCCCCCCCCCCTCCCTCCGCCCCCGTCTTTATACTTCCAGTGTTCCTCCTCCATGTGTCGTCGGTCTTCATCGACAGACCGGCGCCATGCTTGCCGATTTGTCGTGTAGCCTCCCAATTTTCAATACCGATCGTGCATTTTCGCGTTTCAAGTCGGCTTTATGCCGTATTCGTTACCCTCCTTGCGATGTTAAGCATTCACTATTTCTTTGGGGAGATGCGAGTCTCTGTAGGGAACGATACCGAAAGTTCATCGAACCTGATGTCACATTATTGTCGTCCCTATGCTACTGTCAGTAGCTTCATAGAAGCTATTTTATTCGAAATATCCTCCTCAGGCCACGATGTTAAAGGCACTGCAGAGTCCGACGCGTTACCAAAGCCCAATCATAGTTGGACGGTGGCCGCGACAGGGCGGCGGGCGTCGCCGTCGGCGCGGCGCGGCGCGGCCTCACGGAGCGGCTGTGGCCCGGCCGCCAGCAGGCCAGCAGGCGTTCACGCTCGGTTCCAGTGTATCGTCGTCCGCCCTGGTCGTTTTTCCAGCACCTTCTGTTTCGGACCGCAATGGTATTACAACTACTTCTGCACAAGTGGCACGGAAGTGACCGTTAACGCACGCCTCGGACTGTTCTAGTTTCTCCAGACCTTACGCAAGACGACGCCGGACTGACAGGATGGAAGTACGTCCGGACCTGCCCCGACAGACGGCTCACCGAATCGAAACAAATTTGCACACTTTAGCAAAGTTGAGCGGAAAGTACCTTTTTGGGATGTGTCTTAAATGGTTCTTTTCTTAAATGGTTAATACCTTTCGTAACTCAAAAAAATCTTGTTCCTTCCTTAACTGAAAGCAATTATAAGATTCTTTTAGGTATGGTGGACACAACGAGCCCAAAGTTTTAAAAGAAAATTATATACATTTCGAAAGGTGGGTTGAACGCACATTTTCGAGATTTTCTTATATGATTGGTCTCTTAAACGGTTAATACCTTTAAAAAAATTCCCGTTGCTTGTTTAACTCAGAGAAATATGTAACATTTTGCTAAATATTGTGGACTTATTGGGAATTTAATATCTTAAAGGATTTGATGCATATTAGCAAAGTTGAACTGAAAACACACTATTGGGGTCTCTCTTAATTTGTTTTGTATTTTAAACGATTAATGCTTCCTCTAAAAATTGGGTAATAGTAAATCCTCCTCCAACGCAGGAGTAGGACTGTAGTTTACGCTACGTGTTTCTTTAATTAAATGCTTTAAACTTTTTTGTTATATTTCTTAAAACACCGGCGATATTTCCTTATTAAAAATTTTTGGTTTTGTTTAAATACAATTTGTAAACTAAAGGCGTAAACTAAACGGCGAAAGATGTTTTCCCTGAATCTTGCCTAGCCGTTGCAGGCTCCCTCGGCCTTGTTTCTAAAACTGTTCTTACGTTTTGGAAAAGAAAAAAGAAAAAAAAACCATAGAAAGACATTATCAGCCCTAAGACGGGGCAGAAAAATCATTGCCATTCAGAACGGCCTCCAGTCATCTCGCAATGATACGTGTCGTCGTCACTGTGGTCTCCAGCCCGAAGACTGGTTCCAAGCAGCTCTCCACGTTGCTCTACCCTACCCTGTGCGAGCTTCTTCATCTCCCAGTATGTACTGCAACCTACATCCTTCTGAATTCGCCGATGACACTCTAATTCTGTCAGAGACAGCAAAGAACCTGGAAGAGGAACTGAACGGGATGGGCAGTCTCTTGAAAGGAGGATACAAGATGAACATCAACAAAAGCAAGACGAGGATAATGGAATGTAGTCGAATTAAGTCTGGTGATGCTGAGGGAATTAGATTAGGAAATGAGACACTTAAAGTAGTAAAGGACTTCTGCTATTTAGGGAGTAAAATAACTGATGATGGTCGAAGTAGAAAGGATATAAAATGTAGACTGGCAATGGCAAGGAAAGCGTTTCTGAAGAAGAGAAATTTGTTAACATCGAGCATAGATTTAAGTGTCAGGAAGTCGTTTATGAAAGTATTTGTTTGGAGTGTAGCCATGTATGGAAGTGAAACGTGGACGATAAATAGTTTGGACAAGAAGAGAATAGAAGCTTTCGAATAGAAGCTACAGAAGAATGCTGAAGATTAGATGGATAGATCACACAACTAATGAGGAGGTATCGAATAGAATTGGTGAGAAGAGGAGTTTGTGGCACTACTTGACAAGGAGAAGGGACCGGTTGGTAGGACATGTTCTGAGGCATCAAGGGATCACAAATTTAGCATTGGAGGGCAGTGTGGAGGGCAAAAAATCGTAGAGGGAGACCAAGAGATGAATACACTAAGCAAATTCAGAAGGATGTAGGTTGCAGTAGGTACTGGGAGATGAAGGAGCTTGCACAGGATAGAGTAGCATGGAGAGCTCCATCATACCAGTCTCAGGACTGAGGACCAGAACAACAACAACAATGTTCAGAAATTCAGATACGGTTTTCATGGCAATTTTGTACCATTCTTCGCTCAAAATAGTCGTTATTTGTAGGTAACGATGAAGTAGGTGGATAGCGATCACGCAACCTTGCCTTCAAAGTACACCACAAAAGCTCAATAACATTGTGAGTGCTGACTGCGGTGGCCGAGGGAGGCGCGAGCTCAAAGAGCCGGCCGCGCCGGCGAAAGCGAGGAGAGGAGCGAGCACTGCACCGTGGCGTAGTAGCGATCCTCGGCAGTTATGCGATCTCGCAGAGTAAACACGGAGACTGCGGGGTACCACGAGGCCGTCCAAATCAGCACCGAACGCCCGTCAAGTTCCACTCTTGAGACGTAAACTCGTGCTCGTCCAGAAGTTGGAAAGACTGTCAGACGAGACTGATCCAACCAAACGACTTTGTTCAGTTGTTCCATTACTCACATATTACGGCTTAGGCATCAAATTTTCCTGTTACGTGTGTTTCCATCAGTGACGAGTGGCTCTGGAGTTCCAGCTCACCCTGCAAGACGCTGCTTCTGGAGCTGCCTTCGTGCTGTTTTGGTACTGCCGGGGTTCGCTGGTTGTGTATTCAGTTCGCAGTGACTTTTGCAGTTGTCGTCCGCTCAGTGGTCGACAGTCGCGCACTCGACACACACTTTTATCCGCGTTGCGACTTATGGAATGATGTTTTCCCGGTATCCACGTATACGGTACGTATCTTCGATACGGCGCCTCTCGAAACGCCAAAGAGTTGGGCCACGTTTGTTACAGAATCGGCCACCACACGAGCACCAACAGTTTGCCCACGTTCGAACTCACCGAGCTCCGTCATACGAAATGCACTCAGAACCGGACAGTACGGAGGGCGCTGCACAGGTGCCACGCCCGCTCAAATACATCTACATCTACATCCATACACCGCGAGCCACCTGACAGTGTGTGGCGAAGGGTACCTTGAGTACCTCTATCGGTTCTCCGTTCTATTCCAGTCTCGTATTGTTCGTGAAAAGAAGGATTGTCGGTATGCCTCTGTGGTGGGCTCTAATCTCTCTGATGTTATCCTCATGGTCTCTTCGCGAGATATACGTAGGAGGGAGCAATATACTGGTTGACTCCTCGGTGAAGGTATGTTCTCGAAACTTTAACAAAAGCCTGTACCGAGCTACAGAGCGTCTCTCCTGCAGAGTCTTCCACTGGAGTTTATCTATCATCTCCGTAACGCTTTCGCGATTACTAAATGATCCTGTAACGAAGCGCGCTGCTCTCCGTTGGATCTTCTCTATATCTTCTATCAACCCTATCTGGTACGGATCCCACACTGCTGAGCATTACTCAAGCAGTGGGCGAACAAGCGTACTGTAACCTATTTCCTTTGTTTTTGGGTTGCATTTCCTTAGGATTCTACCAATGAATCTCAGTCTGGCATCTGCTTCACCGACGATCAACTTTATATGATCATTCCATTTTAAATCACTCCTAATGCGTACTGCCAGATAATTTATGGAATTAACTGCTTCGAGTTGCTGACCTGCTATATTGTAGCTAAATGATAAAGGATCTTTCTTTCTATGTATTCGCAGCACATTACACTTGTTTACATTGAGATTCATTTGCCATTCCCTGCACCATGCGTCAATTCGCTGCAGATCCTCCTGCATTTCAGTACAATTTTCCATCGTTACAACCTCTCGGTATACCACAGCATCATCCGCAAAAAGCCTCAGTGAACTTCCGATGTTATCCACAAGGTCATTTATATATACTGTGAGGAGCAACGGTCCTACGACACTCCCCTGCGGCACACCTGAAATCACTCTTACTTCGGAAGACTTCTCTCCATTGAGAATGACATGCTGCGTTCTGTCGGCTAGCGTCTGCATTTACGTTCGAAGATGCATTTCTCGCGATGTTCTGATGTTTTCGGCCAACCTCTGTAGGTGGTTCAAATTTCACTATGGTAGGTTAGGCTCGGTTTTACAGTGGAATGTTTGGTAAGAGAGCTGTTGCTGTAGTTATGGAAAACCCTTTCCGTTCTCCGAGAGGGCAATACACTTTGTGTCAAAGACACTGTCGTCACGAGTTCTTGGGGTGAAAAATATAAACGAAATGTAAACAGACCCAGATATAATTTGTAATTAAAAGAGACATTACTTCCCAAGAACTATGAGAGGCTGGCATTCCTATAACTATGCTGAAGAAGAGCGACACATTATCGCAGCTCGCAGATCAGAGGTATAGCCGGCGACTACTCGCGACAGAGGGCTGGGAGCTGCTGCGTGCCGATTGGCTGCCTCGGCGCCTCACGTTCAACTTACGGAGCCTATTGCGTTTACTATGGCACGCAACTTCCCGTGGCGGCAGAGGCGCCGAGTGCCGAAGCGTTGTTCGCTGCGCGGGCTGTGAAACGGCGTAACTGCAGCGGCAGAGGGAACACTAAAGCACAGCGCGGGCTGGCCGAGCTGCTGCTGCTGCTGCTGCTGCGACCCGCCAGCCCAGCCTAGCCTAGTTGTGCCGGCTGCGGCTTACCGCCCACCAGCGGCCAGCCCCCGCAACTTTCCACCGCGCACCTACCAGCAACACAAACAACACACCGCCACGCTCTCTCCGAGGCCGTCTACTCGGCGAAACGTCAAGATCCCTCTAAGAATATAAGAGGCTGTCTATTTTAAAACACTACACTTCTTCTAAACGTCTGTAACATTTCACTTCCTGGAGGCGTACATGCGGGAGATTTTCTCCAGACTGGAGGTGACGGGCTGGTCTTTCGGTAATCGTCCTAAACGGGTTGTGCCGGAGGCCGGCTCCAGGGCGAACCAGCTTCCCAAGTTGGCAGCTGTTTCCCAGCACCTGCTCAACATGAACTTTTGAAGCGACAGGACGGAAAGCACAATCTTTCAGCGCGAGGTCGGACTCGAGAAGGGAAGTGCCTGGCTGCAGCTGCCGGGTCTGATCGGCCGAATGTCCAGAGCGTATACAAAGAGTTGGAGTCGCTGGCAGCTCGCGCGGCCCAGGCGGGGCTGCTGGCTTAACGTGGCTAAACGAAGACGTCAAAATAAAGTTGCTAAAACGTAAAGTAAAAAAAGACTGCAAAACTCCTAAGGTGTTTCTGTGCGCGAGCGTCGAATTCTGGTTAGTACTTTCCGAGCTCCTAGGCGAGTGTTACACGAACGTGCTCCATAGTACGACATGTCGATATCTCTGAGAGCAGTGTCGAGCCGTTCCCTAGCTCCAAGTAGTGCTCACTGAACGAAGCAAACATAGTGAGGCAAAAACATCCCACCTCTTACTGTGGATATTAGAGTGCGGTGTTTTTGTGTGAGACTCTGAACCGTATTTCTGTTTTGTTGTTGTGGAGATATTGGCGAATGTAGCAAGAAACCAGCTGGAGGCAGTGTATGAACTGTCAGCGGCTTACATGTACCAGCCGTGTACTGGTCGCATCTCTGAAACTTCCTGAAGGTAGTTAACACTGCCGAAAAGTGACAAGTTCGAATTGATCGCTGGGGGGGGGGGGGGGGGGGGGGCATCGATTTTTCCACGAAGTAACGGTGAATTTTACAACAATTTATGCACGAATTCGAGTATTGTGGTGTAGAATAATGTGTTTTCATTGCGCAAATGAAGTCATATTTACAACTTTCTTAGTAACAGGTCATATTTCGGCCAAGTTTTGCCAAAAATGTACTTATTGGGCGCATCTTTAAGGTCACAAGAATAAAAAAATGAAAATGATTGCCACACGACAATGTTTCAAGTGATGTTGTCACAAATAAACAACAATTATTACAAAGCTTCATTTATCGTTACTGTAGTGGACAAGCTGCGTCACACGCCAGTCGGCTCGCGGACGAGACATTGTTGCGCGGGGTCGACAGAAGGCTCTCGAAGCCGACAGGGGTGGCTTCCGGCGTAATTTGCGTCGCACACGTGGCCACAGAATTCAGTCTGAATTCAAACGCAATATGATTCAACATGCCCAAACCAAAGTGCTCCAAAACCACGAAGTTGTGAGGTTTTGCCCGTCGTTTTGAAGACTGGTCTGCGGTACTGACGTGGAAATATTACTTTGTAAACTACGTAAAGCTAAACTTAGTGCAAAAAAGCGCTTTAATGTGCAACGACAGCGTAATACCACTAAAGACAGCAATTGTGTGAAGACAAGTTCTGAAAATGAAACGAGACTTGAGAAGGCAAGTCCATCTTCAACTGTGCAGGCACTTGTCTGAGACGATGGTGTCTTGCAACATGTCATAGGAGAAGCTGACGAATCCAGCCTTCAAACAGTTCTTGCACGCAACACATTCAGTTCCAAATGAATCTACAGTGAGAAAGAATAATTTATCCCTGTGCTACGAGGAGGTGCTCAACAAGACACGAATTAGTGTTCCTGACAAAATGTTCATAGAAGAAACCACCCATGTAGGTGGCCGTTATGTTGCAAATGTTGTTATAAAAGTTGACGCGTGAAGAAATGTTGCTCCTAACGTGTGAAGTTCTGGAGAGAGTAAAAAGCTCTACGTAGCTACTGTGACCAGATGGTGTGAGCAGACGGTGTTTCATACGTGGCTTAAGCAGTCGAGAGCATCTCCATTGCCCGTTCTCCTCCACCTGATCTTACACGGTGGCGTTTCTGAGTATTACTGCACCAAATACATCAAAGTAAAGACAGTTTGTGAACTTGATCAAGTGCTATCAAAACTCGTCTAGAGACTTGGCATATATCGACGACAACTTTTCTACGGCATCAGAACCCACAACAGGACTGGAAGCTACAGCTACTCAAGTGTGTGCCGCCCTGGATATGACATCGTGCAACATAAAGTCGAGCTCGTGGTCATGTGGCTCAAAAAGCCAACTTCAGAGTCCTACAATGTTTCGGCTGCCGTCGAGTCAGCACCCACAGGAACAAGGAAGGAGAGAAATTGCGCTGAATCTGTATATTAAACCTTAAGATTAATATACCACTTTATTTCTAAAACGGAAGCAAACGTAACTTCTGTTTATGAAGTGGCTTCATGTGCCTCCTATTTGCAAGTACCACTCGCTAAGTATTGTCTTCCTATCACTCAGTACTGATGCTCTCCAAGTCTGTGACCGAACGAGGACCGACCAGCAACGGGCGGCTGGTTAAATCAGCGTTGACAGGGGGCTCTGAACACTATCGATGCTTTAGTACTGCACAAAATTAGTGACAGTCTTTCTGGGAGTAGCACAACGTTCGAAGACAATGCACCGAACCTGGCCTGCAGTGACCTCGCCACCTTAAAATACTACCCTGTGACGTCCTGTGATGTGGAGAGGAGTTTTAGCAGGTACAAAATTATCCCCAGTGTCAAAAGTAGATATTTGAAATTGGAAAACCCGAAAATGCAGCTTGTGATCGAGTGCGACTTTGCACGAACTGAAGATTTAAAGGATTATTCTAACTCTTCAAACAAGTAGTGTACAGTATTAAAAACATGGTTTCATTATTTGGATAGGTATTATTGTTTTCACTGTCCTTCGTGTTTTTTTTTTTTCAGATATGTAGACAAATTTGAAAAGTAACTGCTAGCTATTCTCAAACACTGTGAAAAAGTAAGTACTATACTCCCAGTTTGTTCAAAAGTGAATTTTGTGTTGCATGGCATGTAAAAAAATCAACGAGAATGTTCTTAAAGAAACTTACATGAAGCCATATTTTATTTTTGAGTTTAGATTTATGTCTGATTTAGGTTATAAATGCTCGCAAACTTAACTGTTTTTTAGGTCATTAAAATTCGGACCGTACTCATTGCGTAGGTGAAGTACTCCATCGCCTACGTCTGTCCTCTTGTTATTCTCTTTGTAAATAAGCTGCACTTGAATCAAACTTTGCACAGGTTTAGCGCACAATACGCATACGCATGCCTTTTTATCATCAGCAGCTGCTTTTTGTGGATTTTTCGTTCAGGTTAGAAAAAAAGTCTGATGAGTTTTTTGGAAACGTCAGGTACAGCTAGATTAGGGTCACCTATAAAATCAGTTTCCATTGTTCGACTAAATAGCTGCATTGTCATGAAATTTATTTCAAATTTACGAACGTATTAGCGGTCTTTTTCAGTGACGTCTTTCGCTACTTTGTGATATGTCTCTTTTGGTGGTACGCCTCTGAAAGTGACACTGGCAGGTTGTTTCACAGTGATAGTTTGTAATGCAGTGTGACAACTTGCTCATCCTTTTATACTCGATTACAGAGAGATTCCTAAAAGTCAGCGCTGTGCACGGTATTCCTGTTCTTCTGTATTTCTGATGTTCTTGCGTAGCCCTCCACACAAGTTGTACAGTAATCCAGTAAGAGCTGCACACTGCAGTTATACCCACTGATAATAGTCAGTTTTGAAACTTCTCTGCAGTATTTGTGTGTAATGAGGCACTACGTTACAATTTTGGGGCACTATGTTGCGATTCTGGGGCAATTTCTTAGTTCGGGGGGAATTTGTTGCACTTTGGAGGCAGTATTTTATAGTTTGGAAGCTAATTTGTTGTAGTTTGGGGTAATCTGTTGCAGTTTTTGGGCAATTTATTACAATTTTTCTGTAAGATGTACACGTGTGCGGTAAGTGTTATGAAGTGACCAATGTGCAGCCACAAATTGTTCAAATTCCCACCATGTTTCCGTGTGTCCACAATCTACACACGTTATTGTACAGAAGCTGCACGGTGATGAATGGTATCGGCCACTGCAGATCGCCGTCTCGTCACGATACCATATCAGCCGTCTCGGATCGCCACCTCGAATTTTTTGAATTACACACCAACAGGTCAATGCAAGATCTCGGATTTTTAAAATTTCGTGGCAATTTGTATTTAGGACAACAGCCGTACTTCCACATTTATGTTACGAGGATGTGCACCATTCGGACTATTTTGTATTTGATACCACGTTTCGAATTTCTCGCCATTTTATGCGTGCGGAAATTGGAAGAAATCTGTCAACAGTGCACTTTGTCCAGAACTCGTCCATCTGCCTTTCTCAGTTCCGATTTTACACGATATTCCCATTTCATATCACTTACGGTGCTTTGAACTCACCATACTCACCTTCGACTTTGCATCAGTACTACAAGGATACTTTTTTTTTGTCACGAACATTATCTCACATATAACTACATTTAGTGAGAGAAGGTGGAAATTTTTGTCGACGATTTTTTTACATGTGACTATGGCCGACCAAAGACGGAACATTCTTGTGGACGACAGCATCGACAGGTGCCAAACTCGTAGGGAACGCCCCGTCGGAGCGCGGGCAGGGCCGCGCTCTCCTAACAGGGCGCGGACACGGGTACGCGAGGGGAACGTGTTCCGACGGTGGAGGCAGGCTGCCGTCGCACAAATTTGCGTAGCTCTAGTTTGAGTGGACGGCTAATATTTTGGAGGTAGCGGGCGGCGACGGCCGACTGGCAGTGTCCGGCAGGTGGGCGGCGCCAGTTTGCGGCTCGTCCGCCTGCGCTGCCTTCCTCGGTGGCGACCACTCCGTCTGGGAGGCGCAGAGAGCGCACGCGAGCGCTAGCAGGGTGGCGGCAGCCAGTGGCCGCCGTACGGCTGCTCGCTGCCGGCACGCCGCTGCACTCGCCGTACGCCTGACCAGCACTCCGAGTCCTGTGTCCGAGGAGGATCATTCGGAAAATCACGTCACCACGTAAGGTACACCTCACTTTTCCAGCCTCCTGCGCACACAGTGGCGACCAGCTCTGTCTTCCCGTACCCGTCCGAATTTGTGTGACTCGCTTGCTGAAGGGTGACGCGACACAGTGGACTGGCTGAGGCGCAGAGCGACCGAGTCTCGTCTGCCAGAGGCTGCCGGCCGCCCCCCCCCCCACCCCCACCCACCCCCGCTCCTCGGCAGCACGCTCATCCACAGCAGCTGCCTACCACCCAGTGCCGCCGACCAACTGGAAAATGACTAGTGCCCCAGTACAGAGTCCACTGACCAACCTACACAGGCCGGAGACCATATATGACAATACCTGCCGAACATAATATTGAGGGCCGCGAGTTGCTGTACATTGTAAACAGCACGCGCTTGCCATTTACTTCCAGTTGGAGTACTTCCGTGGCAGATAGGGAAGTCGGAAGGCAGGCTTAGAGAACGCAACACACACACACACACACACACGGTGCGAGTGTGAGTGGAAGTGAATGAGGGCAGGTGCTACGTGCAGCAGACAGACTCGAGGCTGTGGCCGTCACCTCCTCCGCGTCGAGACGTGGCACCGGCGGCCACGGCCAGTGTGGCGGCTGCTACGTCGACGTTCACGTCACTGCTAATAACGCGTTAAGCGGCAGTTTCTTTTTTTTACTGTAGCGATAGTATTAATGTACGACAGCGGTTTCTCTGGTTATAAGATACGAGCAACGTAAAGTACGTAGTACTTAGACACCGTTCACGAATAACGCCGATACCGGTGGCAGTACAAGTACTCATTCCAAACCATATGCTATCGCTGCTACTAGGACTACGAATCATCAGAGTTGTGTAGCTTAGCCTTATTTTCCTTTACGGTGGAATTTCTTTTTATTGTCCAATTTGATTTTCTGTTTTTGTTTCTCGATTCCGTTTTGTTAATCCTTAACACAACAAGGTGTTTACAGACGTGTAAACTGATTAAAAGGACATTCACACAACCGGGAAAGCCCCTGTTACCGTACTTGCCGGGCGACTGGTCTATTTTTTTTTTTTTAAGAACAGCACGCTCAGCCGCGCTCCTCGACGAATGGAACGCCCTGCTGCAGGCTTGCCATCACACACGCTGCGAAAAACCGTCACCCACCCGTCCAGGGCAACATCGTCAATCGCAATGACTTAAATGTAATTATTTTGTTTTAATACACGTGGCTTTTCCGATCGTCCCATTGCCTATTTGTACCGTACTGTACTATAGGACTTTTTCTATGTATGTATACTGGCTATCTTCCTTGGCAGTAACACAAGATGCGGAAGTAGACAGATAAGAGCCATTCCCACTTTGACAGACCACAGGTGGGACAATTGTCGCCATCACTACGAGTACAAAGGCCGGTTGTCGGCTACACAGAACGGCTGCACTTCTCACAAATCTTTCATTTTGTAAGCCGAATAAGGTGGTGAAGTGCTGGACTCAAATTCGTTTGGACCAGGGTTGAAGTCGCCGTAAACGCATCTGAAAGCAGATATACAGGGTCGTTTTTCCACCGTGCACAAACTCTAGGGACTGATCGATGAGAGGTTGCGGAACGAAAAAGCTCTAATGAACATTTATTGAGTCATACTTTGTTACGCAGACTGCGGCCTAATTTTACAGAAACCACGGTTTCCTCCTACAGGGTGGTACGGTTCCTAGCGGCCTCTCCTGCCACAGTAATTGGTAATGTCGTGTCCGATTCAGTCCTCTTGCCGACTCACCTTGTACTGGACGTCATACAGTGTTGTACACAATGGTTCGGTATTCCAATCGAGAGCTTACCGAGGTGGTGTTTAGTTACGGAAGGGCAAATGGCAGCGGGCGGCGGGCAGCCAGGAGACCTATCCCCGTCGCTAACAACCACAGCATTCAATGTTTGCTAAAGTGTTTCGGCGTTTGTCTCAAACAGGAAATCGTGAAACACGGACCAGAAATGTTCGGTCTCCAGACTTGGAGGAAAATGTGTTTAACACATTGGAAGGTGACCGCCGTGTCAGTGGCGGGCAGTTGGCCAGCCAGTACAGGTAACATTCCCCACGACAGTTGTTACTACCCTTATTACTTACAGCGTGTGCAGGGCTTACTGGCGACAAACTTTCCACATCCGGAGCAGTCTTGTCACTGGATTCGTCACCAGGCAATCACGATTCTGGGACTTGTCTCATCCGTCCTATTCACAGATGAGGCGGAGTGATTTCTTTTAACTTTCGTCGGTGCAGCCGGAATGTGTGGGTCGGGATATTTGGCGACCGTATTTTGGCACCAGTCTTCCTTCCACGTCGCCTAACAGGCCGCAACTATCGGCGATTCTTGCCGGTGACTTTTGCCTTCCCTCCTGGAAGAAGTGCCGTTGATGATTCGAAGGGTTATCTGGCTGCTGCTGCAGCCCACTTTTCCCGTAACGTCCGGACGCATCTCAATCGTGTCTTCCTGGTCGACAAATCGGACGAGGTGGTCCAGTTGCATGGCCTGCTCGTTCACCGGGTCTGAACCCTCAAGATTTTCGGTTGTGGGGCCGTGTCAAAAGTATCGTGTATGCGGAGTTTATTCCAGATGTGGAGCCACTGGCGGCAGCGTATTCGTGCTGCCTTTGACACTGTTCAGATGCAGCCCGGGCGATGTGAACGTGTCAGACAGAACATACTACGACGCTGACACGAATTTTGTTGAGGCACGTGGAAATCATTTTCAACACATACTGTAACTGTGAGTGTATGGTATAGCGCTTATTAGACTGCAGTCTCTGTAACAATGTATGATTGAATAAATGATCTTCAGCATGGAAACCTAGATTTTTCTTGTTCCGTATCCTGTCATTGAGAATCCCTAGAGTTGCTACACCATAGAAAAATCACCCCGCAGATCAAGTGTGCTTTCCCCACATCGTTCGCCTAAAGAAGTCGCGGCGTATGCTCTTCTCCACCTGTGTCCAGCGCGACCGCCGATTCCGTCTCTAATAGGGCTGCTCTATCTTCCTTTCCCGCTTTCTGCAGCCGGATCTTCGTTCTCATCAAAGAACGTTGTCCTGCGTGACTTATACCGGGATATAAAGGCAGAAGAGCTGCTGCTGAAATAGGGAATGAGATGCTCATAAAAAGGACGAAGATTTGTGGAACTTATATGCCGGTCTCTTGACAATCTCGACTTGTGACTTTACAACACGACTACGTCGTAAGAAGCCGTAAGGAGGCCTGTTTCGCTTCTGAAGTGCACTTCGCACCTGCTCGCTGGTCTTAACAATTGAGAAAGTACGACGCGACGTGAACGTCCTTTTTATACTAACTCAGACAAACCAGCTCTCATTTTATTTTTCTCTTCCGAGGACGCAACATTTGCATGCGGCACGTGCGGAAGTCAAATGCACTCTTATCTTCATGTGTGGAAATACATTCAGATTTTAGAAAACCTTTGCTTATATATAATGGACCCTTTTTCAAAAAGTTAAACTTTTTCTTCTCTAGACGCAGGAATGTGGTGATTAAGCCGAACAGTGGGTCTGAATCGTTCAGTTAATAGAAAGAAAGGTTACCCCTTACAAGGCCATGAAAGTCCCACAACGAAACGCCTCATAGAAATCTTTGTGTCATGTGTGTTGAACTGTGAAACAGGAACGCTGACTCCAATAAAATGTGAAGAAACTGAAGCTCGATCGTACTATCCTTCTAAGGACGAGTGTGCGTTGCCTCTAACTACGGATAAGAAACTCATCGTAGAGAGTGGTGCTAGCTGGAAAGAAAGAGCGGTCAGGAATTCGCGTCCCGTCGGCGACAGTGTCGCCAGAGACTGAAGACGCGTGTGCTCGGGTAGAGAGGACAGGGACGACTGCACTCGATGATTGGAGCCGGGGGCTGCTCACCTCTGCCACAGCCCGCGAACAGCTGGAAGCGAGAATTCCTTAGTACAGCGAGAACAGAAATGTGTACTTACTGGTAATTTGCCGTAGATATGATTTCTCTAGTTTAAAACGGACGATGTATCGAATGAATTTGGTTTTAAAGCAGTAGAATAACGACAAAGTCTTAGATGACGCTTTTGCTGTATTACATGTCCTCGGTGCACTTGCCACGTCAATTTGTTAGACAAGTTCGAGATTTCGGCAACATCAAACACTGTATGGGTCAAACAGGCCACCGACTGATCTTGTGCTGTGTTCAACAACGGCTGGCTTTTTTACTTTTGTGTAGTCGGATGTGTCGCTACAAACCACTACGACTCACTCACCTCAGAGGCTGATTAAACCGCTGGAGGCTGTACAGCCTCTGGTCGAAGAGGACGGAGTTTACGGTAGTAGCGGGGAGATGGGGTTCCGAGCGCAGTTGTCACATCAAATTAATATACAAATTAATTAAACTTATCAATTAATTACCCCCACCTCCCCCAGATGATGTCATGTGCTTTCTCCAGCGGGTACATGTGTCCCCACGGCCTCTGTCTCTCCATACCCATTCCCCACCCCCGTCTAACCTCCAAATTTCCAACTTTGGAGGGAATTGCGAATTTTGGTGGAAATTTCAAAAATGGTGGGAATTTCTTTATTGCAGGACTGTGTCGACGTCCCACCCTATCCCCTCCCACAGAAATAGCCTGGGATTTTTTTTTTCACCGCTCACGTGACCAGAATTGGTGGGAGAGGTTCAGTCTATGTTGAGCTGTCATTGTGGAAGCATCGCAATGTGTTCAGTCAATGAGGTGAATCTGAAGGGTAGAGCGGCTTTCCATAGCTGTATTACATACACGCATTCGGAGGAGGACCGTACCCACAGTTCACTACACAGGGAACTGAACACTATGATAATGGAAGGATGTAGGAGAAAGCAGCAAAAGAAATCCGTTCAGCAGATTATGACAATGCAGAGGGAAGGAGCCAAGTTGCACGTTGCAGCCGATAAGCGGTCACGTGCGAGCGAAAACTGCCGAGATATTCCACATTAACCACTCACTTTTCCAAAACAGAGGAGGCAGCCAGTTGATGCTAATTCGCTTCAGTGGAAGCATATTCCCATACGTGATATACACCACTGAAGAGCTGCGACTGCTCATTCCATCCACTTCACCCTCCACCAACCCATCGTCTCATCCCGTCATCAGTTGCTCGTGATCCTCGGTGCCGTGTGGACTGTGTTCTATTGAAGACCTGTCGGTGTCCAACCAGGAGTAGTTTAACAGGTGTGTTGCCCGTAAGAAAACGGCCGAGGACTTTGCCCTTAGCCTCCTACATGCATAACGCAAAGGAGTTACACTGGATGGGTACCTGAAGAAGAAAACGAATACTGTCCAGCAGATAATGACTATGCAGCAGGATGTATTCTGCAAGTCAGGCAGACCGATGCTTTTCTTATAACTGCCTGCCACTTTTGAAATTCAGTTTTCCAGGACACAAGAGACGACATCCTCCGATCCAGAGGACCAAGAAAAAATGGTTCAAATGGCTCTGAGCACTATGGGATTTAACATTTGAGATCATCAGTCCCCTAAAACTTAGAACTACGTAAACCTAACTAACGTAAGGACATCACACACATCCATGCCCGAGGCAGGATTCGAACCTGCGACCGTAGCCGTCGCGCGGTTCCGGACTGAAGCGCCTAGAACCGCTCGGTCACAGCGGCCGGCAGAGGACCAAGAAACTGGTCTAGTTCACAATCGTGCCACCAGACGCGCTAGAAATTGGCAGCAGCCAATAGGAACGCAGCACCTGATCACGGCGGGCCCAGCAGCTCTGCAGTCAGCACGAAACGCCAGCCGGCATGGTCCAGCGCTGCGCAGCCGCAGCCGCAGCAGAACAGGGAGAAGCCACGCAAGAGTTAAGTTCCCCCTGCTTAATGCCTGTGTTTACTGTCGTATGAGGAAGACCAAGTATTCGTGCTGCTGTCATCGCTTGTAACGGTTTTTCTTGTTTGCTCATCAGTGGATGCGACGTCCTGCAGGCTGTCGGAGTCTGCAGCAGCGACGTGTCCCTGCACATCGGGACCCGCAGCAGCGGCTGCATCCTGGGACCCTATCGCACACCTGGTCACCTTGTCGGAGCAGGACAGTCAGCTGTTGTTGTCAGCTGAAGACACACAGCCAGCCCCTGATGCGCAGAAGTGCACCGGGGGCCCTAATCTGCAAGACGCAGGTCGGTACTGGGCCCAATCGTACGGCCCACTGCACAATATTCCAGTGACACTGCGTGGACAAAAGGGGGATATAGTGGATGAGAAGATACCAATTAAACCGTGTGCGCCACTACTGTTCGCTTCAGTGTATAATTTAAACGATAGTGATTCGAAGCGTTTACGTATTGGTATAGGAGCAATGTCGGCCCCGGTAGCTGAGTGGTCAGCGTGACGGATTGCCGTCCTACGGGCCCGGGTTCGATTGCCGGCTCGGTCGGGGATTTTCTCCGCTCAGGAACTGGGTGTTGTGTTGTGTTCATCATCATTTCATCCCCACCCGGCGGGCAGGTCGCCCAGTGTGGCGTCGGATGAAATAAGGCCTGCACCGAGGCGGCCGGGCCTGCCCCGCGAGGGGCCCGCCGGCCAATCACGCCAAACGCTCATTTCCATTTCTCCACAGAAGCAATCACAGGCAGAGAGTGGCGTACTGTCATAGAGATCGAGAATGCAGCTAAGAGTGCCAAAGTGCGGTTTACGCAGATGGAATGGGATGGACTCTGTCGTGCAAAAGCCTTCACCGAGCAGCAGGTGACCGCCGAGTATCACCCGAGCCGTCCTCCTCCGGACATTTACTGTGCTGCTCCAACTCTGTCCGTCACAACAGTGCGGGTGACACATCCGTTTTTCTACAGCACTCCACCGTTACAGACTTCTTCGGTCTATCCATTGTCTTGGAAAGACTGAACAGATGGCTGCCTTGTGTTAAAGCTGTGCATAGGGGCACTGCAGAGTCTCTTAGTATGAACAGTGCACATGTAGACGACTTCCAGCAGTGAATCAATATGGTGCCAACGGAAACTAATGTACTGACAATACGTCTGACAGAAAAACGTGCTCAATTCAGTGCTTACAAGAAGGCTTTATTTCCCGTATCCTGTACTGGTGTTAAGATAAAGAAAGAACCTGTTGATGTAGTGCACCCCCTGTATAATGTATTTTATCTCTTACCTCTCATTATATTGCAAGAACTAAATCTATTGCTACCAGCATTTTCACTACAAACGTACAACAGTAGAAAAATATGTCATTTAACTAAATTCTCTGCAAAAGCCCATTGCACGCCAGTGCCATACATAATCGATACGATGGCAAGGCATAGAGTTCATTATTTTCTATAAAACACCATTACACACCAATACGTGACGTAGCAGGTATTATGACAGGGTGGGTACAGTATCGAGACTGTGTTGTAAGCGACTGGAGTCGTGATGGCGTGCAAGAAGACCGGCATAATCGTTCCTGACAATACACGTGCAATAATTGTA
Organism: Schistocerca serialis cubense; assembly: GCF_023864345.2. Taxonomy (NCBI): domain Eukaryota; kingdom Metazoa; phylum Arthropoda; class Insecta; order Orthoptera; family Acrididae; genus Schistocerca; species Schistocerca serialis. The sequence continues at coordinate 61,745,389 of NC_064639.1, forward strand.
TGTGCACCCAACTGCGGCAAGATGAATGTTCTCATGTCGCTGCTAACACATCCGGATGGTACTCGCTTTGACCGAGCACGTGTGTTTTCATAAACACAGTCGCTGTGAGCCGGCCGCTCGCAGGTCGGCGAAAGGGCCCGCTTCCGGTGAACTACTGCGACACGGATACGTACCGTGTCTTCGTGCTGCACATATTGCTGTCTCATATGAGCCTCACTGAAACTTCACACTGGCACAAACCTGACGAGTGACGAAGGAAGGTGCGGCAGGGACCAGTGCGAATGGTAAGTAAAGCACTGGAACAGTTTCAGCCAAATGTAGTACAAAGGACAAAATGCTGCGGGCTGAAACACTCCAAGCACGGACAGCAATGGAGGACAGGGCGGGACGGAGGCGACACGAAAAAGAAAACGGGCAACCTCATTTGCGTCAGAGCAAAGATGTCGATGTTTGTAGGCTGATTGGTGACGCTCGTGATGTCAGTTCATGCCTCCTGGAGTAAAGCAGAGGTATGTAAAAATAATCGGAAGAGAGTATGTGTAAGATTTGTACAGACAGTCGCGGCTGGTCTTGGTGTGAGGTGCAGCTGACTGCTGTGCAGTGAGCGACAGGTGATCGAGAATAAAGCAGGTGCTTACTTAACCAGTACAAAATCACCTTGTAATGGGACACCCTCCTCTAACATTACCTTTTTGTCATAGAAACAACCGATACAATTTATACTATCGATTCTTGTATTGGTGAACATTATCTCAGTTCTTTGCTAAAATAATTTCATATGATTCTCTATAAGATGTATTATATTTCAGGCTGAAACATCTAACAAGAAATTAATGTGTTACAATCGATATGTACTAACAGTTAAAATTACTCTTCTTTTAAAAGTATTTGAAATTAAGAAATATCTGGCATACTTAAAATTCTTATTGTTTATTTCACTATCTCACGATAATTATAAAATTTAATTCTGGCTCATTTACAAAATAATGATATTTTTAGCGATGATTCTTGTTTTGTCAAGAAAGTTTGTAAACTCTTTTGCTTTGTAAACGCTTTGGAATATTGTGAGTACCGCAGGATGTAAGTAGTAGTGCGCACGCCTATGATGAAATTTTTATGTTATGCTGTAACACTGTCAATTTGAGTCTTCAAGTGGAAATTGTAAAGACGGTGTGTTACGGAAAAATGTGACAAAGAATAAAATTGAAGAGTAGTACAAGTAAATCTACAACATTTATTTAATCATCGGGAACCCTCTACGTCAAAATTTCAGGCGCAAGAATGTATCCCTAGACGCAAGAACTGAAGCCAACAAGAACAAGAGAAAATGATAAGTAAAATGTTTTTCTTTTGTATATCTTACGTCTCACGAAGCTTTCAAAATTTGTGCAGAGACAGAGAATTTTAGTAGTGATGTGTAGGAGAGTAAGATTGCAACCTCCACGAGCTACACAGACAGAAAGCAGTACCCAATGAGGGACCCACGCTGCAAAATTTTTCTACTACTATTACTTAAAAAAATGCGTCCTGATTACCCTCTAGTCTAGTCATTTAATACTTTGAGCTCTATTTTTAAATCTTGTTAGGATGAAGTATTGTAATAGTTATAACGAAGTTTTCGTGTTAAAGTGATAGATCCCATCTTCCCTCTTCAATCTCGAGAAAGTGGATGGAGTTGAAAACTCCAGGACCTGTCGGAGAATACTTGAATACGTTATTTATAGTAACAGTAATTTCAGACGTTTCGTTCGACACAAATAGGCCTGCATATTGCCGTAGCAGCACTAACATCAGTAGTAATACCAAGTGCGATGACAAAATCGAGGGCAAAATTAAGGAAGACTGATTTACCTCCGCAGTTGCACTGTCCCTTTCACGTAACAATTTCCCTTTTGCAAAGCACATTTGAGGTGTCGGTATGTGAAACTATACCAAAACGAATTATAGCGTTTAGGGAAATAATGTGTGGACGATTGTAAAAAACTGAAAGTGGTGTGGAATTTTGTAGCCAGAAGGAGCAGAGGGAAAAGTCTCCTCCTTCCATCAAAAGCGGTGGTAGCGCGTGCGGACAGTCGGGCACACACGTGCCGCCCACACGTGTCGCGCACCCCATATGCTGCTCCCGCGGGGTCACGCGCTGCAGAGGCTGCCGGAATGTGCGGACCGGCCTCGCCGAGTACGGCGCGGCGGCGTGGTGACGTCAGCCGGCGCGCCAGCAAGCAGTGCTCGCGGCCGCCGACACCTGTGGACGAGTGCGGCGCACCGTGTACCGGCAGCTGCCTGACCAACCCGCGTTTCCCGGGCATCCGTGTGGCCAACTTTCTATTACAGGCGAAAACAAAAAATCACCTTCTTTGTAGTGAAGTGTCGAACAAATTCCATTTCCACGTATTCGAGAGAACACCTCTGAAATTATGAAACAGTCGTACAAATGTATACGTGCCGTGTCCAAATGATGAAACACGATCCCGGACAGGCGCAGCGCCTTCGCGCCTCTACAACCTGATTCTGCCAACACGTCTGAGGCCACGCGTCTTCGCGGCTCTGCAGACGGCTACTGTTTCCGTTTGCGCTCGGCAGCTGAAAGCTGTCAAAAGCGCTGCTGCCGGGTGTCAGAGATTTCCTTAAGTTGACTTAGCTGTGGGAGTGTCTCAGTAGTAAAGAATAAATCCATTAAAACTTGGTGCATCATTCAGCATTTTTTCACGCATCTCTGTATTTATGACGTCAGAAATCTCTCGAACTATGTGTCGTAAAATTATGTATTTGTGTAAATACATTCAGCGGCACATATTGCGAATAAAGGTAGTACCGCGAAGTAATACATTTAAACGTCACGCATGATGCAGCTGCTTTTCCCGCGTCTCATTGTTACTGACAGCATATCTCGTGAACTATGTTAGGTAGGTGGTTCTTATCCCCATTGCGATTGTTGCCCGACAGTAATGGACGTGTCTAGCAAGTGGCTTAGGAGGAGATGTGGAACCACCACACACACACACACACACACACACACACACACACAAAGAGAAAATGTCAAAAAAATTCAGATTCGGCGATAAACTCACTCGTGGACAAATTAACACTGAATGGGCTGGGACACACGTGTGTTTTGGTGAAGTGCAAAGTGCTCTTACGACCATATTTGCGAAAATGTGTGTTATATTTACGTGTGCTTCACAACACTTTATGAAGATGCTGAGAAAAAAGAGCTTGCCAGAAAAAACTTAAGTAAAACAAATATAGGCGCGAAATATCGCGGCAAACTAAATTACGTTTTATAGCATAAAATGACAGGTTAATTCCCAACAAAATTTCACATCAACATTGTTTCGTTGCAGATGACATGCTACCTGTAATAAATAATACACTAGTGGTCTTGAAAACCCATGCAAACCGAGTATAAAGATATTAACTAAAAGAAAGAAATTGTTGTTTGAGCTATATATTCCCGTGGTTTTGTAATAATTTAGTAAAACAGAAGCCCACTGATGATGGCACGGAGGTGCCGAAACCTGTTTGGGAACTTGGAAACCGCCGTGTTTTGCATAACTGGCGGACCTTACATCCAACAATAATAACGATAGATTTTCCGATTGTGGTAGACCTTCGCGAAATTCACCGCTAGCGGAAGGACGACCGTGACGAAATTATGCGAACCATTTGTAAACAGTCCGTGCTGGAGGTAGTGGTTCGACAAAAGATGTACGATTAGATTAACCCTGTCTATAGCAAGTGCCATTAATCAATTAGTATAAGCTGCTTGTTTAAGTATAGTACTTGGACCCACTAATTATATAAGGTGGTGAGTTAGTGTGTATAATACAATGTTTGTTGTTTATGAATCATCTGTATCACAATACTTGTTTTTCAATCGTGTTATAATCTTGTTGTATCAATAAAGATTTTTTTTTTAAAAAAAAAGGATGTACGAAGCGGTTCGAGGGTTGGTTGTTGAGTTACGGTCATCCGAAAATCGTAACACCAAAAAAAAAAAAAAAAAAAAAAAAGCTTTGTTTGAAATTTCCTTTCTTTCGCGACACCGCTTCTTTAAATACTCAAACTAGACAAACCGTACCGCTAAACAGTCATTATTTTAACAGTAACAAATGACAAATTATGAAACAGTAGTAACGTCAGTACGCCAACGTTGCCATCGAGTGGGCGTCTGCAAGGACGGCTGTCGTACGTGCGCAACGTTTCCGAACAGTCAAGTTTACGCTAGTGCGCTATCGTCAGCTTACCTGCCAGCAAGTGCAGGAAGTTTGCAAATCCCGCGAGAGTGCGTTTCGAGCGCCCGCCTCGGCCTGCAGTGACCTGCTGGGCACGCGCACGCACACGCGGAAGCACGCGGCGCTCGCTCACCGCGTGCTGGCCTAGGTGGCGCGCGGCTGACACGCGTGCTGTGACAGGCCAGCGGTGCGACACGTGGCGCGCCAGACACGTGGCACTGGCGCGTCACGCTCGTCCCTCGACGTTGGTAGAGGTCAGTACAGTCAGGTGGCAGCGCGCCTCCTTGGGACGGTCTGGTTTCCCTGGCTTCAGTCACAGCAACAGATGTCCAAAATACGTTCTTACGTTTAATAGTTTTATTGACATTGGCGATTTTTGTGGCTGCAACAGTGATTGGGAAGTATTAGAAGAGACCGTTGTGAGCCTGTATTACGGTATCAGTTACGAAAATATGACGCACCAGCTGGAAAGGTGTAATATAAAAAGACACAACGTGTTTTGGAAAGACTTGACACCACTATCAGGTTCTTAAAAATGTTATGCCATGTTATAATTATAGCGCAATCATGTTTTCCGAAACGTGTTTTTTTTTAATTAAATACAGTACACATTTGAACAACTTGTGCGTCATTTTCTTCATACTGATAAAGTTCTTTCGGTAAAGTGTCACGTTGTGTTCCCGTTGCTCTATTCAGCAGTGCTGTGAGCGTGAACACATTAGAATCCTCCACAACATCTCCTCCGTACAGCGCCGGCCGGTAGGGTCACGTGAGTGCGGCAGGCGCTGCCCCTTTAGACCGAGTGCGTGCGTGACAGAGACTGCTGCGAAACTGAAGTTGCACTGTCCATAACTGGGCTTGACCAACTGCAGACAGCTGGACAGATCGGTCGAGAAATTTAAACAAACAACTTGAAGAACATAATTACAGATTACTTTCTGAGTCAGTCGGGTCCTTAAACTGGCAGCTTTGTAAAACATAAGTATATAACAGATCCTATAGGGAAAAAATTTTTTAATAAATCAAGGCGAGAGACAAAGGTTACTTTATTGCTTACTCTCTTTTGATAATTGTGTAGGCGAAGCCATCCGCAAATGGTGAAGAAAGAGCGCCATAAGGGGTGCACATGAGAATAATAAATAATTAATATGGTATGATATTCCGATAATTCTGATAACGGCAAATTCGGAAGACGAACTAGAAAACTTAATCATTGTTTTAAACTTTATTGGAAAGCATTATAATTTTAAGTTGGCGCTAAATAAAACTGAGACACTGGTATTCCACGGGAAATACCCAGTACGAAATAGAATTGTAACTGAAGATGATATTTAAGTTCAATACAGCAGTTACCTGGCGAGCTACATCACTTGAACGAAGATAATGGTGTGGATGTTAAATTAGAGATATGACAGCGGGTGTGGCGCTACAAGCAAAGCATTAAAAAAAATATACAAAGCACCACAAAAATTACAACCTGTAAATTGATCGCTGTGCACGTTCTACCCTATGGCAGTGAAACCAGGGACATGGAGGGGAAAAATTCTAAGCAGGATGAGGCGGCTGAAATGAAATTCTTAGAGCAGTCAAAGGTTGCCGTAAGTGGGGCAGGATTCCTAATGAAAACGTAAGACAAGAACGTAGCAGCAGCTGAAGGGCACAGAAGTCGCGGCAGGTCACGGGCCAGTCTGACCTGTCGAAGCATGGCCTGAAATTTTTTATACACGAAGAATACACCAAAACAAATACAGTGCCCGAATCTTAGCTGCTAAGAAGCACTGCAAAAACTTTTTATTTAATGCTGAAAATTGCCAAATTCTCGGGGCATCAGATGGCTGCAGAAACGCAGATCGGTACCGGTGCTGTAGCAGCCCACGGTTGATGGCGCACAGCGGTAAACGGATGACACGACTAACTGCAAGCGCAATTTGTAAAGCGAATTTCAGTTTTCGTTCATATTTTCTCTGCAATAAGTTTCCGCAGTTACTGTTCGCTGAAATTTGCAACTCATTTGCTATTAATAAAATCATCAGACGTTTTTGCAGTATCACGAGCGTTAACAATAGAGTTTGTATTGAATTAATATTCATTGTGTTTAATGCTAACGCTAAACAGTGTGCGAACCCGGTTTTGCTTCGCAATATCTGAATGTGTACTGCATAAATGGAAGAAGTATTCACACAAAGTAATAAACATACGACAAGATGGAACTCACAAAAAGGTGAAAGAAAAACCTTTCGAAAGATGTACAAATGTCGTGAGAGGCAATGCACCGTCGCCGATGGGGGTCTACGAGATGTGGCCCTCCTAATGGCAAGTGAGACGAACCGTTCCGACTGCGAGGCTTCTTCGACCCGGTTAAACAGATTCAAGAAATCAGAAATTAAAGGAAGTCGCAGAACTACTAAGTTTCCTGCAAGTAAACGTGCAGAGGAGATGGCAGTAACTGCGAGATAGCACGAACAAGTTTGCTATTACCCCTGCATCGTCTGTGTCTAATGCCGACGAATCACGTTTCGTGAAGTAACTGCGAAAAAAACCGCACTTTATCATTTCTGAGCGAAAAAAAGGCAGTCGCTGGTGCGGCCGCTTCGTGCTACGACACGTTCGTGTACAGTACAAAGATGTCATTGGTGCGTGTGAGTGGATCACTGTTTCTGCGGTTTTATATCTGTTTCGTAGACGTCAGGGCAAATTATGATCAAAAATATAAAAGGGACAGTTTCGTGGCAAAAAAATTATAATCGAAATATCTAAATCTGGAACAATGGCAAAAGAACTATTTTTTCGACAGTGGAAATTATTTTTAAGCAAACTGGCGGACAATATAATTTCCGATATCTCTTTGTCATTCGAGGATTGTCAGGAGAACGGTATTCTTAAACGTCACTGATTTTTGCATTAGCAGTTTGCCGTGGCACGTTTTATGAATTACATTAAGTATGCCTGGTATGCAGAACTATAAGCGGAAGAACAGCCGGGACCATTCCTCGCACCATTCCAATTATTCCTAAATTACACTAGTAGTTACTGTGAAGTCGCTAACTTTTCGTTTCTAAGGTGTGCCTGATGTAAGGAAACTGTTTTGTCATTCAAATGACACTCGGCTCTACTGTGACGACTGTGGGCGATAAACAAAGAACTATTTCACTGTCAGTAAAACATACGTTATTCAAAAATTATCGTAGAAAATGTGCCAGAGAAGTTGTTAAAAATGATATATGTGTATGAAATATTTCATTTCAAATCCACACTGATGAAAGTCCTCTGTACTTATTTATTTTTCTCTGCTAGTTATCTTTGAAAGGACTTCATAACAACAGTTTAGCTGTCGATACCTATTGCTTCTCAGTCAAAATCTTGATGATACGCGACATTTTGTGTACGGTTTCTAAGTCCACGCTCTCTTGCCGCGGCCGATTCCCGCGCTAGGGGGGAAGAGCTGTGCGGACTGCTGTCACAAAGGGTTCTTCGTGCGGTACAAAGGAGGAACTTCAGCAATTTAAAAAAAGTGCAAAGCATCTTAGCAACTAAAATTTGGACAGTGCACTCCTTTCAGGGTGGCTGTCGTCGTGTCAACCTGGATCAATCCACGAAGGCTTTAGCGACCGGATGTTTCAGCTGCTGAGAATTTTTCCGGGTTGTATGGCCGTGGTCCACGGAACTCTGCAATCCCTGACGTGTCGTCCAAGGCTACATTGCACATTTTCAGAAATACTGCCGGTTGTGCTGAGTCGGCGGACTCCGTAATCTGAGCTCTCATTGTCTCACTTCCAATTTTCCCACCGTATCCGTCATCATTTCACAACACAGACCTGTTTTGGCAAATACGACTTGTGCGTACGGCTACAATCGAAGGTATAAAGGCATATTTTACGTAGCTTAAGAAGCCAATGACGGCCGACAATACGGTCTTTGGGGGCGCTATAGCCGCCATGACGTCACCCCCTCCCGCGGCAGACGGAGCCGTGGCGTCCGCGCAGCCTAGGTCTGTATACGAGTTACGCTGTACTAGCTGCAAACCCAGCACTGCACCCGTATCTACTCGTTCCAGTCTTCTATTAGTCCATCTGCTCCTTCCCCCCTTTCTCTGTCCATCGCCTCCACCTCCTCTCTCTCTTCTCTCTCCCCCCCCCCCCCCCACCTTCTCCATCCTCTTTCACTCTCCCCCTTCTGTCCCCATGTTATCATTGCCATTCCGACAGCAGATTGGTTCCAGAATGAGATTTCCGCTCTGCAGCGGAGTGTGCGCTGATATGAAACTTCCTGGCAGATTAAAACTGTGTGCCGGACCGAGACTCGAACTCGGGACCTTTGCCTATCGCGGGCAAGTGCTCTACCAACTGAGCTACCCGAGCACGTCTCACGCCCCGTCCTCACAGCCTTACTTCTGCCAGTACCTCGTCTCCTACCTTCCAAACTTTACAGAAGCTCTCCCGCGAACCTGTCCTGAGTTCGAGTCTCGGTCCGGCCAGGAAGTTTCATATCAGCGCACACTCCGCTGCAGAGTGAAAATCTCATTCTGGAAACATCCCCCAGGCTGTGGCGAAGCCATGTCTCCGCAATATCCTTTCTTTCAGGAGTGCTAGTTCTGCAAGGCTCGCAAGAGAGCTTCTGTAAAGTTTGGAAGGTAGGAGACGAGGTACTGGCAGAAGTAAGGCTGTAAGGAGGGGGCGTGAGTCGTGCTTGGGTAGCTCAGTCGGTAGAGCACTTGCCCGCGAAAGGCAAAGGTTCCGAGTTCGAGTCTCGATCCGGCACACAGTTTTAATCTGCCAGGAAGTTTCAGCAGATTGGTTGTTTTAACCCCCACAGTATTTCTTTCCAGACTGTAAGTAATATGTGTGTCAAATTTGTTTCAAATCGTGTCATGGGTTTCGTATGAGCCTTCTGACCTGTGGTTTGGCCCACGTATACACATATCAAATATTGCACACGTATTTGTACACATATTTCACCTGTATTCTAGCGAATTTCGCCCTGCAATTTCATTCACACACATCTCAGAGTTTTTGACGCTGTATCTCCTGAACTAAGAGTTGTTCAATGATACAATTTTTGTGGTGCATTTAGTAGTATATGTGAATACTGACTACAAAACGTGTCGTAAATACAGTTAGTAATACAGAATTAAGAAACTTAAACTTAACGTTTCAAGTGGCAGTTTTACTGCACGAACAGCGAAAATGTAGTGATTGATAAATATTTTCCCTTTTCTTCATTTTGTAGGGATCGTCGGTGAAAAAAATTTTCTTAAGGATTTGAAATAATGTGTGAAGCTGGTTGCAAGTTTCTAAGCGCTCTCATTCTCAAATACTCGACGGCTAAAGTATGTGTGTTTTCGTGGGCTACGCTGCTTTTTCGCGCCACCGACACCCCTTTTGACAGGTAGGTGTCTCTTACCCCCCAAAGTGACATGTGTACCACGTTTTGTTGAAATTGGTCCAGTGGTTTAGCAAGAGACGTGGAACATACATACATACATACATATGTATACACGTACATCGATTTTTCTAATATGCGTACATTATAATTATCAATCATTAGCAATGTCACTATTTTCAGCGGTGGGCGCACAACAGGATATTCATTGCTACAGCCATGTACTACATGCAAAAAGTGTCAGAGAAGCTGTTTATAGAAGTGAAGCACAGAAACAGCCGGGGATAAGTTGCACGCTGCGTCACGAGTCAGAACGCTGTGAAGGCGACGATAATTCGACGTACTGGCGGCGTGCTGGCGCCTCGTCTGTCCCAGCACCGTGCTGCACTCGCCCCGAACTCCGCAACATTCGGGCGTCACACAAAGCACATCCTCAAATGGGACGTTCCCGACCACGACTTTTCAGTTTATAGCATTATTAATGCACAGAGCCGTGATAGATGACCCGACCCGTGTGCTGACTTCAGTTTTGTGTGTCTCTGCGGTAGTTTGGTAAGCCACGGTGGTCGACGACCACCATCGCCGGTAAATTAATGTTAATAATTCAATTTGACGCACTCTCTAGGGAGGCGCTAACGCAAACTATGATAATAAGTAAGGCGGTCAAACTGTGACGAGCCTGTGCTTGTAACGATGACACGTTCCTTAGTTTGCCATGGGTAATGTATTACAGAGGTGTATCACTTTCTTTTTACATGTTCTACACTGTCACAGTATCGAACACTCTCACGACTGAGTTACTGTTAGGGGCGCAGCGTTGTACTTAACAGTTAATGTCCCGCTGCTCAAGTTGTTCGGCAAAAGCTTCCAGAGAATGTAGAGCTCGCGAAATTCCCGAGCATTCCGACGTGAAATGTTCGTGGAGAGAATGCGACCCAGGTTTTCGGCAGGTCGCTCGACCATAATTTGGGCGCGGGTACGCGCCACATTCCAGCCTTCCCCGCGCATACCCCCCGTACGAACGGTCGCGGATAAATAGGAAGGCGAACCGTCGTACGTGAAGCCACGGCAGACACCCCGAATTACTGCGGCAGTGCGGACACCCTGGTGCCGAACGACGGCGCGCTAGACGATTCGCGAGGCCCGCCTGCCTCGCTAGATTCCTCTGTCCAGAGTCTGCGACGCAAAGAATTCGCAAAATAAGGCACAGCAAGGGAACGAAGATTAGAGTGCAAGATCATCAGAGACGAAGCAGAAGCTCATGTTGAACACGGATGGGAAAGAAAACAGAGCGTAACCTTTCCAGAGGAACCACCTACACGTTTTCCTAATACGAATGGGTTGTCAGTCCTAAATCTGTGTGAAAGAACCGGGTTCGAATCTCGCTCCAACCGAAGGGGAGTACAGCCTGTCGGTGTTGGTGGAAAAGACGCAGTGTCAGCTGCTGCGACACATTTGTTAGTTAGTGCAGATTTACACTAAAGTGCACGAGATGTGGCGGGAGAGTCGGGGTAGTGGACGCAGTTCAGACCTCCGGATTTAGCACTTCCGTGATTTCCCCGTGAGTGTCGGGCTGGGTCATCTGGAGGTGAAGCCCGCTCAGCCCTCCTCTGCTCCTCTTCTCCAGCGAAGTGACAGCGCGTGCATACTGGCAGACGCCCCCCCGCCCCCGGTGCATCCCCATTACGAAATCTTCTCGACATTTCAGTGAGCCTAACTCTCATCATCTCCCGACCGTGTCAGACGTTTCCCATAAACAAAATCCTCCAATATCCGTTGCGCAGACTGGATACAACACGGCCACGTCTATACTTTACGGACGTAAAATCGGTGATAATGATACGCCGGAGTCATCAGATGCCACGTGTGGCCCAGTTATAAAGTAATAGAACCTTCGCCGCCTGCGCCACAACTAATCGTGTCGACTACTGGAGCTGGAATGCGTCGTTCGTGGAGAGCGCGACAAGTCGGAGACGTTTCCGGGAGCAGCAGACCCGCAGGCCGTTTAGCGTCCGTGCCACACGGGCCGCCACCTGCGCTGTCCTGGCGATACCGAGTACCTACCACGTGATCCACGTCTACACGTTAGCTTCCTCACCCAGCACACATTACAGTTGTCAACAAATCGGCTGGCTTTTCAGGTCACCTCCGTGGTGAGCGAGGTCCGCGTAAACAGTTTATCATTTTTTAAAGACGTCACTCGCGTATGGCGGCCTCTGAAGACGCACAGTGAATCTTATATGCGAGACACTAACTTTCCTAATTTGTTTACTACAAGTCAAAATACGCCGGTCGAGAAAGTTTTAAAATTACGATCAAAAAGCAATTTTCTCTGTCGAGTCACAGAAATACTTTTCTTATTTCCTCGGGCATCACATCCGAGGAGGAGGGTATTTTCCAGAAACCACCTCTTAAATGTTGATAACCTGGTTCTAGGACAAAAGTTACTCACGAAATATTGAAGCTGCGGCCCATACAGATTCGCCAGGGCAAGTGGCAAGCTGCTCAATGAAATCGTTACACCTAGAAATTTTTACCAAAAAACTCATTTTAATAGTGAATCACGGATATTATACTCATATGATGGAAGGAATCAGAGACTTAACAGCGCAAAACTGTATAGTTAGTAAAGAAGCCGTTTCACAGTCCGCTCATAAATACCTAATACTCATAACAAACAAAAAACAGATTACTTATTTACCTGTGGAAATGGCTGTAACTACAAATCTTTTTCCTCAAAAAATGTCGAAATAGGAAATAGGAAATGCTATAGCATGATGCTACCATTTTTTGATAATGCCCACGAGGTCACGACGCGTATGTTTAGGCTCATAGCTATATCAAAAACAGAAAATATAGCAAACTAAGAATGTCCTTTCATAGTTGGTCTTGGTAAAAAACTATTTCACCTTTCTAGCCGCCCGCCTTCCGTATATAGAAAACGAACTACCTTTTGGCAATGGTGTAAATATGTCCGACGTCATGTAGACTTCCGTAGGAAGCCCTCTAATTGTACTATTTAATTAAAATTATTTCAGTAAAAACGGTGGACCGCGGGTCAAAGTATGTGGCGTGGGGAAAGACGAGAAATGTGATTGGAGGAGTTGATATGGCAGTCCATATTCAGCTATGACTGGGACAGCTAAATGCTGTGACAAGGCACTTCACTTACAAGCTGTCTGCTTGGCCTACTCACAAAAAAGTAAATAGAAACGGGGAGAAGGGCTAAAAAGGGCGCAAGGAAGGGGGAGGGCTTTACTAAGGGAGGGAGGGGATACGGAGGGGTGAGAGGCGAGGAACGAGAGGGGAGGGAAAGGGGTGACGGGGATAGCGGGAAGTCCAAAGTCAGATTTCATCCAAAATGACTGCCGCTCTCCTCCCACGGAGGCCTCCTGCATATTCCTGTTCTCATCTTGAACCACGCGTTTCCCTTCGGCTTTACTCGTTCCGCTGTTGATCACTAACAGGTACTTCTACCACACCAGCCGTCGTTATGTCAGTGTAATTCGCGTATGTAGCTGCGTATTAGATTAAAATATGCATGCCGCAAAAGGAATGCAGACGACCGGAGAGCGTGGTCTCACTCCAGAAGCGAAAAGAGAACACCTGAGATGGCGTGGATTCAAGTGACAGTATCCCCCTTTAATGTCTCTTACTTTCTGTATAAATCTACAGCGCTGCTACAAAGTGCACTAAACGTCACACTCTTCCGTAGAGCGCAACATTTTTGTAAGAGAGACGTGCTCATCTAAGGAAAGCCGATGCCTGCCAACACACGAGCCCCTGTGCGAGGAGGCAACCCGCCTTATACATGTGCTCTGCGGGCAGCACACGCTGACTTGCCGTTGCTAACACTCGCATTGCACTAGATATGGCCAATCGTCTTTCATAGTGCCACGTGACAGAAAATTCTTGGCGGTGTGCTTTTATCACATGACGGTTTGCTTGTGTCGCACATTTCATAAAAGTTCGAGGGTAATTCCATCTTTTACGGAAGATTCGTCAAAGACCGGTGTAACAGGACCCTAACGCACCATTTTCCGTATCACAGATCAGTCACAGGAAACTGCAGTCAGTTAACAAAAATGCCGCGATGCCATTTGACGCAGAACAGTCATTAGTGCGTGAAAGCAACGACAATGGTGCCAGCTGCACAAGTACCCTCCCTTGTGATGCTTTTCCAGAAATCTCGCACAAATTTCACGGTTTTCTGACTTTCGAGGCACGTCTTTGAAGGGTATCTGTCACTTTTGTAATGAGTCGAAACTAGTACGTATTCAGGACGGTAGGGCGCGAACCTACAACCAGATAGGTCGCGGGACCCAATGCCGGCCGAACCACAGGTTTTTTCGTCTGCCTGTTAACGTAGTATCCACCTCTCCACGATGTAGAGGTTCGCCAGAAAAGGGATTAGGATCCACTTTGAAGTGTAGGGAAAGGTTAGTCGGCCGAGTGGCGTCCGATTTGCACCGGAGCACTGCGCCACACGAGGTGGTTGTTGCCCTACTGCTGACAGCTGCAGGTGGCGTGTTGCGGCGCTCGTCTTTGTCAGCATCGAGTCCGCACGTTGCAGGCGAGGAGCGCAGGGTGTCCATCCTTATTGGATGCTTGGCTGTTCCCACAGCGATCTGGAGACGTTTACCACTGCGCCACTGATACCTCAGTAGCTGTAAGTTTTAATTTTTGAAATAATAAAGCCAGTATAACACTTTTCCTCCAGTTCCACGACAGTTAATAAGCTACATAAATTGCAGTCTTCCTCCGACTTAATCTGTGCAGATCTCGATCCAGCACAGGTGAGTTGCCAGGTTACATGTGCGAGCAGTCACTACCCAATTCGGTTGGCCTTGTCACTGTTTCACACTTTAAGCAGGCGACACAGTCGTTCCTACTAGAAATGTGAGCTGCTTTTGCTGTACGTTATCAACGTCGACATGTCCGCCCCCGGTAGCTGAGTGGTCGGCGCGACAGAATGTCGATCCTCAGGGCCCGGGTTCGATTCCCGGCAGGGTCGGAGATTTTCTCCGCTCAGGGACTGGGTGTCGTCCTAATCATCATCATTTCATCCCCATCGACGCGCAAGTCGCCGAAGTGGCGTCAAATCTTGCAGCTGGCGAACGGTCTACCCGACGGGAGGCCCTAGTCACAAGGCATTTACATTCCACCGTCGAGATGATATTGCGTGGCGTCGAGCTGCCGCGTCCCGTTCCCTGGAGGCGCGCCGCGCCGCACCGCCTCCAGCTCCAGGCGGGGACGTGCTGCCTCTCGTGTCGAGGCCACCTTCTGGTTGCGGCTAAGCCGTCTACTTATAACCTATAGTCGAATGCAACAAAATGAAGAAAACGTGTGACATTTATTTTAACGCTAAAACACCTTTGCCGTGTACAAATTACGAATAAAATCTGTCACCGTGTCCTTAATCGAATACTCTGATACGTCGCAATAGGGATTAACTCGAGAAAACCGCAGTATTCGACGACTCCATCACGTGCAAATGAAGTTCCGTATATCGGCCCCTCGTACGGAATACCGCAAAAGCGATCCGCGAGAACAGCGCCGCCCGTTAAGCGAGCACAGCCGGCGGCGGCGGCGTCGCACGTGGAGGCGGCCTCGTGACTCGCGGCAGCCGCCTAGCCGCGGGCGTGCGCGGCTGCCGCTCTCCGCTCTGTTGGTACAGTGATAGGTATGGGCAGTTCTCACTGTGACAGGTAAGGTCAGACAAAAGTCTTGTCTTCAGTGAGGGGGACACGGGATGAGCACTTTACACACACTCCACCGTCTCCCGGGCAATGGTTGAAATTTCCCTCAACCGTTCTTTCCAATACAGAAGGTCTTCCTGAAGACCAAATTTGACGATAATGACCATAAACACTCAAGGCTCATCAGCCAGGTAAGAATAACTTCTACAAACTACGTGCAACATATTAATTGTGATGTTTTGTGCATGCGAGAAACGCACACAGGTATTATTCGACCCGAGAGCAAAAATAGCAGGCATGCAGATTGCCACTGAGACACCGCACAGCCAGTACGGTAGTGCCATTTATGTGAGGCCCAGTCTAGCAGTGCTCTGTTTCTCTAACAGCTGAGAAAAATAATGAAATCTTAATAACTGAGCTGAGCAGTTGTACGAGCCTCATGGTCAAAAATTTAACTTCAGCCCCCAGTGGGCTACCTCGACAGCCACAGTAGCGCCTGGGATACGGGGATGATGACGAGGAAGTGAACTGGGCTGACTGCGGAAGATTAACTCTCTTGCACGACTGCAAGTTACCACCTTCATTTAACAGCAGCCGCTGGAAAAGGGGATGTAACCCCGACCTCCTTTTTGTCAGCGACACCGTTTCGCACCATTGTGTGACACAGACCAGCCTTCCGTCAGGTGTTTGCAGTCATCAAAACACAAGTGATCCCGTTCCGCAGGCGGTTTAACTTTAAGAAGGCCAAATGCAGCAGTTTTACGGAAACTCTGGGTGAGGCAATACTGAGCATCGAACTCGTGCCAGACTCCTACTATCGTTCTGTAGATCCTGTGAGGAGGTAATCTCACGCTTCGATTCGCAGAAGCTGCCGTATAACACGTATTCCGCATATAAATTAAGAATTAACGTCAGAACTGCAAGAATAACTTACACTGATGACCATCCGTTCACTATGGACACAAGAAAATAACGACAGACACTGCCCCAGGAACTGGCGAAAGCCGCACAAAATCGACGGATTGAAACAGTAGAGTATTGATGTGTCTTAAGAGTAGCAGAAAAGCTTAGCAGCTGCTCAAACGACACAATAATGACTCTACCACAACCAAACTAAGACTCAACGTTATCCCAAACGAAGTCGCCCACCAGGTGCTGCTGAATGAGAAAACTGAAGGAAGAAAGAAACAAATAGTGGTAACCCAGCAATATCCAGAAAGTGCTGTTCGCCAAGTTTACTTTGGAAGGACTGAAAGCACCTATTAAAAAGTGTAAATCGGGCAAGGCGCCAGGACTTGACGATTTACTGGTAACCCAGCAATATCCAGAAAGTGCTGTGCGCCAAGTTTACTTTGGAAGGACTGAAAGCACCTATTAAAAAGTGTAAATCCGGCAAGGCGCCAGGACTTGACGATTTACTGGTGCAGCAGATGAAGCGTTTTGGGTCTACCACAATGGGTTGGGTAGTGCAACTATGTAACAAGCGCCTAACAGGATGGCAAATTCACAAAATCTGGAGAAAGACAAGGATCATCGCCGTACTGAAACTCGGCAAGCCAGCTTGCGATGCCAACAACTTTCACCCTGTATCTCTTTTGTGCCGTCTTTACAAAATCATCGAAATAGTGTTGCTTAATCACTTCTGTCACGAAGCCACAACTGATCCCACAGAAAGATCCTCAGTCTGCCGCAGAACACTGAGGATGGATTTGAGCGGGTTTTGGTTACAGGAGCAGTATTCGTGGATCTCTCCACAGCTTCTGATACCGTGCACCACAACATCGCGCTGCACAAACTATAACAACTAACGAGACATTGTGGCTTTACCACCTTCGCAGGAAGTCTCATACAGAACTGTAGATTTTACGTCGAACTAGACAGCAAGAAAAGCAGATGGGGAATACAAAAAAGTGGCCTGCCCCAAGCACCTATAGGAACGATCAGCCACCTCTGAACACAAAAAACTTCATCTGTGCTAATATCTCAAGCCAAATACTTCGAAACAGTAGAGAGACATTTAGAAATGGACTTGACACTGTCGCGCCATACAGCCAAAGCAACTACCTGAAACCGAACGCGAGCAAAACTCAAGTATACGCTGTTCATCTACCAAACAAAGACGCCAACAGAAAATTTAAAGTCGTATGGGATGGCACGGAGCTGGAGCGGTATCATAATCCAAAGTATCGGGGGTCTCTGACATTTAGGGAGCACTGCCTAAATACAAAACAAAAAGTATCCGACCGCAGTAACATCATCAGAAATCTCACAAGTGGCGGGTGGCGACCGTACTCTGGAGATCGGTCACTCTGCCGCTGAACGCGCCTGGCCTGTTTGGTGCAGTTCTGTACATGCCAGGCACGCGGATGTTGACCTCAGCGAGACACGTCGAATAACATCAGGTTGCCTGAGGGCAGCGCCTACTTACAAACTCTACAGCATGGGGGGGTGGAGGGTGGGGGGCTGATAGCCCCACCAGATATAAGGTGGCAAGTTGCCGCGAGCACAAAGTGGAACCAAACGCTGCTCACCCTTTACGTTGACGCCAACCTCCGGTAAGCAGGCTGGAATCCGTGAAGAGCTTTCTAGAAACTTTCGCCAATGACAGTACATCACCGTCAATGGCACGACTAAACCCGTGGACAACCGAAAACGCAGATATCGCACTATGCAGCCCACCATCGGAGGCCATGCCCCCAGGGGAAAACCTGCCATGAAAAACGTGAAAGTCCGCCCACAGACTAAGAAGTGTGTGTGTGTGTGGGGGGGGGGGGGGGGGATGGTTTATAACAAAGGATAACATGGTCAAATGGAACTATCTTGGAAACACGTAGCCGGCCGCTGTGGCCGGGCGGTTCTAGGCGCTTTAGTCTGGAGCCGCGCTGTTATTACGGTCGCACGTTCGAATCCTGCCTCGGGCATGGATGTGTGTGATGTCCTTAGGTTAGTTAGGTTTAAGTAGTTCTAAGTCTTCGGGGCTGATGACCTCAACAATGAAAATGTGGAGCCGAACCAGCTGCCCTCAGTTCCCAGCTTCCTGCACGGGGCTGGAGGGCGTATTGTGGGGCAGGGACAATGCCGTGCGAGGTCGCTAATTTTTGGTCCGATTACATTCAGAGTTTTAGTCTCTTTATTTATAAGTGTTATTGTATGCCTGAAATTGCGTCACATTGTGTCTAAATTTCCTTCGCATGTACTAATTTAATATATTGAATCTGTTTTTCTCTTTTTGTCTATTTTCTATGCACCGCTTTTGCCACGAAGAAACAGAATCTTTAATGAGTTATTTGGTACAATAGAGAGGATACATTCGGTGGCGATTTACTGTAGCCGCCGTCAGTTGGTGCCACCTTATATGCAGTTCGCATAGAGGATTCAGTTTTTAGCCATTTACTTGTATTTCAAACAAATATTTACGTATCCTTTCTGTTCTCCTCCTGAGAATGTGTACTGGCTTCACCGAGATGTGGCAGCCACCTATATTTCTCTGGCCGTCTAAACGGAGAAATGTTACATCATGTGCAGGTCAGCTGTAACGGTCAATGTGACCAAGTGCCTTTTCGCTTTGCTCTTACGAGTCAACAGCATATGGAGGTGAAAGGAAGACTGAGGAACTAATACAAGATGTGATAACTGCAAACAGTCACTATGCCATGTAGCCTTGCTTTGAAAAACATCATAGATATTCATTTTTAAGGAGTTTAAGCTTACTGACACATCACCGCTGCTATATTCTTCACAAAATGTTTCTCTAAATTTATTCAAGCTAGACTCTAGCAGGACATACAGGGCCGACTTAAAGAAACGACACAGTTATAGATTTTTGTGCCGAACTACAAAGATTAGCTCCCTTACTAGTATCAGAAATGAGTTCCACCGCAGCCGGCGGCCGGACACGAGACGCACGGCAGCTGAAGCACAGCGCCAGCCAGCTCCCACTCACCTGCAACAACAGAAAACCAAGCTTACTCTAGGCAGCCGGCCACCTTCACAGCCCTTTCATCAATCGTAAATTGCCAAAATGTCGCAACTTTTACAGGGTTCTTTCTGTCAAGGATTACTTCGTTTTCAAACATAGCATTCTACATAAAAAAATAAAAACAAAAATAAAAGAGGTAGAGAGAGAGAGAGAGAGAGAGAGAGAGAGAGAGACGTAAACTCCGTAAGTAGGTCATAACATATCAGCAAAATCAGTGACACACTACTTGTACATCGAGCTCCCTACTGGTTTATAATGGAACTTCCCACACTGTAACATGTACTAACGGACCAGCTTAATGTACAAAAAAAACTGTTGCAATGAAAATTAATCAGGCATTCATCAAAACAATTACTAGCATACGGGGACCTTAGAATTGCGGTATGATACAACAACACTTTTAACAGCAGTTTTCAGACACAGAAATGCATACGGCATACGCTAAATTTTGTAGCACTAATTTACACAAAAGTAATTTCGAGCTAGTACGAAAATTTAAAGCAACTATTTTCTGCACCAATTTGATTTTTTGATCACATTGAGCAATTTACAAACGACATCACATTTAATAATTTCACTCGTGTCTATAAACACTATAATTATTAATATTAACTCGAATAAATATCGACGGATCAGGTGACACAACCGCGATACAGTTTACGTGAGTTAGTTCAGTGCTGTTCTCGTTACATATCAACATCGAATTTTACAAGTATATCGACACACTGCAATGAAACGAGCAGTCCATGCAGTGAGACAAGTCTAAGTACTCTGGAGATGTACGCTTGCGGTGATGATACTGACAACTATTGTGCAGCTGTGGCTTTTGGTACGAATTGCTCAGTTAAATTTCTTCTCGTCAATGTCGGGCATTTCAGAGCACTCCACATTATGCCGTGTCGTGATACGCTGAAACCACTTGCAGTTTTACGACAATGTGGAAGTAAGTTTGCTTCATTTCCCACTCCAGGATGTTCACACTTCGGCGGCGAGCTACTGACTGCGATGTTCATGGAAATTGAAGAAACGCACTGAAATTTGTGCGACAGCTGGGACCCGAACCCAGGTCTGCTCCCCTACTAGACAGGAAATGAGAGCTGTTACACCACCGCTGAAGGCACCGGAGTTGGGCAGTCGGTGCAGCGCTGTGGTGGCCTCGACGGCCGGCAGCCGGCTGTGGGCCGCGCTCGCGTGCGCACCGGCTCCGCGCGCCCGACAGCGCACCGCGCTTGTCCAACTTGCACGTCGCGCTACTTGGTGTTGTGTTGTGTTGCGTCCAACACTCCTGCACCTCGTGGCGCGCGCTGTCACCGCCGAGTGACATTCCAGCCCGAACGTGCACGGCCACGCGCTTATGACATTCAACAATCCATTCGCGAAGAGCTACGTCTAGACCCCCAGGAAGTGATAGGTATTCACTTCTCTATCTCTGGCACTATCGTCTATATTAAAATGACGACGGAGGAAGCATGTGCTAAGGTAGTTCGACAACACGCACACGGACTCGAGTTCAAGAATTCTGACGGGTATATTGGAGAGCTAACAGTAGATGACGCTGGTTTCGGTCTTCCAACAATTCGGGTCTTTGAGCTCCCTTTCAAAGTGCCACAAGACGCAGTCCTCGAAGCCTTCCGACCCTACGCCAATGCTGTGGCGCACATCGCAGAAAAATGGCAGACGTTCACGACATACCACGTGTCGAATGGTGTCCACCAAATCATAATCGAACTCTCCAAACATGTACCATCCTATCCTCTGATAGGTGGCGTGCGAGCCTTCGTTATGTACGATGGCCAGCCGCGAACGTGTGCCGGTTGCGGACAATGGGGCCATCTCGGGTCAAACTGCCTCCGTCGACGTTTGCTCCAGGTCCCGACCAGTGACTCAGCTCACAAAGCGACGGTCACTTCTTTACCAGACAGCTGCGCCCCGATGCCTCACTTCAGGGAGCGCCTGTTCTCCCCCCGGCACGCCCTCACCGGCACCGGCACCATCTGCTCCGACAGCTACGAGACCACAACCTCTCCAGAGCTCGATGGCAAGCCCGCCCGCTGCGAGGGACAGCGTCCACATTCTGATACAGAACAGCACTTCCGAAAGCAGCGGTCGCCCCGAAAGCGGAAGAACTCAAGACGCCATCCGACGACACACTTCTTCGTGTGGCATCACAAGCAGTGGAGCGGATACGAGCCAGTGATCTCCCTTCGAGCACCCTGCCGACAGGACTGGCCGCTCCTGATGGAACGGTCCCACCCGACAACGATGGATCCCGTGGAGGGAGAGACCCTGGAGCCCGCTTCAGCACAGCCACCACAACTCGCCTTCGATGAGTGCGACAGTAGGTTGCCACCTGTTCGAGTCTCCTGGGCTGATGATGTCGACGGTGGGGCAGATCGCGATGGTGGCCCTCCCGTCAAGCAGTGCCCCTTGGAGTGCGTCCGATGTTACACGCCGGCCGGG
Source organism: Schistocerca serialis cubense (assembly GCF_023864345.2). Classification (NCBI taxonomy): domain Eukaryota; kingdom Metazoa; phylum Arthropoda; class Insecta; order Orthoptera; family Acrididae; genus Schistocerca; species Schistocerca serialis. The sequence continues at coordinate 61,767,138 of NC_064639.1, forward strand.
CATCTCTGCCGGAACATCTGTGCCGGAACATCTGTGCCGGAACATCTGTGCCAATGGTGGGAGCTCGCCCACAACACTACTGCATCGCGACGATGAATCTGTCCACCATTCGGGTTTATCACAAACTGGCAATGTTCCGAGAGCCCATTTACGCTGGTGATGTCGACATCGCCCTCCTCCAAGAAGTGATCGTCGCTGATTTCTACTCCCCCACGGCACACATCTCCCATGCTTCTGTCAACGGTAGTGGAGTCGCCATCCTCCTGCGTCCTGGACTCCCTGATGAAGATGTAGTGTACCTTCTTTGCTGACGAGGTAAGGCCGCTTTCTGGGGGTGCTCTGGATGAAATGGTCCTCGGTGGCGATTTCAACTCCACACAAGGGCCTGATGACCAACTTCCACATCACTCACAATGTGCAGCCCTCTCTGTCATCGTCGACAGACTTCAGCTTCTTGACTCATTGACAAAGGTTCATGGCACCCGTGCAGGTTTTACATACTATACGGCGCATTAGTCCAGTTGCCTAGACTGTATATACTTCACACCTTCCCTTGCTGCCGAAGTATGGCCTCTGGCTTTCTCTGACCACGACGCCTACACTGCTATGTCGTCCTCGCCCGCCAACAGGTGTGGCACAGCCATGGCCTGTGGAAATTAAACGTTTCCCAGCTGACTGTCCCCGATTGCCGACGGATCGTTGAGGATACGTGGGCCGTCTGTCGTCGACGTCGCCCCCCATACACATCCACCTTATCCTGGTGGCTATCCTGCGCGAAACCGTCTCTACGCAGGGCACTGATGGGATATCGCAAGGACTTCAAAGCTTGGCAAGCGAGCACCGTGGACTTTTATTACGCGGTGCTTCGTGACTGCACTTCGATGGCATTCTCTCCTATCCGTCAGACGATAGTGCATCGTGCTAAAACGCAGATCACTTCACTCGCGCGACGACGCTTGGAAGGGGCCTTTGTCAGATCCTGCACCTGTTACCATATGCCTCACGAAACGCCATCGGTGTACCACCTCTTCCGAGAACGCCGACGTCGTCATCGAGCTCACCGATGCGGAAGGACGACGATAGACTATGCAATGCGCCATTGGTCCCGCTTTCTATTCTCATTTCCGCCGGCTCTACGCTGACGTCCCACATCCCCTCACCTTAATTGCGGGGGTAGCACCACTGGCTGTCAACACCAGGCCAGAGGATATAGCTCAAGAACTTCAGGAACAAGTGACCTCCGATAAAGTCCTAGATGCTATCAAGGTGGGAGCTGCCAGCAACTCCCCTGGACCTGACGGCCGCCCCCTCGAATTTTACAACTGTTTTAGTTATCTTTTGGTACCTACTTGGACGTCCATCAGTCGTGAAGTGATGTCAGCCACGACGACGATCCCAGCCACCTTCCTCGATGGGGTCACCATCGTGGTCCCTACGCTACATGGGGGATCACAGATCTCAGGTTACCGGCCCATCACTCTGCTCAACAGTGACATGAAACTTTTTACCCGTTTGTTGGCCTCTCGACTCAAGAAGGCAGCAAGATACGTCACCTCCCTCGATCAGACTTCGCTGGCCGGTGACAACAACATGCATACGGCCCTTTGCCGTTACAGAGACACGATCGCGATCGTGCGGTCGCAACATTTACCTGGCGCATTAGCATCGCTTGATTTCAGTCAGGCATTCGACCGTGTCAACGATACCTTTCTGAAATCGGTCCTCCAACACATTGGCTTTCCGGCTCGTACAGTAACAGTGGTAATACGACTCTTGAGCGGCGCGACTGCAAGAATACTCTGTAATGATAGTAATGACCTTACCGCACCTCTAGCGATCGAGCGCTCTGTCCGATAAGGTTGGCCACTTTCCACGATACTGTATGCTTTGGCATCAGAGCCGCTAGTCCAGGGGCTTTGCCAACGCCTGGTTGGCCTCACGCTGCACGGGCACCGCTTCTGGTACAGCCTATGCTGACGATCTAGTCCTCTACCTCCGCAATGAAGACGATGTTCGCGTGGCTCTTACTTGGGTGGCAACATATGGGGAGGCATTGGGCAGTTCTCCTAACATTTACAAATCGAAGGTTCTTCTCATTGGTGAGGGTCTACGCGAGAGATATGTCGCTCCTCTAAATGTGGCCACCAGCGTCCGCTGTCTGGGCACTGATTTTATGAGTGACCTCCGTCGTTCAGCGGCAACCGACGGTAGACGTCTCCTCCAAACGATCAGGGCTGGCCTTGTGGAGCACCGGCTTAGATCCCTCGACAGTGTACAGCGTGCGCAATACGTGAATGTTTACCAAGCCTCGCGCATCTCCCGTGTGGCACAAGTGTTCCCGGTCCCGATTACCCTCGCACCTCTTATGTTGATGGCGATGGGATGCTTCGTCTGTACCGGGATGTTATTTAAAGTTCAGTAATCCTCCGTTGCTCTCCCGCGGGAGCGTGCTGGAGTGCGCCTATTCCACGTGCCAGGCAGAGCTACGGTGCTTCTTGTCGGCTCCCGACTGAAAGTCTGGCGTGGCTGCCCGGCGAGCCTGAGAGCACTGCTTCTACGCGCCAGTCTCCGAGTCAGCCCCAGTCTTGTCATCAGACATTCCACCCCTTTTTTATGACTTTAGGCACTTCTTTCTTGAAATAAGTTACATCCTGCACTCCTTACCCCTTCCACGTATATTCCGGACAAAAACGTGCATGACACATTACAAATGATTCGAACCCACAACCCCATAGAGCACGAGTTTCCCCAGATCATATGGCGTCGCGTGTGGAAAGCGGTGCGTGCTGGTTATCTCGACACCAGCGTCCAGTCCACCTGGTGTATCACCGTCAGTGGCAAACAGGCCAACTAGTTTCGTTTGCCCCGCCTCCGCCTCGCTGGCACACCCCTCTGTGTTCACCTTGGTGTAGAGGACACGGACGCTCACCGATTCTCATGTGGTCCGTCGTCTGACGTCTGGAGGCCCGCGCAGCATACCTTGGCTTTCGTTACCCGACAGACACCTGCTCAGATCACTTTCCAGGCGCTTTTATTCCCAGATGTGATTCATTACCCAGCAACAAAAAGTAACGCTGTGAATTGGACACGCGGTCATACGGTCCGCTACCTTTTTGGCCCCGACGAGGAATCAGAACTAAGCTATTGGACGCACCTTGACGATCGACACTGTGGACTTGTTCGCAACCCCAGATACAAGCAATTCTTTTTCAGTTTTCTACGAAACGCCTTTCGTGACCCGACTTCCAGCTCGAACGTCCAAGATGATACTTTTTATGCCCTCATAATTTTCTGAACGCACTACAAACGGAATCTCCATTAAATTTTCGAGAAGACGTTTTTGGATGTTCTGCCAATCGGAAGGCGCTAGCGACTCCTGGAATTCTGGTAGATAGACTAATTTAAATGAAAAATTTAAAAAAATAAAAGAATATAAAACTATATATAGGAAAACGCAAAAAAATACAATAAAAAAGTAAAAGAAGAAAGCCCATTCACAAGTATTTTAATTTTCATCGCTATTCTCTATGTTCTTCCAACCTACATTCTTCCTTTCCCAACCCTTCTAGTAATAGGTTAGTTGTTTTGGGATAGGCCTAGATAGGCGCCAACGCCTGAAGATGTGCATTTATTTTTTTGTTAGGACACAAGTGGCGGTGGCAAGTAGATTTTTTTATTGTAGTTTTTCCTACCATGTCCATGGGCAGAAAAAACAAGTAGTAGAGGAGAAAACCTCTCGCGACAGGAAAAAAAAGAAAAAAGAAGAAAAGTGGAGATGGAGACCTGTGTTCGAGCCCTCGCTGTGGCATAAATTTTGGATTCATTTCTTCACCTTCCATCGTTATTGTAATAAAGATGAGACTCGAATGTTACGAGAACAATGTAATTATAAGGTCAATAGATAAGCTGCTGACTGGCTGAAGCCTCTGGACGTGCCAGCTACCCGCCCCCGCGCCTTCTCCTTTGGCGCTCTAACTCCTCCCGTTACTATTCGAAAATATGGACTTCGTTTCCACGAATCAACGAAATGAAATTTTTTACATATGAGTTATAAAAGAAATATACTTCTTAATTACATTCAATTAAAACAGTACACGCATTAGAAAACGGACAGTAGTAATAATCCGTAGTAATATTATAAATAGGAAAGTGTGTTGTAAGATTCGACCCATTTAGGGTCGCAACCTTTTTTGCTACACCGAGTAATCGGATCAGTTTGGAAGAACAAAAACTGAACGCTAAGCTAATCGGCGTTTGCCTTGCTGCGAGACAGACACCGGTGAGCTGCGTGCTCGGCACTACGGAAGTCCGTCCCCGCAGTCCGCAGAGGCAGAAGGTGCTATCACCGGCCACATCACGCCACGGTCTGCCGCGCCGGCGGCTAGCGACTGCCCCCCCCCCCCCCCCGCCCTCCCACACACACACCAGAATCTCGGGTCGCCGCTGCCGTACGCTACGCGTGATAGGTCGAAGACGGCCCGTACACAAATTCGGCGCTGTGGCCGCCACAGAAAGCAAACTGTCGGACGTCTTTTTCACAACGGCAGCAACCTTTCGTGCTCCCCGCGCCCTGCCGCGACGAAGGGAGTGACGGTCGCGCAGCTGGTCGAGTCTGCCGACCGGGAAGTGCAGGTCAGAGGAGATCCCCTCTGTACGTCAAGTGCAGAGGCGCGTGGACAGCGCTGTTCGACTCGACGGCGAGCTGGAAAGAGCGCGAGGTGGCCTACGGGTGTGTGGAGCGGATTCAGGCGCGACGACGTGCGTGGGGCAGGGAACGGGGCCGACCGCGGCCGATCGACAACGCAGTGGCCGCCCGTACTGCCGGCGCGAGGGGAGACCACTGCTGCGAGGCGCGCGAGGACTGCTGCGCGTAGGGCTCCTAACGCGGCTGTACGGCTGCGTGGCAACAGGAGGCCGCCGCTGTCGCGCGCCGCAGTGCGAGCGGTCGACTGCGCTAGCGGCGCCTTCTCGTCGCGGAAAGAGTCGGCCTTCCCTGCGACGACAGAGCCTTTCCCGTCCGACACAGAGTGTGAGGGCGAGGACGACGTAGCGAAGCAGCGCGGAGCCCCGAGCTCACGCCGACCTGTGCCCGGTGCGGCCAGCCGTCCGCCTTTATCGAGCCCAAGCTGGGCCGAAAGCGACGTGGCGCCCGCGGCGGCCGCACCGAGGCAGCGGAGGAGGAGGAGGAGGAGGAGAGGGTGAGAGCGCGGAGGACAACAGCGGGGACGCAGGAGAGCGCGCCGTCGTGGCAGCAGGAGGGCCGACCTGGCTGCGGTGGGGGAAGGGGAGGGGGAGGAGGCTGGAGGCAACCGCGTGCAGTCCTGCGGTCAGCTGCAGGGCTCCGTACCGCGGCGAAAGCTCCCGCATCCCCGCAGAGGAGCAGAAGGTTGCAAGGTTGCCTGCCGCGCCACGGAGACGTCCACCGCAAAGCCGAAAGCCGCGGGGGTGACCGGCGTCCAGACGGAAGGAAAGGAGGCAGCGGGAGAGACCTGCCTGCAGCTCTCCCAAGAATCGCCAGCGCAGCTCGTCGAGCGATCACAACTGCTCGAGAATCGACTACAGAAAAACTGCGCCGCACGACAGCGAGCTGCCGCCGTTCCGCCTCAGTCACGGCACAGCAGAAGCTTCACAGCAGCGCACTGGTTCGCTCTCACTGTAACCTTTGACGCGGTCTCGATGCGTGCTACCCACTTCTAACAAACAGTCCCTTGCATGACCTGTCGCAGACAGCAAGAAATCCGCTATTGCTCTCACCACCCGTCTACGCTCTCGCAGAGGCAATTTTCCCTCGGCTCCAGCTCCTCCCTTTGCACTTTTTTTCCTCTGCCCTTCGAAACGCTACCTTTCGTTAATTTTCGACCCAATCCTATTAATGGTTAATCACAACCAGACGTACGCAGACATCAAACTAGCCACATCCTCCATACACCTCACTTCGTGAACTCTTACGCAGAGATGGCGGTAGACCCGCAGTCCTCTTGTAGCAACTGCCTTTTGTGCCAAGGGGGTTAACAGGTCCAGTCGGCCGGAGTGGCCTTGCGGTTCTAGGCGCTACAGTCTGGAGTCGAGCGTCCGCTACGGTCGCAGGTTCGAATCCTGCCTCAGGCATGGATGTGTGTGATGTCCTTAGTTAGGTTTAATTAGTTCTAAGTTCTAGGCGACTGATGACCTCAGGAGTTAAGTCCCATAGTGCTCAGAGCCATTTTTAACAGGCACACATAAAATGGTTCCACACATTGTCAAATATCTCCAGTTTCAGCGATTGACTCAGTCGCACACCGACGCTTACTACGGAAAGAACGATCGATCTGTTATCGAAAGTCATCTACATATAAACAAGTAACTCTAGATGCGCCCCAGGGAAGGGTGTCGGGGCCCTAGCTGCCCATATCGTATGTTAACGACCACTATTAACGGTAAGCTCAGACTTTTGCGAGATAAGGCAGTAATATCTAAATAGATCAACACAAATATTTAGTCACATATCGTTAAGATTTCAACACGATGCAAACATGGGCGACTTGCCATATATGTTGAAAAATGTAAAATTGATCACTTGACAACACACGGAAACATACAATCACATAAATACACTACCAATTGGTCACAAATTAAATCAATTAACTTAAACAATACCTGCGTATAATAATTCGTCAGGATATGAAATGGAATGATTACATAAGCTTCATCACATGTAAACCAAGCGGGAGACTTTAGTTCATTCATAGGATACGGGACAAATTCAATCAGTCTACACAGGAGATCGTTTATAAAACACTCGTGCGACTCATCCTAGAATACTGACAAAGTATGTGGAACACACAACACGTACGCCTAGCAGGGAATACTAGAGAATACTGAATGTATCCGAGGGACGGCAGCACGAGGGGTCACGGGATTCTCTGAGTTGTTCGAGATCGAACAGGAAATTTTTAAAATCACGAGTTGCCAGCGGTTGAAGATTAAAACCAAAAGCACCCAATGCTATGTACTACAAAGTGGTTTGTGCAGTACAATTGTATGAAAGTAGGTTAGTACATATGCTCTGGTACTCTCCATAAACAATAAGTCGTACGGTAGGGAACGATTTAAAAGCGAACTACCGGACCACACACTATGTTTCCGTCGGCTGCGAGTCAGGTTAGAAATTGCAGGAACGAAACGTGTCCTTTGTCACTTGATTTACGGCGGGATTTCCAACAGTAACTTCACCACGATATTTTGACCAAGCAGTTTCCGTTACACTGTTTTTATGGCGCCGTATGCATTAGGCTCGTATTAAATTCAGTAGTCGGTTTTGTGACGGTGGTCCTCTCAATAAATGCGACGATCCTCTTGGAAGCCGTCCTGCCTCCGCAACTGACTTTAGTACTCATTTCCCTATTGTGTTTAGCACATAAAATTTGGACGCGTTTACTTCGCGATAAAACTCAATACAAAAATCAACAAGAATAGCATTTCATTCTCTCTGGATCGTCACTCACATGTACGCCAATGCCTGCAGTGTATGCAACCCATCGCTCTCTCGGACTTCGCGGATTGCATACAATGAGGCCGGCAGGCGCTCGCTGGTTCCCGCACTAGCAACTACATCGACGCAAGCTGTACTACATCGACGCAAGCTGTACGTTACCGAAATAACTCGTGTTCTTGTGTTTTTCGTGAAGCACACGACATTTCCACACTTCCCAACTACTAAAAATACTTTGCTTTGCCATTATTATATTTTGGAAGTGAAAGACAAGGGGAAGATTCACGGTTGTCATGAAAACGCGAGGGTCGTGAGAGGCGTATCTCAACCTCCCGCAGGACAGAGAAACAAATCGTCCGCGAGCTTTCTTAAAGGAACCTACCGCGCATTCGCCTCAATAGATTTAGGAAATTCTAAACCTGTTTGGCGTTGTGGATGCTTATGCTCGTGGTCGTCGTCTTCCGGCTCCTCTGTGCTTTCTCCTGACAAGTTTACCGTCCACTGTATCCTCGGTCGACCCATATCCAATCTTTCTGATGACAGGTCAAGATATCGTCGTCAGAATGAGATTTTCACTCTGCATCGGAGTGTGCGCTGATGTGAAACTTCCTGGCAGGTTAAAACCGTGTGCCGGACCGAGACTCGAAGTCGGGTCCTTTGCCTTTCGCGGGCAAGTGCTCTACCAGCTGAGCTACCCGAGCACGACTCACGCCTGGTACTCACAGCTTTACTTCTGCCAGTTCGTCGTCTCCTACCTTCCAGGAGTGCTAGTTTTGCAAGGTTTGCTGGAGAGCTTCTGTAAAGTTTGGAAGAAGTGAAAAACTGGTGAGGCTTTTTGCAGATCAATCGCGAAATTAAAACGGAGTGAAAAATACCGCGGAGTGACCGGATGCAGAGACCTGAACTGTAATGAGCGCACAGAAGTACTTTTAGGAGAAGTTTATACTGGGCTGAGATTGTATGGTAAAATCTTAAGGAAATGTAAAATAATTCACAAAAGAAGTCGCTTAAAAACGCTTGTTGGGCAAATTATTAAGTACTGCTCATCAACTTGGGACAGTTACCAGGTTAGATTAATTGGAGAGAGAGAAAGAGAGAGAGAGAGAGAGAGAGAGAGTCCGACGAAGGGCGGCGCGTTTTCCACCGGGTCGTTTAATCCACGCGAGACCGCATGGGAATTGTCGAGAAGCTGCCGTGGCAGACGCTCGTCCCTTATGAGAGATTTACGTGTGCGCATGTTGCACGAAGAGTCCCTGAACGTAAGTCTCGCGAAATTAGCGCAACGGTAAGAATGAAAGAAATTTCAGCTCAAAACGGAGATTATCAGAAATCGTTCTCACCAAGAGCATTCGCGAAGGAACAAGAAAGGGCGGGGGGGGGGGGGAGGGGGAGGAAAGGATAGGGGGAAGGGGAGGGGTGATGCAGAAGTAAGCGTAGGAGGGAAGAGTGTTGCGGGCGGCTGCTCCGGCGGCGGCGCGGCTCGGTACCTGCGACCGGACAAAGGGCACGCCACACACGTGGGTCGGGGGCGGGGGGGCGGGGGGGGGGGGGGGGGGGGAGCAGAGCGGCCTAGCGCGCGGCCGGCCGCGGCTCCAGCCTCTCCAGCTACTCCGAGCGCTGCTGTCAGTCGTCTGCCAACCGGCTCGTCCAGTTCTGCTACCCAAGTCCGGATGTGAGAACGCTAACTCGTCCTCTAACTGCGCTCCTCCTCCTCGAACCGGAAGCTGGTATACACCTCAACAGCCGCTGCGGGTGTTGACGTCAGGCTCAGCGGACGCGACGTGACGCCGTTGCCCAGGTAATAACACCAGTAGCGAGCCGGATTCCCCCAGCGGTTCCCACAGCAACGGCAGCGGTAAGCGTTTCCCGCTTTGTCGCGCCGGCTCGCCGAATTGGCGTTCCCATCTGGAAGCGGCAGACGCTAGCGGTGGCCAATGACTGACCGACACTGAGGTACGGGGCGGGACCCACCGAAACGCCCGGTGCGTTTGATTAACTATATTTTACACCTACAGGAAGGAAAGACGAAGCTAGGCGAAGATACGGCAATTTTTAATTTTTCTTACGATGTCCTCTTTCATATATTTCGTTACTCGTGTTTTCCTATTTCACCTTCAACAGATTTTATGACTACCGTACATGATTGTTCACTATCTCATTTTAAAAACCGATCGCTCCAAAACAGAATAAGCTTTTAGTATGGCAAATTGCAGTACCTAAGCGCAGTTTACTATAATGATAGTACATTACCTGTTATCCGATAGTCACTTTTTTATAACTCAAAATGTATGACAGTTGCTATGTTAAGATCATGTATTTTAACCACTCTGTGAGTGTTAGCTATCGAAACTATCAATGAACTAGTATCACAACACTCAGCTCCATCTGTAAACTGCCATTAATATTATAGATTACCAAGATAGACAAAACGCTAACACAAACACCACAGTTTACATGCCTACCTTCACCACAGGTGATGAACAGATTGAAACAATGTACGATAAAAGAGATTATTCAGATAGTTAAGCGAGACAAAAATTTAAAATGTGATGAGAGCTTAGCCGAGCTGTCTAAGGCGCTGCAGTCATGGACTGTGCGGCTGATCCCGGCGGTGGTTCGAGTCCTCCCTCGGGCATCGGTGTGTGTGTGTGTTTGATCTTAGGATTATTTAGGTTAAGTAGTGTGTAAGCTTAGGGACTGATGAACTCAGCAGTTATGTCCCATAAGATTTCACACACATTTGAACATTTTTTTGTGATGAGAGCCTGAAATACGGTAGCAGGTATAGGAAGAGAAAATGTAGGAAAACATAGGCTTGGGGGAAGTGATGAAAGGGAAAGCCATCGGATCGAATTTTGCACAGAGCATAATTAATCAACGCTAACTCGTTCCTTAAGAATCGTGAAAGAATAGTACATATTTGGAACTGAGTTTTCTAAACCAGATTTTAAACTGTAAGACATTTCCCGATGCAGACGTAGGCCGACAATAATTTATTGGTTACGAACTGCAGTTTACAACTAAAGGGTCAGGAAACGGCAGCAAATTAAGGAGATGGAACCTGAATAAGTTAAGACCCAGAGTTTTCCGATAATCTTAAAGGTACCGTGAGGCGACGACTGACAAACAGAGGAAGGAATCCGCTACAATACGAATGAATATGTTTGAGAATGCAGCACAGGATGTAAATGCGAAAGAGGTACAGTAGAAATCCTTGTACAAAACATGATATATTACTTTTAATTCACAACGAGGGAAAATATAAAAATCCAGCAAATAAAGTAGGCAATCGGCAATAGAGATGTATAAAATGGACGTTTACAGAGTGTCCAAAATCGCAACAGTTATTTTGCTCTTGGGAAACATAGGTGCCGACGTTAAATAAGAAAGGAAACTCTGTTCAAAGGAGAAGCAATTGTCAAGAGTTCATTTGGCAAGCAAGAACTAAGCAAATAAGAGAAGGCTAGAAGATGGAAGGAATATGTAGAGAGGAGAAGGGGACCAGCTATACAAACTAACATGAGCACTATGTTAGAGTCCTGTGAAATGTGAGAACACGCAAGGCTGTACTGATTCTAGCAATTAGATAAGCAGACTGACTGAAGAAAGGCAATCCTGTGTTTATAGCACTTGCATTTGGAGAAAGGTTTTGACAATCCTGACTGAAAGACATTCCTTCAAGTTCTGGAGGCATCAGCGATAAAACGCAGGGACACAAGATTATCAACAAATGTAAAGAAGCCACACTGCAGTTCTAAGACTTCAATGACTTAAAAGGGAAGCAGTAATTGAGAAGGCAGAAGTAGAGAGGATATAAAATGCAGACTGTCAATAGCAACAAAAGCATTTCCGAAAAAGAAAATTTGTTCACATCGATTGGTTGGGTAGTATTTCACAAGGGTGTTTGTGTGGAGTGTAGCCTTGTATGTAACTGAAACGTGGACGATGAACAGTTCTGTCAAGAAGACAATGGACGCTTTCAAAAGGTGGTGCTAAAGTAGAATGCTGAAGATTAGATACGAAGATTGTGTAACTAAAGGAGAGGTACTGAATTAAATAGAGGAGGAAGAGGAAATTATGGCACAACTTGTCTAAAAGAGCGGTTAGTTGACAGGACACATTATGATGCACCAAGGAATCGTCAGCCTGGCAATGGAGGCTAAATTGTAGAGACACATCAAGGTTTGCCAGCGGTAAGCAGATTGGATGTAGGCTGCAGTAGTTACGTAGAGATGAAGAGGCCTACTGAGGATATATTGCTGTGGAACAAATTTAAATTTGTGTTAAGGACTGTGGGACCAAAATGGCTTACACAATAATCAAATTAATGTAAACTAACTTACGCCAAGGACAACATGGCCGAGGCAGGACTCGAACGTCCGACGGGGCGAGCCGTGCGAACCGTGGCAAGGCGCCGAAGACCGCACGGCTACCCCGCGCGGCAACTGTGTCAACACACAGACCAACTGCATTTCTTGTTAATGCAGCCCAGCAGCAAATAACATCACTTTTCATTTGGTAGGTCAGTTGCGTATTTATTACCACAATATTTGTTTAATATTGACTGAGATTTTCACCCTGCAGCGGAGTGTGCGCTGATATGAAACTTCCTGGCAGATTAAAACTGTGTGCCGGACCGAGACTCGAACGCGTGCAAATGCTCCACCTGCCTTTTTTTTTTTTTTTTTTTTTAAATGTGTAGTAGAAGAAGGGGCTGAGTGGGCAGGGGTCGTACTTGGAAGCCCGGCCACGGTGTCCTTGTGTCCTGACAGGTTAAGGGAGAGGCAGCAGGAAGGAAACATTGTACATGTATGTAATTCTTTTTTTATTATTCCCAATATAATTTTTTTATTTATTTAATTTTAATGTCCCAGATGAAAAATCATATATGAAAAAGAAAGGAAAGAAATATAGGGCCGAAGTGACATCGTCACTTGACTGTGAGTAATATCCTATCCCTCGAAACAACGTAAACCTGAGACTCCCCACTGCTTCGGGGTGTCATCAAACATGCTGCATAGAAAGTTCGCAAAGTGCGTTTTATATTTAGAGTGGCGTCGGATGATTTTGTTTTGTTCTAGTAGATAATGCCAATAGTCCATGCCCGATATCAAGGTCCGCGACAGCACGCAGTGCGATGCGTGTCCTCCGATCCAGCGGATTGCCGATGTTTTATGCGAGGGGAAAAAGACAGCGTCATAAAGCGTCCGTCGTGATCGAGGATTCGTCGGTGCGTCGGAGTAGTGACATGATGCGTTGCGTCAGCCGCCAAACATCCTTTGCTCACCGCACTGCAGAGAATGTTCGTCGGTGTCCTGCATGCCACATATAAGGCAGAGCGGGGAATCTACCATGCGAATGTCGTACAATCGTTGTCGGTTGATTAATGTATACCATGACGATCTCGCTGTCGCGCAGAGGAGAGGCGTACGGACAGCTCGCCGAAGCTGTCGCCAGTCTCGCGTTGGGTATTTAAGTTCGACAGCATTGCTGCCATGATGACGCTGCAAGTAGCGATATATCTCACGGGCAGTGGGGATTCTTGTAGAAGGTATCTGTAACTGAACATAACTAGAATCAACAAAGAATCGCACCACCGGCGGTTCAAAGGAGGGGGCAAGAAGCACATCCAGGACTGCCGACGTGATGGCGTGTTGCCGTTGGTTCTAAGTTCGTAGCGTCGCTCGCAGGTATAGAGCCAGAGCCTTGTTCCGCACATTCGTGAGATTAGGTCCTCCAGAATGGCGTGGGAGAGTTAAAGTCTCGTATTTGATCTTAAACAACATTCCTTGGCTGACGTAGTATCCAAAGGCCGCCATCAATCGGTCAGCAATACCATGTGGCATTGGCAGCACCTGTGACAGGTGCGGCAGTCGCATGAACATTAGTATACTCCACCTTTTGGAGCAGGTCGTGCGTTCGGGGTGAACAGTTGAGTATGTGCAGCCGGACGTGCTGGAGGAGACGTCGATAGCTCGCCGCCGTTGATTGCCGTAGCAATCGGCTGAACAATACAACTAAGCATCGCAAGATGTCCACCGTCGTAAACGGACTGTGCACAGCGTCCAGCCCTCGTCCGATGTGCATAATCTTGGTTTTATTCATGTTGACCCTGCTTCCCGCAGCTACTCCGTACTTCGTTCTCCGACCGGACGAGTATCATCCATATGCACGGCACATGAAGGAGCTCGCACGGAGTCTGACGCCTGTTAGAGGCCGTCTAAGAGCCTGTATCAATGGTTCGAGCGCTATTGCAAACAGCATCATCGACAAGGGACATCCTTGCCTGACAGCTGCAAACAGGAATCGTTCCTACCCCCCTGCCATTGACTCTCGCCGTGGAAGAAGCGCCGCGGAGGAGGCGCATCAGGACGGTCGAGTCAAGGAAATCACGGTTGATCCTGTCAAAGCCACGATCAAAATCCACCGATACGAATGCCGCTCGCATGCGACAAGCTTCCGTCACGGAAATTGTCACAGTATTCGCCTAGGATAGAATGGATGTTGCTCCGAACCCCTAGACAAGCCTGGTCTGGCGGTATTGTCTTGGATATTACAGTCTTGAACCTTGCCGCCAACATTCGCGTAAAGATCTTATAGTCAGTATTGAGCATTGTGAGCGGTCTAAATTGATGGGCGCTGACACTCGCTGTCGATTTCGGTATTGGTATAAGCAGTCCCGCCACGAACTGCGACAGATACAGCTTTAATCTGCCAGGAAGTTTCATATCAGCGTACACTCTGCTACCGAGTGAAAATCTCATTGTGGACCATGTCTCCACAGTATCCTTTCTTCCAGGAGCGTTAGTTCTGCAAGGTTCGCAGGACATCTTCTATGAAGTTTGGAAAGTAGGAGACGAGGTACTGGCGGAAGTAAAGCTGTGAGAACGGGGCGTGAGTCGTGCTTGGGTAGCTCAGATGGTAGAGCACTTGCCCGCGAAAGGCAAAGGTCCCGAGTTCGAGTCTCGGTCCGGCACACAGTTTTAATCTGCCAGGAAGTTTCACATATATTTGTGATGTATTTGTGTATACATCTCTATTAGTCTCTACAAACAGCCTTATATTAGGGAAAAGTTACAACTTGAATGCAGTTTTCTTATGGTGACTGTCACCAAACGATGAAGTTTAATTACTGTTATGGCCACTCTGCCATTTGTATCATTTTCCATAAGACATGTATTCCTTCATTAAACAACAACCAAGGACCAGTTTCGTATTATCCATGAATTTCGAATGCACTGGCAGTTCTCAAACTGTGTAGAAGTTATCAGTGGCAAATGTATCGTTATGCTCTTTTACATATGCCGCCATACTTTTTTGTGCAGTGGAGGCTTTTCCGCTGACTTCAGGTATCATGTGACCATTCTCAGGCATATTAAAGAATGCACTAACGACGTACGAAACTATTTTGAATTACCCTTTGTGTCGGGAAAAGCAGTGTAATCAAAAAATCAATACAGCATTTTGGCAACCAAATATGGAATCGGCAATTGGATTATAACGCCTAAAGTGGTAACTGTGAAACCAATTATTAGGACTCGTCCTACTAGCAAGACTGGGATCAGTGAGACTTTATGGATATTGAAGACGATTCACTCAGTATTATATTTGGTACTTCATGCAAAGATTCGATCAGGGATGTAAAATCTTTTGGTAAAAGAAATCGACTTATTAAAGGCTACATATCCTGCTTGTTAAGACTGTTTCAGAGGTGGTGGAAAGAGTAATTGGCAATCTGGTGCTATTACATGTAATTATAAAGTACTCTAAACGTTGCAGTGTCTTAAGGTAAAACGAGATAATTAATAAGAAGTTTGTTTACGTGGCCATCACCTGCAGCAAGCACGGAAATATTCGTTTCGTAAATAGTAAACGCCATTTTCCTGCTGTGATGCATTGTATTTGTTCTAGACGCTTTTCGCCTTTTGCTTTCCAGTGGAATCTTTCCGATATTTGTAGATTGTAAAACAGTTCACGTCTTATTTTTTTTACGTGAATAAGTGACTACTTACAGATAATCGAGTATTTGTCTGGCATCTGCGCTTCCTTTCATTTGGTCGTGGCTGTAGGTCGCACTGTAACTTCACTTACGACACGGCACATAAACACATTTTCACATTAGAAACTTTTTCTTCACAATTTTCCTGTTCTTTGCGCTAATTGGCCTGGCCACCAAGAGCTGTTGCAGGTCGATTGATTCACGGATCCAGTTATATGGCTCCTTCCGTGTATAGCGATTTTACGACTATGACGAGTGGGGCCTGACGGTAGCATCAATGTAATGCCGAAACTGGTAGCACATAGAAGTTCATAAAATAAAATAAACTTCTACAGATCATAGCGCTGTTGGTAAATTATTGCATCAAGAAACTGAGTAAGTATCCCAGAGCTTCGAACGATTATTCGAGAACTCTCGGGTCTAGCCTTTTGTGAACGATCTCTGCCGTACTCGGCTTACGCGTCCTTAACGTAAATTTGAACTTGGTATCGGCTTTTCTGAAGGACAAATTTGTGTTCGTTCCGCGTTTATAAATTTCTCACGACAGAAACTCCCCGACAGTTGAGGATTGCGACCGATTTCAGTGTTCGATCGGCGACCGCCTAGTCTTACAATACGAGACCTTTCCGACTGTGTGCGCGCATCGCATTACCTTTGTGTTAAATTTACGGTCAGCTGTCAGTTTTCGTTCCAGCAACTCATCACCTATGCGCGTCTCTGTGCATGTTCTCACGAGTTGCTATCGGCATTACGTGACACGACTGGCGTACACCGAACCAAAGTCACCTCCGCTCGCGACGACACGATCGGGTTGTCCCCTGCCTGTTTCGCGAGGCGCTGCACGCGTATTGTTTTCCGGACGGGACTGTGTGAGAGGCTTCCGGGAAGTGGCCTTCCGTACGTTACACGGGTGTACCCTCGCAGCTGACGGAGACTTAATGGCCCGTCTTACACGAGGTGATTAAGCTGCCCCTAACCGTGGCGTTTTATACAATCCGTACTGCGCCTGTGTCAGGACCGCTACCTAGGGCTTTGGGCGACTGCTAGCAAACGGAGTCGTACCGAATTTTTTGACCAAGGTATACCTTATTTCTCCCATACTTAGCCTAGTGTCTCCAATCTTTCTTTATGTTACTAGCGATGTAATCATATAGGTTTCGAATGTCTGCTTGTGGTACTTAACCTTCTTTACTTCTTCCATACTTATCCAATCATCTTCAATATTTCTTTTTTCGATCAGCAGTGTATTCGTACAGGTTGTGGATGTGTCTGTAAGTTTATTCCGCTTGTTCTTTCGTAAATGATTCAGAAACACTGCCTTATGTGTTTCGCGATGAGAAACAACGAAATTAACAGCAGGTATCAAAATGGGAAAGGTTGAAGAAAACAACTTTCCGGTATACAAACCAACGAAAAGATTAATAACTGATTCGCCGCATTAATATGCTAAAGTAGTTTCATAATAATTTGTGCGACAAGTCCAAGATGTTCAAAATGGCTCTGAGCACTATGCGACTTAACTTCTGAGGTCATCAGTCGCCTAGAACTTAGAACTAATTAAACCTAACTAACCTAAGGACATCACACACATCCATGCCCGAGGCAGGATTCGAACCTGCGACCGTAGCGGTCACGCGGTTCCAGACTGGTCCAAGATGTCTTCGCATACTTTACCAGTTACTGTGTCACAGTTTGGCAATGTGCTTCACATCTCTGAGGCGAACTAGTCAACAACATTATTTTCTTATGTGGGGTTGCGTAAAAGGAATCGGCAGGGGCAGCTGAATGACCCCGTGTAACAGACAACTGCCGAGCGAACGGAACACTTTTGTGCATCTTAGCAACTGTGAAGACACCAGGCAGCAGTACACAACAGTGCCGTCCCTCTGTTAGCTTTATCCTCTTTATTACTTGTGTTGTCGATGGTAAAAGGCTGTATGATCGCGTCTGACTACATGTTTTAAACCCTACGCTCTGGCGCTTAGTGGGCTTCCGCTGTCGCCCTCTAAAGTATTGCTGTGGTTACTGTAGCGGGGCGTCCGCTCAGGAATACTTTATTTGGCAACAGTCGTGAGCTGCTGGCGGCTTAAACGATTGCTCTGCAGCTGTCACAACGCCAGAGTTACAAGATGGAACAGAACCTAGGCAGTATCCCGCTGCCGTATACAATATGTGATCAAAATTAATTAGATTCCCTTCTCTAAAGCGGAATTTACCACGATATGTGACGAGGGTGCGGCCAGCCAGTACAAAAGGAGACGGGGACTACTGCGTTGTCAGAAAGGACGCGCTGCCGGCAGAATGGATCTGTCAGGACCTGGACGTGGAGCAGTCAGTACATATCACTTCGTCCTTATAAAGCTGCCCAGTTAGACTGCCGGTGATGAGAATTAATGTGTTGTGAAGGAAGGAGCACAGCTGAAGAGATATCTTTTCCGATTCTTCTCGAAAAGTACTCTCTCGGAATTTCAACAGTAAACTACTGTGCGATGCACGATTCCACTTTTGTAGCATCTGCAACTGGCGTTTGTCGAGCACGCTCTTGTGCCGACTAAATGACCCTCTGACGAAACACAGTGCTCCTTTGTCGGGTCTTCCGTACCTCTTCTGTCCCAAATTGCCGAACAATACTCCAGAATCGGTGAAACAAGCGCTCTTCTACGGATGAGTTACGCTTCCCTCGTAGCTCTGGCCAGTCAGTCCTACACATTTTACGGTGTTTAGTGTTTCCACAAAATTGTCATCAAAAATGTTGTCGTACAGCATTGCATTTCTTTTACTACGTACACGCAGTATGTTACATTTCCTTACGTTCAGGCTAAATTGCCAGAGTCTGCGCCATTCGTGCATCCTCTGTCGGTTCTTCCGCTAAGTGTTACTCTTTTCACGGATCGCTACCCTCTTGTAGACAAGCGCGTCATCTGCGAAGAGCGTTAAAAGAGCTTCCGACTCATTCTGTTAGATTATTTATATACGTCTGAAACAATTAACGGTCCTATCTCAGTTTCTCTGGGTACTCCCCAAATTACCCTTACACCTGTCAATTTGTTCCCCTAGTACCTGCACAGGAGTCACACCGACGCTACACTATACTGTCGGCGTTGGTACTTGGTAGGGTGGCGGTGGTTCGATCGTAACCGGGGAACAGAGTGAGAGCAAACGACGCTCGGCGTGTGAGCCAGTCTACGAGAAGCAGAAAATACGGAACGACGTCTGCCCGGCCGCCCCCCGCGGCACGTTTCCTGAGTAGGCTACACCGCTGCTCGTCTGCCTCCGCTGGCGGGGATAGTCAAGTTGCTCTAAGAGCGACGCTTTGAGGTCTATCTGCTAGGGTGCCTCAAATCCAGTGGCAAATCTGGTCCGATACTCGGTAAGGTCGTGTTTATTTATTCTTTCACTAAAAGGCACTGCCAAAGCCTCCTTTCGAGGACACGGCGTCAGCCTCAGAGCCGATGTCCACTGCACTGTGGACGTTACGGAGGAACGGAGCGATCTGAATTTCGCAATATCTCTGTTTGCGTAATCCTAATTAAATGGAGACCAGGTAGATGTCGTACGCTGACGGACACGGTTGCTGTAACAAAGTCGCACGAAATCGGCGGAAGGAACGACTCGCGGATGATGACTAGAAAGGAGCGATTTGGAGTGACTCACCTGCCCTGCCCTGTGGCAATCAGACGGATGTGTTTCCGTTTGGCGAACGCCGTCAGAACGTTACCTGCCTTCGTGTATTGAGCCAACAGTGAAATACCTAGGAGGTGGTTTTAGGGTATGTTGGTTCTTTTCTTGCTTAAGGTGCGGTCGTCTTTCAGAGTTTAAGAAAACACTAGACGCGAAAGGATAGGAGCACAGCACTGTGTACCGTGGACAGTAGAGCAACAGTGAGGAGACGGCGGCTGTCTGCACCAGCAGGGCAGCGCACCGTGAATCTGGGAGGCAACACTCACCTGCAGCCGATGGAACATCATCGGGACGAAATGAGCGCCGACGTCCCTGCAGACCGATGCGACGTAACATTCTGCCTTCTGTGTTTCCCGCTCTCGAAGAACAATGGATTGCCGTTACTTCACACATTCAGACACCGTACTGGAAGTGACCTCGAGTGAGTTCAAACCGTCATAAAGTCGATGTGTGGACACGTCTCATACTGGATGTCCGACACTTACCATCAGGATGTCTAAAGAGAGGCTGCCCGCAGGTGGGCCGTAATCGGAGACCTCATCACGTCTTGTTCTCATGTCAACTCACACCATAAGCAGAATGCAGCAGACGCATCAGAAATTTTGTTGCGATTGTCAGCTATCAAGAAAGGAACATTGCTGACCGATTCTGTGGCTGCCTTCTCGAAGGATTTGTGAAGATTCTTAGTAGTCTGGCC
Organism: Schistocerca serialis cubense; assembly: GCF_023864345.2. Lineage (NCBI taxonomy): Eukaryota > Metazoa > Arthropoda > Insecta > Orthoptera > Acrididae > Schistocerca > Schistocerca serialis. The sequence goes on from NC_064639.1 coordinate 61,786,986, forward strand.
CAACCGCGCACGAGGGAGGCCTTACGGCTCGGATTCACTCGGACAAATATGAGCAGAACGGCAAAGAATGGTAGACACCGTCCAAAGCTTGAGGTGTGTGGGTGCGGTAGACAGCAGCAGCAGGTGGCGGACCAGACTGCGCACACGTGGCCGCCAGATGTCGCGCCGCCTCCGCACGCCGCACATCGCCTCACAACTGACTCATCTCTCACACACACACAGCTGCCTGCGCTCGTCCGCTTTCTCGTACCATTTTGAAGCACATTTTCTTTCAGCTTGGTGTTCTGGTAGTACCTAGACGGTTTGTCATATAGTCAGCAGGAAAGGACCGTCGCTGTACGAGTTTTTAAGGAAATACAAAAAGACAATTTGCACCTGCTACAGTGTTCAATGCGGATGATACAATACAATCTCGATAACAGAGAGGAGGAACCCGATAGTAAATATGTAGTACGCGCATCGTGTAAATGATTAGCAGTGATAGTAGGAAGCCTAATGATACTGGAGGAAGGGAAGGTGAATCGGACACAAGGAATTGTTGCAAGGGTCGTAGCAAAATTGAAAGAAATTCGCGAACGAGACCCTAGTGCGACCAACTGTACTGAACAACGGCGTCCTTACCGAGGAGTCTTGACGGCGGAAACCGTACGACTCCAGGGCGGCGATGCTACGATCGTCAGTGTAGTGTTGTGACCACTGGAAGGAAGGAGGCGGCGCTCTCGCTGCAGGCCACAGAATACGATGGAGCGGAACACCGAACCGTAGTGCGCCACGTGTAAGGCCTGAGGGAACGAGGCGGCAGGCACTGCGGCTCGCGGTAAGCAATGCACGCGAGTGCGAGGGGGCAGCGAGTCGCTAACACTGCTGCCAAGTGTGCTGCACCGAGCACTTGCAACAGTTTACCCTGTGTGTTACGTAAATGTGGTGCATCGTACACGTTAGCGAACCGTTCACAAGGAGCAGGTGAAGAGGAACGTGTGGTACGACCAGTAATGATACGAATCCCCTGACCGCACTGGACAGCTGTGAACCGCGGTGTCGGGCGACGGCGCCTCCGTGCTGCTCGCCGAAGCAGCTGTGCGCAGTACCGACGGACGAGCAGCCGGCGTCTCTCAGGCTGTGGTCCGCCACTCCGACCTCAGGCGGATCTAACTCGGAGCAGCCGCAAACGACGGACACTGGCCTCGAAGGGGTGTCAGCTAGTGTCTGTCGAATTTCACTGTGCTGCCGCTCCGAGTAGGCGCACTGTATACGGAGGTGCTTCCTCAGACGCACTACTCTCCAGGGGTGCAGGTGGACTGCGGTCTGAAACTGTGGCCGCACACAGAGCAACGTTACGTGGTCGTCGCATCCTTCTGACCGGTAGCTCTGTAAATGTTACAAGAGGCACGGCCGCGATTTTGAAAACTTCTGCCGTTCTTTTTCTTGTTGCCGGAAAGACGGATTATTTACGGCCCGCATATTACTCGACGTAAAAGCGAGTCGATATCTGTTCGGTTTTTCTATTGCGGAGAGTGGCCGACTGCTCCCTTCGTCGGCGGCTATGCAGACCGCGCTGGCACAACCTGTTCGGCCGCACCCTGCCGGTACGAGCGCGCCGCAGCGGCGTCACGCCAGCTTCACACTCGTTCGTCCCTCGCCAGCGTCGGCAGCGTCGGCGCTGCCCAGTTAGCCAGACGGAACGCGACGGCTGCCGGAGTGGTCGGGTGGCAGCGCGCGACGCCGGAGAGGGCGAGCGGAGCGACCGGCAGGCGCTGCAGAGCGGCGAGGCCGGACACCCTGCCACGTCCCCGCTGTGGCGCCTCTCGGGCTCAGGGGCCTGTGCGGACTAATTAACGTGCACCTCTTCTAGCACTCGGTCGAGACATTCTGAGATCATCTGGAGCAGCTGTTCGATTTTCTTGTTGTAATATGCACTCACTGGGAAAGCTCCCAACACCAAAAAATAATGAACTTCCGGGACTACATTTGTCTAGGTAACGTATTTCTGATTAACTTTGCAAGTTCGTAGGTTAATGAAGCGCGAGAATAGCCGTTGCAAAAGTGCTGCTACGTTAATAACCTGCGTAATCGCCAGGCAGGCAAGTGCGTGGTGTACAGGTGGCTGGTATCAGTTCCGTGCTCGCTGCACTCGGGCGGCCAACACGGGGCAGTTAACGCTCTCTGAGGGTGACGTTGCAGCCGCCGTCCGACGATGTCGAGTATGTGCCCGACTGACAGCAGGCCAGAGTGACATTTCGACACGTCGGCTTACAACAGCGACACGTGGGCGAGCGTTACCTGTCGGAAAACGACCCCTGGAACGCTGTTCGCAGACGACAGCACAGCAGGTCGAATCACCAGACTGACGTACAGTTTTGCAGTTACGGTGCGCGGGACGACTACGAGAGTGCTGCCGCGGTCCTACGAATTCGCGCCCCAGACCACCACTGCAGGTCCAGCGTGCCCGGCACACAATCAGATCGGTTGCAGGTCTTCAAGCGGCCTCCTCCTAGCCGATAAGCAGCCACCGCCGGCATCGACGCACAACCAGTTTTGGTCAGAAAAAACGACAGATCGACACTCGGCCCTCCAGCGACCTCCCGCTCGACATCACTGGAACAGAAAAGGCCGTTGCTTTGGAGTCGGTGGAATGCACGTTGCAGGGCGTGTGGCTCGGTGCTGCCCTCGAAGCGACCGACTCTTTGACTGACTACGATGCCTTTTTGCAATAACACGGAAGGTCATCCACATTCTCGTAGCCACGTTACACGACTCGGTTCAAGCTCAGTGACTTGTCGATAACGGAGTCTCGGTCGTCTTCGAGGCATTCTGGGTTCACGACGTCCGGTCTCAGAGGTGACTGACGCCAACACCGACTCACAGGAAGGCCTCGGCGCTTGTTGGCGACGTCACGTCAGCTAGGCACGGCGAACGCCAGCTCTGTTGCAGGCATACTCATAATGGTGGTGTCTCCCTCTCTGACACAGGAAAATGTGAAACTATTGGTGGTAGTCGACCAAAACACATTGTTCTGAGAGATTTCTGCAATCAATTAATTCTGCAATTGATTACACAAATAGGGTACTCCTGAACTTAAATTTCCACCTGTTTTAAGGATTGACATACAAAAACAGCCTCACGGTCCAGCAGCAACAGAATTCCTGCTTCTTTACCTTATTTGTAAATCTGAGGAAGTTACGTTTGTACTGGGTTGCATTTACAAGAAATTGTGAACATATTGGTGCTCTTCTTTAGGTATCTTGGTTGACTATGGGGTGAGGAGCACTGAATGTTAATGAAATATCTTGCGATTGTACACGTTGGGGGAGGGGGTGGGGGACAGAAGAAGAGGCAAAAGAGAGATACTTGTTTTGTCAAATAAAATTTTTTTATCTCATAAAGTTTCTCCTTTCAATTGCAAGACGGGAATATTTATTTTCTCTAATGTGCATGTTTAAAAAGTTTAAGCTCGGCAGTATTTTCGATGTATGAAGCTATTTTGCTTCCTGTTTAGAATTCCTTTCGTTGAAAACGACTGTAATCTAATGACTGGTAACAGTTGGACATTTATACATGTAAATTAGTTCACATTTCCAGTGACGATCTCAAACTAAAATAAATAAATAAAAGAAACGAGTTCATTGTTAGGGGGTTGCGGTAAGTTTGGATAACGAAATGGATCAAGTAAATATAGTTTGTTGAATGTAAAATTTCCGAAGCTTGCAATGGGGCAAAGCATCTTCTCATATTGATCTACGTTTGTTTCGACAGGATTCAGTAATACAGAACTATGATCTTCATTTGTAGCTTTACGATAGTAAGAAAATCTTTCATCTAAATAAAACTGCAGAATCCAAAACAATACCAAACAGTTTGTCCAAAAATAAGAGATTTGTTGTGATAAGCACGCCCAGGCGTTTCTGCCTGCAACAGACCTGGAGTTCGCCGTTCCTAGCGTCATCAACAAGCGCCGAGGTCTTCCTTTGAGTCGGTGTTGCTGACGGTCGCGGCCGTTGCAGTCTGTGTTTAAACAGACGCGGTTTGGATGCTCACGGTAGCACTTACGCGACCGACGCGTAATTTGAACTTACGTCATCATTCAGATGCAGGCACGCGCCTGCCAAGTTTCGTTTATCTCGTACAACTCCCTCTCGGTGTTAGGATTTCGTTTTTCCAGCAGTGTAGGTGGGTCCACGTTATCCGCTTTTTCTTTACGTCTGTTCCCTACTCTACAAATTTGATCTCTGTCAGTCTAGCGTAGTGTATCTGGCGCTCAAAGGGAATTATACGGCAGACGGGAAGTGAGGGTGACGACACAACCTGGCGCGCAGCAGAGCCCACCACCGCCGTGCACTCCGGTTGCCGGCACCTCTGCTGCACTTTTTTGCGAGGAAAATAATGACGCGCTGTACGCCCTGCCCTCGTTTACAAACGTGTCAAACCCCGTGTCAGTCCGACCGCATATAGATTCCACATTGTTCATCAGAATTACAGGATGCGTCGTGCAGCCGAGGGTAAATGTTTCCCGTAGTGAAGAGACAGCTTTCCAGTAATGGTATAAGGTACAACTGTCGCCAATCTGAAGGTCGGTTTCGAGACAGCAGTTGTTTATTATTCACGGTTTACGCACTAAGTGACAGACGTTTGAACGTGATCGGATGGACCTTCCGATTCGTGATGCGACACTCAAAAACTGAGATGCTACCGGCAGATCAAAGAGCAGCGTCCATTTTCCGCAACTCGGGAAACTAGCGTGGAGGAGACGCCGCGGACTGGCGGGGGGTGCGGCCGGTGGCGGCGCGGGCTGACAGCAGAAGCACGGGGCTGGGTCCAGGGCACGCCCACTGGGGCGCCTGCCTCGCAACTCAGTCTCACCCACCGACAGCTGGACCCCACCGACAGCTACAGCGCCACCTAATCCTACTTACTTGACACTCAGTCTTCAGCATTCTGACAGCCGAGCACCGCTGCGGACTAACTGGCGTTCCGAAGCCTGCACAAGCATTGTACCAAATGGTTCAAATGGCTCTGAGCACTATGGGACTCAACTGCTGAGGTCATTAGTCCCCTAGAACTTAGAACTAGTTAAACCTAACTAACCTAAGGACATCACAAACATCCATGCCCGAGGCAGGATTCGAACCTGCCACCGTAGCGGTCTTGCGGTTCCAGACTGCAGCGCCTTTAACCGCACGGCCACTTCGGCCGGTCCAAGCATTGTACCAGACACACACACACACGAACACTGGAATCCGCATCTGCATCTACATCCACACTCTGCAAACCACTCTGGAGTAAACGACAGGGGGTGATTCCCATTGTACAACTAATTTGACAATTTTCCCGATCCAATCACATGTGATTCCTGACAAAAAAAGTCCGCTTAAGACGCCGCTGTGCGTGGTGTAATTATTCTTGCTTCCGGCATTCCTAGGCGGGCAGTGCGTCAGGATTCTTGTGTACTTCTCGATTCCTCACTTAATACTGGTTGTTCTGTCTGCAGAAGTAAAGTGTTCTTACCGTAACTGAACCCTCTACTTTGTACTCACCTCCAGCTCATTTTGCTAGGGGATTTGCATACCGCACAAAACGTCTCACATCCGCGTGAGTCACTTTCTGGAGCCTTTCCAGTTATTGGGGTGCAACCTAGTATCTTTAAATGAGAAGCGCTGAACCGTAAGAAGTAGACCTGAATATCTGTAGCAAACACCACCAACGAAATGAGCGAACAGGGAAAAAAGAGCTAGTACAACGGTATCGTTTCCACTGTTACTCGAACAACGCTGCGGACGATTCGAGTGATGAAGAAAAGATTGTAACAACGAACGTAGTGACGCGTGCTTATTGGCGCCGGCGGCCGCTAGTGGGGCCGTGAGAGCGGCGCGCACAATGGGGCGGCGCCGCTGCACGGTCCCACGACGCCGCCGCCAGCACTTCCCCACACTCGGCGGTCTGGCCGCCACTCGGTCGCTGCCATTACTTCACCGTAGGAGCTGTCTAGCTGCGGACACTCCTAATCATTTAGCCTCCCAAAGAAAATTAAAAATAAAGACAATAAAGGGGGATCCGGTTTTATCGCACAACCCCGGTGATGTTGTCGGCTTCTGCGCGCTACAACGGTAAATGCAGCAAGATGTTGCTTCGAGATTTGGAGTGTTGTGTGGAAAAAACAGCAGGGTACCCATCGAACAACAGTAGATCCGAAGCTCACGTCTGACTAGCTGAGACACACCGGCCAGCTTATGGCGACAGCCGGCGACATGAGTATACTCTGCAACAATTCGACTCTCCGGCACGAGTGAGACTGTTACTGCGTCGAGTAACACCTAATTCTGCACCCATCAAAACCACCATTCATGTGACTGTACTTTTACTTTAGCTACAGTCGGAAACTTTAAGCTCTACCGCTTTGACTTGTACGAGTCTTTCGTGTCAATTTCTGATTCGTTTTGCAGTTCGCTTTTCTTATAGGTGACCTTTTTCTCGCAGTACAGCAGTATAACCGTTTTTCCTTTCAGAGTACAGACTAGAATTAACAGTCTGCGACGCTTACGAAGTACGCGAATAGTCTGCTGAAGACGCTATTGAGATAGGAAACATTTCGGGAAGGGTTACGATCACCTAAGCTACGGAGATTGTCGTATCTCCCTTTCCTGACACAAACTGCTCGTGGAAAGAACCAGCTCAGTCATCATATGTTAACCGCAGCGTCAGTCACCTTCAAAAACATCGCTGCTGTTTCATTTATAAAATGAGAAAGCAGTTCACCACCATGGAATATACGAAACATCGAGGGGAAAAAATACAAAATTAATTTCTGCACATGATCCGCTCTGTCTAGACACGACAAGCTTTTTTTCTGCCTATCCTCTGTACAAATTCACGTAACCGTCTGACGAGAATTTTGCAGAAACCGAGAGCTTCTAGGGAGGAGTACGTTGTGCGCCGTTGCTTACAGACGACTGGCTCAGATCTGGACGGAGGCAACTAAGCAGGTGGAACGCCTTAACGTGTCGCCGCTCCGGCCCATCCCACCGTTCTGCTCGTACACCCGCCACCTACAACGCGTTTTGCTACTCTTTTAACACAGTTTCAAGACGTGACGCCGCACGAAGCTTTTATGTCCTCTTCAGTACTGAATGTCGAATAACAAATGAAAACCATGTGCGAGAGAAACTTTTATACGGTGTACTTTTGCGGCCTTTCGGCGAGTGTAAAAAGAAAACCAGTATTCTGTATGTAGCTGTGCACAGAAGAAACGAGAGCGAGTTCAACATTTAAAAAAATGAAGGGAACGCTCCAAAATTGGCCGAAGTACAAGCTTCCCCGCGAGCAAGTTTAATGCGCTGCGAAAGCCCACATTAGTTGGAAGGTTTAGCACATCACAGTGATGGGAGTTTATGTGCAGCCTGCTAACCACGATTACATCAGTAACACCACTGGCAGCTCCGCTGACTCGAAGTATTACCTCACCCTTTCTACGTTCATCTTGGCTGGAACACCTCGCTTATCGATGAGCTGAGTTTCCCGGCTGGAACTGCCATCTGTAAGCACCGAAGAGATTGTATACGTTTTCACCTACATAAATCAAAATGCTTTCAAAACGCATTGGCGTAGTCCTGAACCGTTCTACGTTATAGTTTCCCGTTTGCATCGCAAACAGAGGCGTTAGTTTATCCAAGTTCCACCCTTTACATCCGACTCCAGATCGGCCGATCCACAGTCTCCGGTGTGAAGCAAACGGCTGCTGGACGCTACTTTGGGATTATTTCCAGAGCCGTTATTTTTACAATCAGGATACTGCTGTGTGAGAGAAACTGGCCTATGTCTTAGTGCGTAATATTTGCTACCGACAAAATTACGCCCAAGTTTTGGTACGATATTTTGCACCGTCACATCGAACAGTGTGATGTAGTGACTAGGAAAGAGTTTAACCATTTCCTGTTAATGGAAGCTCGTGTTTCTTTTATTGTGGTGCTCGATATTAGCGGCCCTGTAGCGAACAAATGACTCCGCTACCCTATCAGCAGTGCAAGCACTGCCACGTGCACCGTGCTGGAGGCAGAGCGACTAGGGTTCCGAACAAGGATAGGCAGCCAACACAGGGCCACGTAGGCCTACTTTAAAAGAAGCTACTACACTGTTAATTTGTTTTTGTTTTGTAGGCCCAGTACCACAAAACTAATGGCATTATTATTAGAAAGACTCACCAGTACAGCTGCTTATCGTAATTAATCTCTGTTAGCGACAGACTGTTTTGGCATTTATCTGCATTGCCGAGTACGTGCAGAATGATGTGACGGCCATGTCACATGACTAGTGTACTACCTTGTACATATAACGTTCTAAGAAAAGAACTGTACAACTACTGTCAAACCATAACTGACGTTTAATTTTCAGTTATGTCACTTACCACCTAATCAAAACACTGACAGTTAAGAGACACTTCATTAGCGAAGTAATACGAACGTGACATTCTTCTCAACGTTCTGGACAACGGCGATAAAAACCGAAAGAGTCTGTCGTGAATAAGGATTAATTATTATGAGCGCAACTCTGTCATCGCACTTTTGGTGTGGTTTATGCTGCACAGATCTGCGTGACGCGAGGGAGCACGCGCAGGCACCTGCCGGCTGGACTCCAGCCACTGTGGCGCCGCCCACGCCCACGCCCACGCCCACACGCTGCACAGCAGCCGGTGCTCTGCCAGAAGCCCGCCCCCACCTCCCGCGACAGCTGCGGTGTGGTCGCACGCAACCCGCGCCTTCACAACGACCGTTTCGCTTACGGACACCAAAACGGACCAACGAAGCCTCGTTTGCGGTTCCGTCTGGTGGCGGTAACGTCAAAGCGTCGGTACTTCTCCCCTGGAAACAAATATGCACGACGTGGAGAAGAAAAGGGAGTCTCTGTTGACATTTTTTCATCGTGAACTAAACAGAGAAAAAAATCAAAAAGGGAGTGATCAATAATCTTTCTGCTACACGAGCACCTCTTCTAAGAGTAGCGTCTCTTTGGAAATTTTAGGGCCTACACAAGCCAATAACAGTTTGAAATCTGTAGCTTTCATTCGGAGAAAATTATGACACAGCTCATATTCTAATACTGCTTTAAGGTAGACACTAATTTTGTCCCACCACACAGCTCCCTATTTTTCTTCTTTTCCTGGTGATCAGCTTTCTGCAGCGAAATAAATGTCGCACATGCGACTATCGCTAAATCCTATTCTTCACTCAAAACATCCGCCGGTGAAACCATAATTAAACCACTGCTTACAACAAAAACAACGGCAGCACGTCGGCAAGTTATCAGAGCCAGCTGCGATACCACACGGCCGAATCCCTTGGCCGCCAGCGCTTCGTTTCGTGAGGATGACAAGCGGAGCGAGCGGAAATGCATTTACGAGCGACGTTCGGCCGAATCGAATGTCTGTCGTTCGCTGGCTTACGAATAACCCATTGAGTGCGAGGCGACAAGTTCATCTTTAGTAAGGCTCATATGAAACTGCTGTGGTCACAATTATCACACAAAAAATAATTATCTACTAATGAGTCAACGTGTGCATGACAAGGGCGACAGAAAATGAGTGACTGGGAGGTACAGAGATCAGCCTCCTATGCGATCCATGTATTACTCTTCACTAAATGGGCATCGTCGACATTCGAGAAATGTTAAAAAGAAACCATCAACTTGCACCGCGCCACAGTGACCTCAAAAGTTCGCACCATCCAGATTTAAGGAGAACTCCTTAGGAGTTACAAACAGTGGAGGGCGTTCAGCTAGGTGCCCACTCTTAAGGGATGCATACAAAATCGTACTGACGTAACGGAGTGATGAGAACTGATGGAATGTGACGGCTTGCAACCGAATGCGAAATAGTCTGTCGTGGAGCTTATCTGTCGTGAAACTGGCTATCCGTTATGGGGTAGCTGGAAATGGTGCGATAACACACTATGTGATCAAAAGTATCCGGACACCCCCAAAAACATACGTTTTTCATATTAGCTGCATAGTTCTGAAACCTACCCCAGGTACTCCATATCAGCGACCCCAGTAGTCATTTGATTTCGTGAGAGAGCAGAATGGAGTGCACCACAGAACTCACGGACTTCCGACGTGGTCAAATGATTGGGTGTCATTTGTGTCATACGTCTGTACACGAGATTAACACACTGCTAAACATCCCTAGGTCCACTGTTGCCGATGTGTTAGTGAAGTGGAAACGTGAAGGGACAGGTACAGCACAAAAGCGTACAGGCCGACCTCGTCTGTTGACTGACAGAGACCGCCGACAGTTGAAGAGGCTCGTAATACGTAATAGGCAGACATCTATCCAGACCATCATACAGGAATTCCAAACTGCATCAGGATCCACTGCAAGTACTATGACCGTTAGGCGGGAGGTGGCAAAACTTGGATTTCATTGCCGAGTGGCTGCTCATAAGCCACACATCACGCCGGTGAATGCCAAGCGACGCCTCGCTTGGTGTAAGCAGCGTAAATTTTGGACGATTGAACAGTGGAAAAACGTTGTGTGGAGTGACGAATCACGGTACACAATGTAGCGATCCGATAGCAGGGTGTAAGTATGGTGAATGCCCGGCGAGCGTCATCTGCCAGCGTGTGTAGTGTCAATAGTAAAAATCAGAGGCGGTGGTGTTATGGTGTGGTCGTGTTTTTCATGGAGGGGCTTGTCGGCCTTGTTGTTTTGCGTAGTACTATCACAGCTTCACTGAATGGTTAAATGATTATGGCGTCTCTTTGGGTAAAATATTCCGGAGGTAAAATAGTCCCCCAGTCGGAACTCTGGGGGGGGGGGGGGGGGGGGGACGACGACGACGACGACGACGACGACGACGACTACTCAGGAGAACGTAGTTATCAGGAGGAATAAAACTGGTGTTCTACGTATCGGAGCTTGGAATGTCCGATCCCTTAATCGGGCAGGCAAGTTAGAAAATTTAAAAAGAGAAATGGATAGGTTTAAGTTAGGTATAGTGGGAATTAGTGAATTTCTGTGGCAGAAGGAACACGAATTCTGATCAGGTGAATACAGGTTTATAAATACAAAATCAAATAAGGGTACTGCAGGACTAGGTTTAATAATGAATAAAAAAAATAGGAGCGCAGGTAAGCTACTACAAACAGCAGATAGACACGAAGCCCACGCCTACCACAGTAGTACAAGTTTACATGCCAACTAGTTCCGCAGATGACGAAGAGATAGATGAAATGTATGATAAAAGAAATTATTCAGATAGTGAAGGGAGACTAAAATTTAATAGCCATGGGTGACTGGAATTCTATCGTAGGAAAAGGAAAACAAGGAAAAATAGTAGGTGAATATGGAATGGGGGTAAGGAATGAAAGAGGAAGCCGCCTGGTAGAATTTTGCACAGAGCACAACTTACTCATAGCTAACACTTGGTTTAAGAATCATGAAAGAAGGCTGTATACATGGAAGAAGCCTGGAGATACTGACAGGTTTCAGATAGATTACATAATGCTAAGACAGAGATTTATACAGAGATTTAGGTTTTAAATTGTAAGACATTTCCAGCGGCAGATGTGGACTCTGACCCAATCTATTGGTTATGAACTGTAGATTAAAACTGAAGAAACTGCAAAAAGGTGGGAATTTAAGGAGATGGGACCTGGATAAACTGACAGAACCAGAGTTTGTAGAGAGTTTGAGGGAGAGCATTAGGGAACGATTGACAAGAATGGGGGAAAGAAATTCAGTAGAAGAAGAATGGGTAGCTTTGAGAGATGAAATAGTGAAGTCAGCAGAGGATCACGTAGGTAAAAAGATGAGGGCTAGTAGAAATCCTTGGGTAACAGAAGATATATTGAATTTAATTGATGAAAGGAGAAAATATAAAAACGCAGTAAATGAAGCAGGTAAAAAGGAGTAGAAACGACTAAGAATGAGATCGACAGGAAGTGCAAAAAGGCTAATCAGGGATGGCTAGAGGACAAATGTAAGGATGTAGAGGCATATATCACTAGGGGTAAGATAGATACTGCCCCTTTCGAGAAAGAGAACCACTTGTATGAATATCAAGAGCTCAGATGGAAACATAGTTCTAAGCAAAGAAGGGAAAGCAGAGAAGTGGAAGGAGTATATAGAGGGTCTATACAAGGGCCCCCCCCCATGAACCATGGACCTTGCCGTTGGTGGGGAGGCTTGCGTGCCTCAGCGATACAGATAGCCGTACCGTAGGTGCAACCACAACGGAGGGGTATCTGTTGAGAGGCCAGACAAACGTGTGGTTCCTGAAGAGGGGCAGCAGCCTTTTCAGTAGTTGCAAGGGCAACAGTCTGGATGATTGACTGATCTGGCCTTGTAACAATAACCAAAACGGCCTTGCTGTGCTGGTACTGCGAACGGCTGAAAGCAAGGGGAAACTACAGCCGTAATTTTTCCCGAGGGCATGCAGCTTTACTGTATGATTACATGATGATGGCGTCCTCTTGGGTAAAATATTCCGGAGGTAAAATAGTCCCCCATTCGGATCTCCGGGCGGGGACTACTCAAGAGGATGTCGTTATCAGGAGAAAGAAAACTGGCGTTCTACGGATCGGAGCGTGGAATGTCAGATCCCTTAATCGGGCAGGTAGGTTAGAAAATTTAAAAAGGGAAATGGATAGGTTGAAGTTAGATATAGTGGGAATTAGTGAAGTTCGGTGGCAGGAGGAACAAGACTTCTGGTCAGGTGACTACAGGGTTATAAACACAAAATCAAATAGGGGTAATGCAGGAGTAGGTTTAATAATGAATAGGAAAATAGGAATGCGGGTAAGCTACTACAAACAGCATAGTGAACGCATTATTGTGGCCAAGATAGATACGAAGCCCACACCTACTACAGTAGTACAAGTTTATATGCCAACTAGCTCTGCAGATGACGAAGAAATTGAAGAAATGTATGATGAAATAAAAGAAATTATTCAGATTGTGAAGGGAGACGAAAATTTAATAGTCATGGGTGACTGGAATTCGAGTGTAGGAAAAGGGAGAGAAGGAAACATAGTAGGTGAATATGGATTGGGGGACAGAAATGAAAGAGGAAGCCGCCTGGTAGAATTTTGCACAGAGCACAACATAATCATAGCTAACACTTGGTTTAAGAATCATGAAAGAAGGTTGTATACATGGAAGAACCCTGGAGATACTAAAAGGTATCAGATAGATTATATAATGGTAAGACAGAGATTTAGGAACCAGGTTTTAAATTGTAAGACATTTCCAGGGGCAGATGTGGACTCTGACCACAATCTATTGGTTATGACCTGTAGATTAAAACTGAAGAAACTGCAAAAAGGTGGGAATTTAAGGAGATGGGACCTGGATAAACTAAAAGAACCAGAGGTTGTACAGAGATTCAGGGAGAGCATAAGGAAACAATTTACAGGAATGGGGGAAATAAATACAGTAGAAGAAGAATGGGTAGCTTTGAGGGATGAAGTAGTGAAGGCAGCAGAGGATCATGTAGGTAAAAAGACTAGGGCTAGTAGAAATCCTTGGGTAACAGAAGAAATATTGAATTTAATTGATGAAAGGAGAAAATATAAAAATGCAGTAAGTGAAACAGGCAAAAAGGAATACAAACGTCTCAAAAATGAGATCGACAGGAAGTGCAAAATGGCTAAGCAGGGATGGCTAGAGGACAAATGTAAGGACGTAGAGGCCTATCTCACTGGGGGTAAGATAGATACCGCCTACAGGAAAATTAAAGAGACCTTTGGAGATAAGAGAACGACTTGTATGAATATCAAGAGCTCAGATGGAAACCCAGTTCTAAGCAAAGAAGGGAAAGCAGAAAGGTGGAAGGAGTATATAGAGGGTCTATACAAGGGCGATGTACTTGAGGACAATATTATGGAAATGGAAGAGGATGTAGATGAAGATGAAATGGGAGATATGATACTGCGTGAAGAGTTTGACAGAGCACTGAAAGACCTGAGTCGAAACAAGGCCCCTGGAGTAGACAACATTCCATTGGAACTACTGACGGCCTTGGGAGAGCCAGTCCTGACAAAACTCTACCATCTGGTGAGCAAGATGTATGAAACAGGCGAAATACCCTCAGACTTCAAGAAGAATATAATAATTCCAATCCCAAAGAAAGCAGGTGTTGACAGATGTGAAAATTACCGAACTATCAGCTTAATAAGTCACAGCTGCAAAATACTAACACGAATTCTTTACAGACGAATGGAAAAGCTAGTAGAAGCCAACCTCGGGGAAGATCAGTTTGGATTCCGTAGAAACACTGGAACACGTGAGGCAATACTGACCTTACGACTTATCTCAGAAGAAAGATTAAGGAAAGGCAAACCTACGTTTCTAGCATTTGTAGACTTAGAGAAAGCTTTTGACAATGTTGACTGGAATACTCTCTTTCAAATTCTAAAGGTGGCAGGGGTAAAATACAGGGAGCGAAAGGCTATTTACAATTTGTACAGAAACCAGATGGCAGTTATAAGAGTCGAGGGACATGAAAGGGAAGCAGTGGTTGGGAAGGGAGTAAGACAGGGTTGTAGCCTCTCCCCGATGTTGTTCAATCTGTATATTGAGCAAGCAGTAAAGGAAACAAAAGAAAAATTCGGAGTAGGTATTAAAATTCATGGAGAAGAAATAAAAACTTTGAGGTTCGCCGATGACATTGTAATTCTGTCAGAGACAGCAAAGGACTTGGAAGAGCAGTTGAATGGAATGGACAGTGTCTTGAAAGGAGGATATAAGATGAACATCAACAAAAGCAAAACAAGGATAATGGAATGTAGTCTAATTAAGTCGGGTGATGCTGAGGGAATTAGATTAGGAAATGAGGCACTTAAAGTAGTAAAGGAGTTTTGCTATTTGGGGAGCAAAATAACTGATGATGGTCGAAGTAGAGAGGATATAAAATGTAGGCTGGCAATGGCAAGGAAAGCGTTTCTGAAGAAGAGAAATTTGTTAACATCCAGTATTGATTTAAGTGTCAGGAAGTCATTTCTGAAAGTATTCGTATGGAGTGTAGCCATGTATGGAAGTGAAACATGGACGATAAATAGTTTGGACAAGAAGAGAATAGAAGCTTTCGAAATGTGGTGCTACAGAAGAATGCTGAAGATTAGATGGGTAGATCACATAACTAATGAGGAAGTATTGAACAGGATTGGGGAGAAGAGAAGTTTGTGGCACAACTTGACCAGAAGAAGGGATCGGTTGGTAGGACATGTTCTGAGGCATCAAGGGATCACCAATTTAGTATTGGAGGGCAGCGTGGAGGGTAAAAATCGTAGAGGGAGACCAAGAGATGAATACACTAAGCAGATTCAGAAGGATGTAGGTTGCAGTAGGTACTGGGAGATGAAAAAGCTTGCACAGGATAGAGTAGCATGGAGAGCTGCATCAGACCAGTCTCAGGACTGAAGACCACAACAACAACATATACAAGGGCGATGTACTTGAGGACAATATTATTGAAATGGAAGAGGATGTAGATGAAGATGAAATGGGAGATATGATACTGCGTGAAGAGTTTGACACAGCAATGAAAGATCTAAGTCGAAACAAGGCCCCGGGAGTAGACAACATTCCATTATATATACTGATAGCCTTGGGAGAGCCAGCCCTGACAAATCTCTACCATCTGGTGAGCAATATGTATGAGACAGACGAAATACGGTCAGACTTCAAGAAGAATATAATATTTCCAATCCCGAAGAAATCAGGTGTTGACAGATGCGAAAATTCCCAAACTATGAGTTTAATAAGCCACGGCTGCAAAATACTAACATGAATTCTTCACAGACGAATGGAAGATTTGGTAGAAGCCGACCTCAGGGAAGATCAGTTTGGATTCCGTAGAAATATTGGAAAACGTGCGGCAATTCTGACCCTACGACGTAGCTTAGAAGATAGATTAAGGAAAGGCAAACCTACGTTTATAGTATTTGTAGACTTAGAGAAAGCTTTTGACAGAGTTGACTGGAATACTCTGTTTCAAATTCTGAAGGTGGCAGGGGTAAAATACAGGGAGCGAAACGCTATATACAATTTGTACAGAAACCAGATTGCAGTTATAAGAGTGAGGGGCAAAGGAACGCCAGTGCACCGGCTGGAGAATTCACGTAGTGCTGCAGGACGTCGGTACTGCAAGTGGGCCTTCCAGTCTCTGCGTGACCCTATGTTTCGTCCCGTCCTTGTTTTAGACGATGTGTGGCTTTATTTATCACGATAAGAGAACTCTCAGAACGATCGACTTTGGAGGTCTGAAAATGCTCATTAGTCACGTCGAGAACCCCTATACGTAATACGAAAGCAGGAGGGAACTAACAACTGTGGGAAAGAGCTAGGGTTACCGTACGCAGGGCAGTGCAGGAGCACGTGCCGACAATCCGGCTGGAGAGCGTGCAGCCAAGGGCAGACCGTCCGGAACTGACTCGTGTTCACCTACACGACGCCGGGACGTTGGCACAGAGATTCCTGAAGCAGCCAGTCGCTCGCCTCGCCAGATGATGTACATTCGGCACGCGAGAGCAGCCAAGAGCGCTGTGCGGACTTGGGCCTGGTTTCATTCAGACGTGTTACCGCAGTTACGGCCGAGTCGATGCAATATCATTCGATCTTCGACAATAACGTCCGACAGTCGGCAACACAAACCAAAACATTGCATCAGAACAAGTGTTCAGTTCCTAGCGCTATGAAAACAAAAACCCCAAATGGCGATTATAAGAAGAAGAACAGCGCCAAAAGTGGAACAGAAACGCAATATGTAGAGAATCGTCCACGCGACCTGTAAGTAGAATTTAACAAATTACTACGTCATAGCAAAAACCAACCATCAGAACTGCTCATTGACCCAAAATATAAAGTAAATAGTAAAAATATGTACATATTCCAGGCAACTGAACATGCCTTGCGGAGAATAAAGGCGAAACGCGTATCGCACGAAAATTGTGTTTCATTCAGTTACAGTTAGACGGTCCAAATATAAAAATTATCAATATATTACACGCAAATGAGAAAGACAGGACAACAAAAGTTGAAGATTGTCTTAAAGTAGCATTCGTATTTTCCGTGGACAGTTTATAACGCATTCCAGTTTGAGTGTCGTTTGGCTAATGGTTTAATCTGCTGGCATCACGTTTCACGACACATTGCACCATCAAGTATTACGAAAGTAACTAGTTTTGAGAGATCTCAGATGCACGCTTACATCCAAAGAACGTAATTCACAGCACACGAGTTTCGACACAGAGAACACCACAACTTCTTCAGTAGGCTGCATGCAGTGCACCACGGCGCGTCTGAGCCAACCAGTGCAGGAGGCGCCTTGACCTCACACAAAAGACATTTCTGGCGTCAACCACACAACACTCACAATGTTAGTTTCATTATCTTATGGAATTAAGTTTGCAGTGACTGATTCGTGGCGCAAACCGACAGCTGTAAGACCTGCGTAGAAGACGATAGTTCGGTTGTGGATTGCCGAAACCGACGAATTTGATTTGATTGCATCAATGACTTGCGTCAGTAAAGTGTGAATGTCATTATGAGTCCTGAGCCGTGATTAGGTGATAGAAACAAAGCAAGCATACACAGCGGCTTACAGCTTGTGAGGTTACAGAGCCACTTTGTAGCTGTCTCTCTGAAGTGCACCGTGTTTGGTACAGTCTGTAAAAGGAAAACTTTGTGGAATGTGACGCCAGCAGACGAAATCCCCACCTTCCGCTTACATTCCAAATCTCCCTGTTACCCTTCATTATGAAAACACGTGCCATTTGAAAGACAACAAAGATTACAGAAGACATTTTGCGGAGTGAAATGTAAATGGTAATCAATCAACAAATAAATGCACTGCGTACAACAGCGAATCTTGCAGAGCAATTGCAAATCGCAGTTGTTTCGTTTTCACGTATTACACGTTTCCACATCACATTCGAAGCGTCTTAAGTTGCTGACACGGAGACGTAATTCGCACCGAAAATTCACCGTTATATACATATAGTGAAAGATACGTAGAGTATGTGTGTCACTAACTAGCGGCTTCAACCTCAAAAGCTACTTGGACACATTTACCAGTAATTCGACAGTGATACAGGCCTCCGTGCAATACTGAATGCTCGCTAACAGCAGGAAGCATATTGAAGACAGGTACAAGAACGGCTGTCATTGGGGCTGCATGGTGTGGCCGGGGGCGGTCAGAGGCTGACTGCTGACTGACGTTCCCCTCCACCTCTCTGCCGCGGTTGTCCTTCTCGCACCGTATAGACACAGGACAGCACAAGCAAACTCTCGAGACATCCTGGTGCGACTGGTTCAGCAAGCAGCATCGGAGAGCCACAACGGAAAGTTTACGATTTCGCCTCGGGTTGAGGATAAGTTCAGTAGCAATAAACCCGAAGAATTAACTGTAAATTTCATAGTAATCGAGTAGACCTATAACATATACAGAAAACAGCAGCAACGTAGGCTGCGCAGTGGTCGGAAGGTTAGTTATCCGGTCTGAAACGTAACGGAGTTTGTAGATTACATTACGCACTAGGTATTCGCATTTTCATTCGCCGAATCAGAGGGGAGCAACACTATGCAGGTATACTTACGTTACCGCTACGGTGGGTCCGCCCTGATGTAAAGGCCTCCGTTTGCTACCCCAAAATAGCAGTTTCAGCGAGAATTCGTTGTATCAGCTCTTTTTTAAAAAAGTGTTAAACAGATGAAACGCGCAGTGGAAAACGTTTAGTTTTTGCGTTGTATAGACGACCCGAGAAATAACAAGGCCTCGCAGACCTCGTACTGTTTTCCTACACATACGAATCCACCAGGAAAAAAGCTTAAGTGTACAACGATTGTGCCCAATTGTTTGCTGTACGGTTCGAGCTGTCGATTTACTCGTTCCGTAGCAAACATCGCGAAGAGGTTATCTATCTGCAGGACAGGCGGCTAGTTGAGAAGACGGTTCGACAGACGTCCGCGGAGGTACAGTAGATGGGCCAGCTAGGAGGAGGCGAGGAGAGAGGGCGAGTGGTGGACTTACCTGGGCAGGCAGTCGGCCGGTACAGCACCTGGTGGTCGCGCTGCTGCGGCCGGTGGTGGCGCGGTGCCAGCGCGGCCGTCACCCACGACCAGAAGCACATGGCGGCGGTCGCCAGTGTGGAGCACCTGTGCGCGTCACAGCAGAGCACAGTAGCGGAGCACAGACAGAGCAGAGCAGAGCAGCGCCCGCCACCGCCGCCTGCCGCAGTCACACAGTGCGCGCCACGCGCTTGCCAACTCGCTCGCTCGGGCCGTCCCGCTTTTTTGCGCGGCCGCGGTCCACAGTCCGACAGGCGAGTCACGTCCTCCGAGCCGCAAAGAGCGCGGCCGGCCGGCTGCGCATTCCACCCGCGAAAAACTTCCTGCCGCGAAGGACGCCGGGCTCAGAGGCGCACAGGGGGATAACGGAGCGCAGCGCACAGTGGCGGAGCCGTCTGCCGACCTCGGCAGTTCCGGTGCGGCGGCGGCGGCACGCACCTGCCCGGCAACCAGGCAACGCCGCGCAGTGGCGTGGCGTGATCTACCTGCGCCTTCTAGCCGACGTGTCCTGCGCCCCCCCCCCCCCCCCCCCCCTGCACTACCCCGAGCGAGAGCTTCCCGTTTTACACGAGTGACTTTCTGGTCAAAATGACAGCTCCAAGTGCGTGCGCTTTCCACGCCTGCGTGTAAACCGGCAACCGAACGCGTCGCGAGGTGACGTCAATCGTCTATAGATTGTGTCGAGTGTGGACTTGTAAATGTCAGAGTACGCTGCACACTGTACGTGTCCAGGGACGAGGAACTAGAGCGGCGTCTGGTAACGTCTTCCTGTTACCTTAATCTTTCATCGTCTTCTTTGCTTTGTTTTCGTGGCACACTGAAAAGCCACACGGGGTACTGGTATTTTTTCCTACCAGTGTTCTTCTACTCCACAAAAGAGACGAAATATATGAAGGCAAAAAATATTTACGTTTTACAGAAAAAAACCTACACTAAGTGTAAATAGCAACGTGAATAGATACACGTGTTTAATGAGAATTATTCCGACAGTGAAAATATGATTTTCGTCGTTATTTGGGGCTTAGGCGAGGCGGGTCAAATATGTGAAAGCGACAAGTAATATAATTTTTGCAACAAGTGCGCAACTAAGAAACCTGCACTGTCCATAAATAAGAACTTAAGTAGATCAAAAACTTTTCTGGTTAACACTGTTGTACAAGAGAAAAACCCCACTCTGTAGAAGGAGGAAAACAGCCATCGATGTTACTCAGCACTCAAGGACAAAAGACGCAAAGGTCGAGGCGGGAAATCGCCGTGTGCTGCACACTGGCCCGTCACACTACTGTCACCACCTGACAGGGCCACAGAAGACTGCGCGACGAACAGCAAGACAGTAACTGAGGTTTGCAAGGCACCGACACGGATGTTCTCCTTTTATTGACAGGTCGTTACCCCATTGTTCTGCTAAGAGGATTGTGACACCTCTCACCCTCCCCCTCTTGACCACAATCCATCAGGAAACCTTCAACCCTCCCCTATCCCCTTCGCCGATACAGCTACAGTTTCAGGTCTGAGTTACTCAAATAGACTCCAGTCACTCTATCAATTCGACTGACTACTTAATTAAATTGACGAATTAACCAACCTCTCCCATATGGCAAACCACCAGCCCTCCCCTCCCCTACCTGGAAACTGGTGGCTCTGTGCTGCAGAGGGAGGATCTCCTCGCAAGAAATCTAATTACATACCAATTGTTTATTTATAAAAAATTTACAATCAATAAAATTTTTCTGGATTTGTGCCTGCACTGTCAATACGTAAAACTACCGACATTTCAGTCAGTGTTGCAACTGACCATCTTCAGGGTGTTTAGTACACAAAAACACCCTGAACAAGGTCACTTGCAACAGTGACTGAAATGTCGGTAGTTTTACGTATTGACAATGCCACCACATACACAGAAAACTTTTACTGAGCGTGACAAGGGCCGTGGATGCCTTTGTTCATATACAAAAAAATTAGTTTCATGGGCTGGATTTCTCTTCTCATCATTCTCTGCCGTTTGGGAAAAGGTGCACGTCTCGTAAACAAGTAGGTAAATCGACAGCTTCTTTTTAGTCCGATAGCGCAAGGAATACCGTCATGAAACAGTCATCACACGTAATTACACGGTTAAGAATCTGTCGACCGTGAAGCACGCACCGCCCGCCATTCGCTCCACCCGCACAGGCTGTGCGGAGTCGGGCTGCACCGGCGGTCGAGTGCATCTGAGGCCGCGTGGGTGCCACCACTGACAAAAGCACCCGAGAAATTCACGTCGAAACTCGTGCCCCTGTAGAATACCGACGCACGCTGTAGCTCCTTCCTGCAGAATACCGACGCACGCGGTAACCTTTTTCCAAGGCAATTCCTGACTCAGAACGGATTCCGCCATGGGCTCTAAGCCGGCGTCTGTGCTGAGCAAAAAGAATCTCACGACCAGAAATTCAACTACACTGCACAGGACAGACATACTGTTTACTTATGAAGTTCAGTTTGCAAGGGGTGGATCCAACTTTTATTTGGTGGGAAAGCATCAAATGCAGCAACTTCATGTCCAAATTACGTAATCACACTGCTGCAGATTGAAGGTGACGTGTTACTGGAAAATTTTCCTGTTTGCGCTCACCTCGACGTGCAGGGATCGACTGAGCTAGTGCGCAGTGGCGCCACCACAGGACGTTCCACCCCTCTACCCCTCACGCCGTCACTCCCCACCCGGCCAAGAAAAGATTGGTAGGAAAAAGACTCACTCTGTGCTTGAGAAGAAGGATCTGACGACACGAAATTCACATCAAAGTCAATAACATATTCATACATATTGTTTATTTAATCAGTTTGCAGGAGACGGGGTTCCCCCACTTGGGTGGACGTTATGACTGCACCCCCCACCTTTGTTCCGCATGACATAATAACTGTAATGAGAAGCGAATGGAATGAAATGCGATGTAATAGCCAGCGTTCGAGGTCTCCCGTGTGTGCGTGTGTCTATCGTCAGGGCGCCGCCACGAATAGCAAAACAGCCCAGTGTCCTAATTAGACATCACGTTAGTAAATACCACCGACCACGGACCGTGTATCGACCTCGTTTCACCTCGTGGGCCTCTTACAAAGCATCAGGTGGCAGCATTCTGTGGATCGGCCAATTCCGTACTCACTTCCTGTCTCTGCCACTCTCAAGAAGCCACTCCCTGGTTCTCTGTGTGAATCAACATCTTCTGAAACGAAGATGGAGGTTTCCACCTGTCATCAGAATACTGTTTCCCGTTGGCTAATGCTAGGGACAAAGCAAAAGTTGACGTAACTTCCACTACAAAAAAAGAGTAAAATAACCCATCTGCATTACCCTGTCAAATTAATTGTTTAGCGAATCACAGGAGTCAAATAGATCGCTTAAGACACACACTTCCAACATACGAGGGCTATCCACAAAGTACATTACGTTTTGGAATTAAAAATAAATAAAGTATTGGAAATTTTTTTTATTATATACAGATGAAAGCTACACTTAAATACTACTTTTCTACATAGTTGTCATTTTAATTAAGGCACTTATCGTAGCGATGGACGAACTTGGAAATTCCTTCGTCGTAAAATTCGGCCGCCTGCGCCTTCAACCACGTGGTTACCTCTTCTTTTGGGACAGAAAAGTTGTGATTTTTGTGGATTTCCTGGAAAGAGGCACTACAATAAACTCTCAAAGGTATTGTCAAACTCTGCACAACCTCAGAAGAGCAATACAAAACAAGCGCGGGGGAAAGTTGGGCTCAAAGATCTTGCTGATTCACGACAACGCCCGGGCCCACACGGCAAATGCCACTCGTGAAGTTCTCGAATCTTTTAAGTGGGAGTTGTTTCCTCATCCGCCGTACAGTCCCGACCTGGCACCGAGCGACTTCCACCTATTCCCAGCAATGACGAAGTGGTTGGCTATGCCGGCCGCGGTGGTCTCGCGGTTCTAGGCGCGCAGTCCGGAACCGCGCGACTGCTACGGTCGCAGGTTCGAATCCTGCCTCGGGCATGGATGTGTGTGATGTCCTTAGGTTGGTTAGGTTTAAGTAGTTCTAAGTTCTAGGGGACTGATGACCACAGCTGTTAAGTCCCATAGTGCTCAGAGCCATTTGAACCATTTTTGGTTGGCTATGCAGCGTTTTGTTGACGACAGACAGCTTCAAGAAGAGGTAACCACGTGATTGAAGACGCAGGCGGCCGAATTTTACGACGAAGGAATTTCCGAGCTCGTCCATCGCTACGATAAGTGCCTTAATTTAAATGGCAACAATGTAAAAAAGTAGTATTTAAGTGTGGCTTTCATCTGCATATAATAAAAAAAATTTCCAATACTTTATTTATTTTTAATTCCAAAACGTAATGTACTTTGTGGATAGCCCTCGTACAATGATCCTTTTCCCAAATAAAATATTTTTTCAGCGTTTGAGTATCAGACGCAAACATTGTGCAAATCAAGTAGCGATCGTAGCGCTAAACTGCACGTGTAAGCTACACACTGGCGCCGCCCACACACCCGCACTCAATACTCCTGAGCGGTTCAAGTTGCTGCCTTACACTACGCTTCCCGCACTAGTATGGTAACGGAAAGTTTGCCTAGGGGTACGGTGCACGGTGGAGGGTTGCAGCCATTGGCGACACACGAGCAGTTTACTCGTCCGGTGAAACGCAGACGACCAGAAAACACGCGGCACGGCGCCTGCGCGACCTCACCGAAGGCGCTGCGCGCAAATATTTTGAGAAGTGTGAGAAGCAAACGCAGACGTGTGCTGACTCGAACGGATACAGTCGCCTCTAGCAAAACACACTACTCAGACTGACAGCGTCTACCTGGTTCTTTCGCCTGACAATCGTTACAAATTATTTTTCCGACGCGCAGGAGGACGGCCGTAGCGAGCCGTTCGCGGCCTGTCGGCAGGCGGCAGGTGCAGCGCCCTGGTTCCGGCCCGGGGAGGGCCTGCAGACAGCCGCGCCCCCGCGCCTCGTGTCGCGAGGTGGGGGCGGGGGCGCGCCGTTCTCGCCCCCTGCCAGCCGCCACGCCCAGCTGCACGGGGACGCCACCGTCAGTTGCGTACAGCGGCAGTTCGCTGACCAAAAATATCACCACGTACATATCGTAAAAACGTTGAACGCTCGGGGCTCCGCAACTCGTAAATGTATTTTAAGGACCGTCAGCTGCACTCGATATTTTAATGAGCGCAGCCGGTATTCGTGTGTACAGCCTACCGTCAGTGGCGTGTTACCTGTCTCGATATGAGTGACGTGCACGACAGCCTGCGTGCTGTGAGATGAACATAGAGCTGAACATGTGGAAGAATTTACAACTAACACGCGTGTCACTGGTGTAGGGACTCGTAGTACGCCATGACGACGGGGTCTGTATCCGGATACCGATTTGGCTATCAAACATTTCAAGTGCG
Source organism: Schistocerca serialis cubense (assembly GCF_023864345.2). Classification (NCBI taxonomy): domain Eukaryota; kingdom Metazoa; phylum Arthropoda; class Insecta; order Orthoptera; family Acrididae; genus Schistocerca; species Schistocerca serialis. The sequence goes on from NC_064639.1 coordinate 61,811,445, forward strand.
GCTGATGGTTTTCGAGGGTTCCTTTAACAGATACAAATTGCTCACGCCATCGCAACGTGCGACCTCGGTTTAACGTGTGATATTCTAAACGCGCTCTCCGTCCTGCAATAGCGTCTTAGGCGTCCACATGCCCATCGGACAATTCTCGATACACTGACGCCTTGTCCCAGTGTTTCGCTACAACCAAATTGCTAAATTACTTCACCCCGAAAGCATCTGTATCGTGTGCACTGAGCAACTCGGCACCGCTTACGTTCCAAGTTCCACAGAGGAAAAAAAAAAAAAGTAGACAACTGATGGGAGACGGTTCCCCGTTTACACATACGTCGTTATGACGTATTAGTTGGTGCGGTGTTTCAACAATTCGTTAAGTGTAGAAAACATACGGCACTCAATTACTCTTTACTTCGTTTATTTACAGTGTCATCCCCGATCAGTAGACAAATAATTGCTATTTAATTACGATTGAATTTCACTGCAGAAACAAATCTTGCGTGCAATAAAACGTGCTCTCCTGACGTTTCACTGTTACCTTTTGCTACTGGGCATCGCACACCGTAACAGCATGAGCTTTTCGGAAACAGTAAATTAAAACAGATGCAGTCCGGTACGGAATTTGCCCGTGCAGCGCCCACTGCCACACACGTCCTGATAAGCTCTGTGCTGAGTGAGCGACACGCAGTCGCTGAAACGAGGTCGTGCCCCCGAGATAAGCGAATAGGCGAGTCGCGGGCAACAACAGTCGGCCAGCCGGCTGTGCAGCCAGCTAGCTGTACGCAGCGCGTGTGCTCCGTCGCTCACCAAATACGGCGCCCCAAACGTTCCTCCGGCTTTCCGCGTCACAATCGCGTTGTTTTGAGCTAACATGTCCGCCTGGTGTTGAAAGGTTGGGCGATAAGCTTATCCTGCAGTTGCGCGCCGTTCTATTCCCGCGCGCAGCTCAGCGCTTATGTAATGAGTCGCCGCAAGAGTTCCTGGCCACGGCTGCGTCGAGCAGAGCGTCCACTAGTACGTGCCAGGGAACCACGGCGGCACACACTCAGCGTCGGCGGTTACAGCCAGACCACCTCTAAAAGTATTGAGTGTTCTCGTAGCTGGAGTGACTGTGCACTTGTGTCGAGGTAGCACGAGGAGCGGCGGACAGTGCACAATGTGTCGCTGACTGTGTGTGTGTGTGTGTGTGTGTGTGTGTGTGTGTGTGTGTGTGTGTGACAGTAGGAGGGCTGCAGAAACTGCCCCACGTGCCTTACTGAAGGAAACATCCCGCCGTTCCACGAAATGACTAACCCGCCAAACTGGGTGTGAGTCAAGAGTTGATACTGTTTCCAAACCAAACACGTTTCATCCAGTTACTCTGAGCGCCTTTAGGAGTTTTTAACAGAAAACACTACAACAAATATTTCCGTACGCAAAATATTTATGGCATCAAACTAATTCATATATTACTAACCATGCGACATCAGGATTGCTGTACAAGGAGGCGGTCTTCCCCGTGTGTCTTTGAAGAAAGTCATCTGAGCATAAAAAAAGACAATGAGCGTCGAAGAAGAAGAAGAAGAAGAAGAAGAGAAAGAAGAAGAACAACAACAACGACGACGACGACGACAGGAAGAAACTGATCAACAGTTCAGAGTGGCTCTTAAGCTCAGAGCTATGTATCTTGATTGCCTATCTGGTATTTTCCGATGACATTCCTATCGCCAATAACAAACTGCGTCAGCAACAAAAAAGTTCAGTCGGCTAAATAAAGTACCTGAAACAAGTGTCTACAGGTTTCTTTCCATAAAACAATATATAGAAAAACTTCAATGATCGATCAAAATGGATGAGCATAGGGTTTGGAAAGATGGAACGGGGCAAGGAACTTACTCATGTAGGTGAGGTGAACCAGCAGAATGGTTTAGAATAGTAAGTAATCAATATTAGCATCTTAAAATTATAATTGATCTGCGATGAAAGCCTTGCAACATGAGGGTACTGCACGGTTTACACGCATAAGAAACAATGACTACATGGACAAAGAGACGAGTCGAGCAGTTGGTAAATGTGGCATCCGCGATCCCGAGGTACACATCGGCCAGCAGACTGGACTGCACACAGAGCACTGTCAACTAGATGGAGGAGGCTGCAGCTCGACGACCAAGGTACGCAGAATGGACAGCGAACAGTTGGCTCAGGACGAGACCGAAACAAAGACAAAAAGGAACTGTAATAAAAACTTGTACTGCACACTACATACGTTGCGAAACAACTTTGGTTAAGAAACGATATCAATTCTATTTCCACCCGACGAGTAATGTCTACAACACTATTATTGTACAAAACACGCACAGCATCTTCCACGTCAGAGTGCGACACTGGATAGCTTTACGACTAGTCTACAATGCACGGGGTAAGCGACGCCGCGCCCCAAAACGATACGCAGGGAGCTTTCGAATGATGCCTAGTTTCGTCCACCAGTCGTGAATACGTTTAACGCGAGGCCGCAAGAAGAGGAAAGCCACATCCACAGACAAGACAAACCTATCAGACTCCGGTGAAGTGCAATTGTGAAAGATGGACTCGAGTGCTGTGCAGCAGAGGCGGGCTGACGTCCACGCGGGCATACTGTGAAAACATTTTCGTCCGGTCATATTAGTTTTGGTCGCCTGACACGTTTAACTGTGTGAACCGTGACATTATGTTACAAAAATTACAATTCTATGGCATAAATGGAATAGCATATGACTTGTTTAAGTCATACCTACAGAACAGGAAGCAAAAAGTTTCCTTATATGGGTCAAGTTATGTAAATAAGTTTGCCGCTACATCTAACGGGTGAAATTACATTAGGTGTTCCACAGGGTTCAATCATGAGTCCCCTTCTGTTCTTGATGTATGTGAACGACCTCCCTTCCTATCTGAAACAGGAAGCTGAACTGACACTGTTTGCTGATGATATGAGCATCATTATTAATCCAGTAAAAGAAACTCCAATTAAAAACGATACAAATAAGGTCTTTGGTAAAGTCATTAACATGTTTTATGTAAATGGGCTTGCTCTAAACCTGTTGTAGACATTACTCGTCGGGTGGAAATAGAATTTTCTGCTGCAAAAAGAACAGTTCCTTCAATAAATATAACAGATCAACAGAAGTGAGTAGACAGGGTAGAGCATACTAAGTTTTTCAGTGTACATATACCGAGCGGGGTGGCGCAGTGGTTAGACACTGGACTCGCATTCGGGAGGACGACGGTTCAATCCCGCGTCCGGCCATCCTGATTTAGGTTTTCCGTGATTTCCCTAAATCGCTCTAGGCAAATGCCGGGATGGTTCCTCTGAAAGGGCACGGCCGACTTCCTTCCCCATCCTTTCCTAATCCGATGAGACCGATGACCACGCTGTCTGGTCTCCTTCCCCAAAACCAACCAGTGTACATATAGATGAGAATCTTAATTGGAAAATGCATATTTCGGATCTTCTAAAGCGATTAGGTTCAGCAACTTCTGCAATCAGAATAATAGCCAATTTTGAGAATATAGAAGTTAGTAAGCTCACATACTTTGCATACTTTCACTCTCTGATGTCATACGGAATAATGTTTTGGGGTAACTCAACGTTTGACAAAAAGTATTCACTGCTCAAAAGAAAGTGGTAAGAATAATGTGTGCGGTTCATAGTAGTACATTTTGTAGGCATCTTTTTAAAAGATTGAGAATTCTTACAAAAGCCTCACAGTACATTTACTCACTAATGAAATTTGTTCTCAACAACATGGACCAGTTTAAAAACAACAGTGACGTTAATGATTATAATATCAGAAAAAATAAAGACTTACACTATCCTTCACTCAACCTATATTTGCCACAGAAAGGGGTAAAATATGCTGCTATAAAAATTTTCGACAAATTACCAGATCAAATAACAAGTCTGACAGACAGCAGTAATAGCTTCAAAAATAAATTGAAATCATATCTCCTTGACAACTCCTTCTATATCATAGACGAATTCGTGAATACGAATAAATAAGTCTATAAATACACTATATGCATTTTGTGCCATTTAAAGGAATGGGGTAAATAATAGAAATATTAATCTTTAACACTGTATTGTAATATATATGTATTAAAAAATCTTGTTTCATATGTGCATTTCTTGTGCACTTGACGCGTTCCACATCGTAACGGCTACCGTACAGTGCGATTGATCAATGGAACATGCAACTAACTAACTAACCAGAAAAAAATTAGTGATTCAACGATTTCTGATTCCATTATATACCGTGTAATACAGTCCTCGGACAAGTTTCAAAATAAGTGCGGTGTGGCAAAGTGAACCTTGATGCCAGTGATAATATTCAGTAAAAGTGGAACCTACACAGAAATGACCCGGCTGCGAGGTGTGTCGCAGGGTGCGCACGACGCCACAGCACCGTTCTCGGCGGCGGCGACGTCACACTCGGTGTGAAGGAGAAACACGAATCGTCTCAAACACGAGACGGCGAGAGTACAAATCTTCAATACACTTCGAATTAAGCGTCTGTCATAATAATGGTCGCTTGTGATACTAGTGAACCGCCGAGTGGCCGGCCGCTGTGGCCGTGCGGTTCTAGGCGCTTCAGTCCGGAACCGAGCTGCTGCTATGGTCGCAGCCTCGGACGTGGATGTGTGTGATGTCCTTAGGTTACTTAGGTTTAAGTAGTTCTAAGTCTAGGGGACAGATGTCAAGTCCCATAGTGCTTAGAGCCATTTGAATTTTTGAACTTCCGACTCAAACTATTGCATTATTTCACATGTGGACATCAGCAAGGATACCTGGCGGGCACTGTCCTTATTTTTTTTCGTTCGTTCTTAATATGCGACTATCGCCAACAGCAACTTTGCCAAAGACGGAGCGGGAAGTCAGTTGTGAGAGGAACCGAGTAACGTCGAAATGCGTCCCTTCCGTTAAGTATTTTGAGGCTCGCAGTCCCTGGAACGGCTAGGTCACCGCTGCACTAGGCTTCGAAATCATTAGAGGATCGAGTTAAATGGGGCAACGTTGGGGATACTCCCAAAAGAGGTCTGACCCGACTTATGCTAGGGTCGGCTTCACTTAACTGTGTTCTTTTTTACAAGGGCAAGTTACGGCGAAGTGTTTTAAGCTTGCTGTCGATGTCAGTAGATGTAAACTTCACATAGAACAGGCGATGACAAGTGTGAAGCAGGATGAACACGATAAGACGTAAAAATAATGTGAAGCAATAGAAATACGGGGTAGACGGGGACGCCATGTAAGGTTCACGTAGCTGGTGTGGGTATCAAAGAACGATAGAACGTCGCACCCCGCTGGTGGCCATGCCCTACCGAAAGGAGTGGTCCCTTGCCTTCCTCCATGTTCCGTACCAATTGACTCTCAGAGAGTACGATGAAGTTCCAGTTAAGGTACTGTTACGTATTCTCGACTGTGACACACAGAAAATTGAACAAGCGTCACAAAAGCACTTAGGCCAATGTGGGTTTTAATCCCCCCTCCTCTGAGTTAGTGCTGTGACAACAACTGCCCAGACACGACAGAGCGAAAGAAGTCAGAAGACGTGGGTAACATTTCCGACGAACAGAATCGGGCAGCCCGGCTCTCCGACGAACCAGAAGAAAGCTTAGCAGGGACCCACCGTTCCCAACTGGAACAGTTTTAGCGGCCGTCGACTAGCGCTACACAGTACCCCCGTCACAAATATCGGTTTCTGTCGCATTCGTCCGGCTTCAGGTCTCTGGAAACTGAAAGTACAACACAACCTGGCGACGATACTGGACAGCTGAACAATCAACTTCGTCGATTTCGGTGTAAATAAAAAAAGAGTTAAGAGGGAAAATCGGAGGTTTCGAGCAAAGTGCAAGTTAAGAGACGGAACGCCGGCTAGGAGCGACGCGAGGTTGGACGGGATATCGGGAGAGAACATTCCAGACGAACCTTCCCGTTTTTGGCCGTAAATGATGTGGGTGAAACTGGGAAAACCTGCATCCGGAGTGCTCGTCCACTGCGAACTCTGCGAGCAACGGCAATCGGTGACGTCAGCGGTGGCGGGTGACGCCAGCCGCACGGTGGCGTCACGCTGACGTCACCACCGCGGCTGCCGGCGCACCCAACCACCGCAACACTACTACACGTGCACCGACCACCAGGAACACTACGAACGTCGGGGGCCGCCTGGAGCCGTTGCGGGCGCGCGTCGCCCAAACAAAAACATGTAAGCGGAGCACACACGGCGTAGACACGTGTGGGGAAATCCACTGAGATAAGGGACGTCGACATTCGGCGGATTATCAGTACGCTGCGCCTGCGAACTAACATCTCGAAAAGGGCGAGGCTGGTCGAATGTTCGCGTGCTACTGCCGTGAGCATCTGCGGAAAGGGGTAGAAGGGCATTAGGCGCTAAATAATTGGACATGCACGACTCTTCACATAAGGTGAGTCTCTGAGACTTGTCTGCTCTGTAAAGTAGGAAAAATGGTGATCTGCGGCACCTCTGCCGGAAGAGCACATCTGTTTCACAGCAAGCCGTCGATCGTACATTGTTGAACGTGGAGCTCCGCAGCAGACCACCCCTACGTGTTCACACGTAGGTCCGACGACATCGTCAATTGCGATTGCAGCGGGCACGGGACCATCGCGATTCGACCGCCGATCGATGGAAACGTGTCGGCACGTCGGGTGAATCACATTTTTGGTGCACTAGTTGGACGGCCGTCTCCACAAATGCCGTCACTGAGGTGGGCGCGGTATTGTGCTACGGGAGACAACTCTGCTGCGCTTGCAAGGGACCTGTGGTAGTGATCGACGACATGCTGACAGCTGCAAACCACCGCATCTCTTCGTGCTAGTCGTCTTTCCCGACGGCGATGTCATCCTCACCAGTATAAATGCCCGTGTCTCGGAGCAAGAACCGTGCAACAGTGGTTTCAGGAGCATTACTGAGAACTCACGTTGATGTCTCGGCGACCAAATTCGCCCGATGTAAATCCTACGGAACCCATCTGGGTCGGTATCGGGCGCCATCACCGCGCACCCAAATCGGCGGCCCTTCATTTACACGAATTACATGACCTGTGGCTAGACATGTAATGCCACATACGTCCACAAACCTACAACAGACTGGCGGATCCCTGATACGCAGAACCAGACACGTATTCTGTTCTAAAGGCGGGCAAACAAGCTGTTAAGCAGGTGGTCATAATGTTTCGGCTCCTCAGCGTACATCTGTGCTCTGCAAGGCACGGTACTTGGTGCACCACTTTTCCCTTTACCCCTTTTTCTAGTTCCAGACACGTACGGTAGACGGGAAGAATGACAGCCGGGAAGCCTGTCTGTGGGCTCGGCTCGACTCTCTCTAATTTTGTGTCCACGGTCTTTTCTCGACATCTGTGTAGGGGAAAGCAATAAGTCAGTTGACTCTCGCAGGAATTCTCTGGGAATTTTGACGGTGATGCAGAACGCCTCTCCTGCAGCGTGTGCCACTGGAGCAGGCTGGTGCTGGCGCTCGCTCCAGAAACCTGCAACCAAACGTGCTGCTCCATTTCCTCTACGAATCTCCGACTGACGAGCAGTATTCGAGTGTTGGTCGAGAGAGTGTTATGTAAGCTACTTCCTTTGTTGATGGGCTGCATTTCCTGTGGATTCTTCCGATAAAGATTTATTTTGTGTAGTCGTTCCATTTCAGATCGCTCCACGCGCATACTCAGAGACATTTTATGGAAGTAACTGCACCCACTCGCTATTCTTTTTATGTACAATATTTCGTCAAATGACTTGAGGTTGAGACTCCTCACGTCGGCGAACTACACACATACGCACTGTCACGTAATAAAACGATAATCGTTGCGTCCGCTCGACACCGCTTTGACACTGCTGCCGTTCTGTTAAAAAGGACGTGGCGATACCGATAGTAGAATTGATGAAAACTTGTGCCCGACCTCCGATTCCCGATTAATACGGACGTTTAGCTTTACCTGCCAATTTTCTGCTGCCTCGACCGCCGCTAGCATCGGACCCCATCTCGTCTAATAGTGATTTCTGATAGCGATATGAATAGTTGTAAGAGGCAACAGGGGAATTTATCAGACCAGAAGTTCAAAAGATCTGATGAAAACTTGTATACATTGTAAAAAACACGTGGAACGAGGTAGTTAATTACAACTGCTCCAAACACCTGAAAAGTGAAAAGCCTGAAAAGTCTCGGCGCCGAACTAGACAAAAGAAACAAATAATTGCAACATAAAGGAACGTTCGGACAAGTAGTCCAGCCTCCGATCAAAGAGAGCGAGAGCACTTTGGACGGTTCGTCAAGTGATTAATAGTCACGAGAATCGAACAGACTGAAGGCCACGAGCGGGCAGTGCAGAGTACTATCGCGAAGACGCGGCTACCTTCCTCGCGCCCACCTGCTCAGGTGCAACCGCCGCATTTCTACGAATTCACGACCGAAATCTTCGCGGCTGCCGTACACCGAATGCGGAAATAGCGCTGACCCCAGCAGTGAGTAGCACGGCTACGACTGAAGAACGTGTGCAAATTGCGCCAACACTTGCACCGTTAAATGAGACGAACCGAGGACTACAAAGGGCCGAGCGCGGGAGGCGCTCTCTCGTCAGTTTTGTTGCACCTCAGTGTGCTTACGCCGGCAGAAAGAGGCGTCCGCAGCCGACCTAAACAGGTCCAATTTTGTAGTGTACTTATGGACGAAAGCCGTTCGTACTTTGTGCAATGTATGTATGTGTGTGTCACCAACCATACTAGTACTGTGTGGCAGGTTGTGGCCACAAAGATAGTGCGACGCCTACGCGAATTGCTCGAAACGACTGTGAATTGGAAGGGCGCAGTCCTTTTGTGGCGCCACTACAGTGGACCGCCACCCCCCAGTACGCCTGTGACGCCACCTGGTGAGCGCCAGTGGCGCCCTCCAGCCGACAGGCCGCTGCCCGCTGCCACAGTCCAGCCCTCGCCACTCGCCGCGCCCCTACGTACGTCCTAAACTTAGAGATCGCGGCGCCCTGCTGCCGGCCCCTACAGTTTCACGACATTTCAGTGTGCAATGTTCCGCCACCTACGGCTTACGCCTGATTTACAGACCTGGACATTTTTCAGAGTATATTTAATACTACGGCGGTGATAATTGAATGTCTCGTGAAGGGCGGCATGCCCTCCCTCCATTATAACTGTCTCGCCTACGTGGCTTTTATACATAACTACCTTCTGTACCCTGAGTGTGTCGTTTCGAAAAACCGCCGTCAATAAATCGTTGATCCATACAAGTCTGGTAATAACCCAGAGAGGCAACTGCTCGTCGCCGAACCGTGTTTTGTTGGTAAAGTTTTTCACCAAATTCACACCAATCAAAACTGAAACCGACATTTAACTTATCGAAACCGATAGCAGAGGACGTCTCGAGCCGTCCGCCGCAGCACAGAAGTATTGGTTCGGCCGTGTGAAGCTTCCCTCGTATCAAACAGAAATGAGTAGTCTCAAACAAATGGCAGTAACCAGTGGATTCAAAAGAGATTTACTCAGATTCTCAAAAAATACAGAGGCAACAAAAACCCACATGAGGATAAAAAGTTGAATTGGTTCAAGAACCACGACCTATTACCGAAAAGATGGCGCACGCTTTCCCTAAGTAGTCAAAAGCAGGGTTTCGCACAGCAAACAAATGAGATTTAAGCTATGGTTCAAATGGCTCTGAGCACTATGGGACTTAACATCTCAGGTCATCAGTCCCCTAGAACTTAGAACTACTTAAACGTAACTAACCTAAGGACATCACACACATCCATGCCCGAGGCAGGATTCTAACCCGCGACCGTAGCGGTCGCGCGGTTCCAGACTGAAGGGCCTAGAACCGCTCGGTCACCGATTTAAGCTATAACACACCGAGCATTTGCCGTGTGTAGCTTACAATGCGGATGACATGATCGCTGTTATATAGACCACAAACTGGTAGTAACTTTGGTACTAGATTTAAGGAACAATGAGACTGCTTTTGGCCGTTATTTACGACGGATAAAACACGCAGCACGTAGTACTGAAAATATTTTGAAATTTCTACACGTAGCACCTTAGGGGATGAAATCAGCCATACTAGAGGAATGAGAGACATCTAAGTGGAAGGTAAAGGAGCCGGACAATTCAGTGAATTAGTGGTCCAAGTTAAAGAACGACAGATTCTTGCGTCATTTAACGAAACGACGTGACAGAGGACAGCAGTCAGCTGACGAGGCTCACCCTGTATAGAAGAGATACAATGGAAGTATAGAAAGGGAAGAGATTCTTGGCTTATTTACTCATGACGAAACCGTTCTACCTGGTGTGGAAGAAGGCAGGTGTTGACTGATGTGAATATTGCCACACTGCGATTTTAATAAATGCCTGCGCAATAATGACACGAATTGTTTATAGAAGGATGGAAAAGCTCGTCGAAGGCGAACTCGGGGAAGATCATTCTCGGTCCACGAGAAATGGAGGAACATGCGATTAAATACTGACCCTAAAACTTATTTTAAAAGATAGACTGAAAAAAAGGCAAACCTACATTTATACAATTTATAGATTTACGGGGAGCTCTTCACAGCGTTAACTGGAATATACTATTCGAAATTCTAAAGTTACCAGGCATAAAATACGGGCAGTGAAACTTCATTTCAAACTTTTCCCCAATATTATTTGGTCTGGACACTGAGCACGCAGCGAAGGAAACTGAGGACAAACTTGGAGAGGGAGAAAAAAAGTAAAGCGTTTTGAGGTTTGTCGTTCTAATAAAGACACTAAAGGACTTGGAAAAACGGTTAAACGGAATGGATACTATCCTGAGGAGACGTTATTCGATGACCATCAACAAAAATAAGGCAAGGATAATAGAATGTAGCCCAGTTAAATAAGGTGATGGTAAAGAAGTAGATTAGAAAATGAGACAGTAATGGCATTTGGGCATCAGAATACCTGATGATGTCTAGAGCAAACAGAATATAAAACGGAGACTGGCTGTGTCGAGAAAAGCATTTCTAAAGAAAGGAGGGAGGGAGGGAGGGAGGGAGGGAGAGAGAGAGAGAGAGAGAGAGAGAGAGAGAGAGAGAGAGAGGCCGGCCGCTGTGGCCTAGCGGTTCTAGGCGCTTCAGTCCGAAACCGCGCTGCTGCTACGGTCGCAGGTTCGAATCCTGCCTCGGTCATGGATGAGGGTTTTCGTACGGCGTTAGCAGTGTACGGAAGTCAAAGATGGACGATAAGCAATTTAAACAAGAAGGGAATAGAAGCGTTTGAAATGTGGTGCTACACAAGGATACTGAAGATTAGATGGGTAGATGGAGTAAATAGTGGGGAGGTACTTGGTCGAATTGGGGGAAAAGGAAATTTATGGCACAGTTGGCTAAAAGAAAGGATAGCTCGATACGGCACATACTGAGGCATCAGAAAATTGTCGATATGGGAACAGAGAGAAGTGTGGGCGGTAAAACGTGTAGAGCGTGACGAAGGGATGAATGCAGCAAACAGTCTGAAATGGGTGCGCGCTGCGGTAGTTATTGACAGGTGAAGGGTCCCATCGAACCACTCTTCTTCTTGGAGAGCATAACAACCGTAACAACAACAACAACGACACTGTGTTCGCACATTGCGACTTTTCTGTATACCGAAGAACAGCTGTATGATTGTTCGGCTATTACGAACGCAGCTATTTTATGTTCTAGCCAAGCAAAATCCCTGGGGCAGTGCAGAGTGACGCAGAAGGTGACAGTGGAGGCGACGAGTGGAGGAGTCGGGAGGCGCAGCCGCGCTATCCGCAGAGGTGACTTCAGCCGGCCGGCCGGCCGGCCAGCTGCCGCGTATGCACGCCGGTGGCCCCGTTCCGCTCTTATCTCTCGTCGTATCAGTACTTTGCGACTCGATGAGACCGCTGTCGTTACAGGTAAACATTCCAACAGCGAGTGACGGGTGGAAACCTCTTTGCGTGTATCGACAGTGGGAGGAGGAGGAGGAGGAGATTAGTGTTTAACGCCCCGTCGACAACGAGGTCATTAGAGACGGAGCACAAGCTCGGGTGAGGAAAGGATGGGGAAGGAAATCGGCCGTGCCCTTTCACAGGAACCATCCCGGCATTTGCCTGAAGCGATTTAGGGAAATCACGGAAAACCTAAATCAGGATGGCCGGAGACGGGATTGAACCGTCGTCCTCCCGAATACGAGTCCAGTGTGCTAACCACTGCGCCACCTCGCTCGGTATATCGACAGTGGGAACAACAGTAACAGAGTACAAATTCGAAACGAGAAATAACGTTACACTAAAACTGTTCCACACTTCCTGGGCAGCTTCAGCTCAAACCGAACCTAACACTTCAAAATATGAAACAAATGTACACGCAGAAGCTGAATATCACTGCAGCTGTCACGTGTGATATAACGTACACAACGGCACGATGTTTTCCCCTGCTCTTTGTCATGGCTGAAGTAGTGCGACCGTTATCTCCAGAAGACGGGCAACTGCCGACATTCAGCAATTTCGAATACGTCACTCCTTTAACACAGTAGTACTCAGCATCTTCAATATGTCGAATGAAAATCATTTTTTCGTACAGTAATTAATATCAACTGCATTTTGTTAATACGAGTACTTATTTACAGACTGTCGGAACTACCATCTGATATTGTATGCACCTTCAGCGAGATTAAGAACAGTAATACTGCTTAAGATGTTGTACACACTCGGCGTAAACACAACAATGGCACGGTCACAAAAACTCGCAACTGAATCTCGACTATTTTCAATTTGCTACTTTTGTTGCTGCGTTTGTGGTTGAGCACTGTCCGGATGTTATTTTTCACGGCATATGATAAAATACGGATCGGTATTGCAAATAACCTTTTTAAAGTCAGTGAAGATGCACGCAGTACACGATACGAGTTGGACTAGAGTGTAAATCGATATTTATGTTACGCTGCTCGATACAAAAATATCTAGCGTTTTCAATAAGATTCGCTGTCAGTCAGAAATGGAGGTGATTTACTTAAAACACGACCTGTTTCGGGCTTGTGGCCATCTTCCCGTGATCATACATTCATTTATATTTTTCTGCATTTAATGTTGGACTGCACTGTTTACGTAAAAGTGAAATTACGTGATGCTGACTCAATAACAGAAGTGGCCAAGTGACACGTGTTGAAAATTTAGTGTACTTACGTATAGCTGGAGTATCTAAATCGTACTGCACATTTCTCACACTTCTTACAAACACGTTGTCGATTTTCACACATTAACTTGACAGTTCTTTCCATGGTAATTATTTAACTTGCATGTTACTCCTTTAACACAGTAATACCATATTGAATGTTAACGACAAGAGCTCTCATCATCCAGCGTATATACGTTGGAATACGGAGCATAAAAATATTCCACATTCACGTGACAGTTTTCGTTTTCGTAAATTGTAACATCTGCAGCATTTGTCTGTATTATCAACTGTGTGCTACTACGGTCCAAGTTCCTTCTCTGCACTCCAATGTTAACAGGTCGTCTCATCTACAGCTCTTATCATCTAAAGTGCCATTACTGTGCTAAAGACGTAATATGGCAGTTTAAGTAATTACCGTGATGACAAGTGTCAAGTTAATGTGTGAAAATGGACAATTCGCTTGTAAAGAGTGCGATTTGGATGCTCCAGCTGTATGTCAGAACACTCGTATTTCCAACACGTGTCACTTCACCACTCGCAGTTCTTTTATTTGCGTTACTGAGTCAGCATAACGCACTTTGCGTTTTACGTAAACAGTGGTAAATGAACATATTATCACGTGAAGATGGGCAAAAGCCCGAAACGAGCCGTCCCTTAAATAAATCACCTCGAATTGTGACTGAAAGCGAAACTTATTGGAAACAGGCTATACAGGAACAGTGACGGAGATGGACGCCATCTATTACGGATAAAATTCGCAACATTATCTTATCGAAACCCGGATGTCACTGCAGCTGCCAGTAATGTGTACAGCTGTCGGTGCGCCCGCGGACGCCACCGTGCAGGATGGAGTGCGCCACTGAGGCCTGCGCTGAACTGGAGTCTGGGTAGTTGCAGACTGCTCTTACCAGGACTTAGTGAGGGCTCGTGAGCGCCGTCCGGGCTAAAGGACCACTTCGATATAAACAGGCGCCGCATCTGTGTGCTCGGGGAAGGCGCCGGTTCACAATACACGACGATGTCACGGGGGCTGTGGCGGCGGTGGCGGGCTGTGCGCGAGGCAGGCGGCGCTGCGCCGTGCTTACAGCCTGGAGGTGTCGCGATGTGGTCGCGGCGCGGCGGCTGACGCCAGACTGGCTGGCCGGCCCGTGGCCGCCTCGTGATAGCGCTATCGCCGCGCCGACCTCTGCGCTGCTCTGCCCGCTGCGTTGCGCAAGACTCGCGCAGCCAGCGTGTCGGCAGAGGCGAGCCTAGCTGGCTAGCCGTGTCCCTCACTCAGACGCCATACCTGAGGCTAAGGTTCGCGGACGACTCGAGCCTTCTGGCCGGAGCTCAGAGGCCGGCTGTTGTGCCGCTAGTGCGAGGCCTACTAAGGGCCGAGACACTGGACCACCCGGCGCTCTGCTCGCTCTTTACTCGACCAGTGTGACTACTCGAATCGGCCAAGTCAAATGGGTCTTTTCTTGCGAGCGTTCTTTTCGGAAACATTTCTAAATGGTTTCAAAACTGTCCAAGTGACATCCAAATTTGTCCGAGACTACAAAACATAAGAATTTTTGTGCGTCTTCAAACAGCTGCAACAAAAACAAAAATATTGGGAACAATGGTTGTCTAAAATTGGTACTACTGAGGAAAGTACACGATTCCCTAAGTAGTAGGGCAAAGGGGGTGTCGCCCGACATTGCGGGTTGCCTGCGTCGGGGACGACTGTACGTTCGGGGGGAAACCTACTGTTCTGATTGACGAGTCCTTAACTTATTGTTCTGCTAAGTGGATTATGACCCCGTGCGGATAATCTGTCCTTCAGAGAAATCCCCCCTCTACCCCTCCCTCTACACCACTTTTCTGGGAAATCCCTTTGCCAATACAAGTACACTTTTGATATCAATTTGATTGAGTTATTAATTAATTCGTTCAATTAATTAGCCCCTCCCTCTCTGGGAAACCCCACAGCCCTACCCCTACCCCTCCCCCGACCCGGAAATTGGGGGTAAAAGACTGTCGATTGACCATTTAGCAGGAAGTCGATTGCAGTGTATGTAATATTGTTTAACCAATTTCTGGTAGACAAGGTAATCCCTGGAACACTCTTTATTTAAAAAATTTATGCGATACAAGGCACTATTTGGAATATAGTTCATTTGAAAACACGTGCAGAAAAATGGCCTAACCCTCAAATTTAAAATCTTAGAGATAAGTGTCGCCATCTATTGCCAGATACAGGAACTATCAGAACTGACTATGTCTCGTCCCTAAATATGACATTAGCTTATTTAGGGGTGAGGCCAATGTCAATTTTGATAGTTCCTGTACCCAGCAACAGGCGGCAACACTTGTCTCTAGGATTTTACATTTGAGGGTTTGCCTCTTCTTACTCGCACGTTTTCATTTGTTTAATTAAAGTGTGTCAGAAAACTGTGCACGGAATATTGTTTGTTTACACGATCTGAGGTTGACACGGCAGTACGGAATATTTAAACAATTGCGGCGCTTTTTTATTCTAGTTGCGCATGGAAACACTGAGTGGGCTTAGTTAATATTTGCTGCTGGACTCAGGGATTTTAAGGCATTTGTCTTTTATTTTCCTCATTTTTGTAAGCACACTCGCATCTAGGCATAGGGAGGAAAATCAGAACAATTACACATTTAAAAGTTCACGACATATTTCGGAAGCCACAATAGATCGTGAAACAAAAAGAAAAAAAGAAACAGATTTCGAAGCACTGTCCTAGAGACGACGAAAACGTCTGGAATTTTCCGTGACTTTTCGATGTCCTACAAATGTCGGTCTGGAGATGCTGTAAAGAAAGCCACAATGGCCGTTGGGGGGGGGGGGGGGGGGGGGCAGCATACCTCCTGTCCGAAACACAGGAGGCTAGTCTGCTTGGACTTACTTCTGAACACTCGAACGTATGAGTCTCTAGAGACTCTGGAACTTCCTGTGAATGCATCATTCTTATTCAGTTTACCCACCAAATTGCTGCTGCTTGTGTGGGATCACTGTTCGCCAATTTCTGCAGAAACACAAAGTACGAGAATTTCAGCTGCAAACTATTTTGTACAGATCGAGAAACATACAGCACTCATATTGCACTGACAGTTAAAGCCTGGAAAAGTGATCTACAGATCGTGAATGGAATGAAGTGCGATATAGGAGCCACCGTTTGGGGTGTCCCGCGTGTGTGTCTATCTTCGCGGCGCCGCCACGAAACAGTCGAAATGTCCTGATTAGAGCTCGCGTTACTCAATACCACAGACCACGGACCACATATCGGCCTCCTTTGACCTCGTGGCCCCCAAACAAAGCGGCAAGTGATGGCATTCTGTTGATCGGCAAATTCCAGAGTCACTTCCTGTCTCTGTCTCTCCCTGTTTGTCTGTGTGAACCAATGTTTCCAAACACGAAGATGGAGGTTTTCATCTCTCCTCAGAATACTGTGTTCCTATTGACTAATGCTGGAGACAAAAGGAAAGCTGACACGATTTCGGTGTCAAAAATAGACTGAAATAATCCATTTGCAGTATCCTGCCAAATTAATTGTTTAACAATTTATAGGAGTCAAACATATCGCTTAAATCACTCACTTCCAGCTTAGAATGAGTTTTTGTTCATAATAAAACAGATTTTCAACGTTTGAGTATTACACGCAAACATTATGCAAACTAAATAATGAAATTTCCGTCAGAAACAGATCGTAGCGCCAAATGCATTTGAGGTCTTCTACGCACCGACGTTTGAGAGAACAAATACCCTCTACCACCACAACGTTTAAACTAAAGTTATTTGGTGAGAAAAATGCGAGCGACCACACAAACTGGCGCTCGGCCGGGCCCAGGGACGAGGAGGGGGAAGCTCACCGCACAGCTGCCGTACCGCACGCTCGCAGAGAGACGTCCCCGAGCAGGCAAGTGATCGATTTACATGGCTGGTCTAATCGTACAGCGCAAACACCCGCCACTTTGAATCTTCTCACGTAACACACAGCAGCAGGCTAGAGCAGGCGGGTCGCCACTTTCTTTGTATCTAACCGCCCGCCACTGGCACTACGTCTTTGTGCCGGGTGGGGGTGGGGCGGAGTTTACATACGAGTCTCTACAGACTGTTTCGATCAAGACGGCGGCAGAGCAATGTCGTCTACAGAAAGTTCCGTGACGTCAGAGAGTGTCTATGTTCGAGTGTTCAGAGACAAGGCCAAGCAGAGGAGCGTCCTCTGGTTCCGACAAGTGGGATGCTGTCCCGCCAGCGACCACTGTGGCTTTGAGGCATCTCCAGACCGACATTTGTACGACATCGAAAATTCACCGAAAATTCCAGCCGTTTTTGTCGTCTCTAGGAGAGTGATTCGAATTCTGTTCTTTTTTTTTTCTTTTTTCCCCACACGATCTATTGTGGGTTTGGAAATATGTCATGAACTTTTAAATATGAAATTGTTCTGATCGTCCTACCTATGCTTCGACACCAGTGTGCTTCAAAAGTGAGGAAAATAAAAAATAAAAGCCTTAACATCACTGACTCCAGCAGCAAATATTAACTGAGCCCACTCTGCGTTTCCATGCGCGATCAGAATAAAAATGCGCCGCAACTGTTTAAATGTTCCATACTACATTGTCAACCACAGATTGTTTACATAAACAGTATTCCATACATTGCACTCAATTCCCGACAAATTCTTTAACTAAATAAATAAACTATATTTCAAACACTGCCTTCCATCCCATAAACTGTTTAAAAAATAATATTCCAAAAACTGCCTTGTCTACCGAAATTGTTTAAACAATAATCCATACACTGCAATCTATTTCTCGCCAAATGGCTAGTCAACCGAGTCTTTTTCTCGCCTATTTCCAGGTGCTTGAGTGGAGGGAAAGGGCTCAGGTTTCTCAGTCAATCAAATTGATATCAAAAGCGTGCTTGTATCGGGGTGGGGAGTTCCCACAGGAGTGGGGAAGCAGGGGAGGGGGCGATATGGGTGTTTTCTCTGAAGGACAGGTTATCCCCGTCCACCCATAATCCACTTAGCAGAACAGTAGCTTAGTGATCTGTCAGTCACAAGACAACAATAAGTTTGACCCTGAATGTATGCAACTGGCAATGTGTTCTGATATACCCCTTGCCCTCCTACTTTGCTGTGCTGGTTGTAAAAAATAAAATTAAAAATTTGCGAGCTACATTATATGTGTTACATCGAGGAACAAAGATGAGGATTCTAAACAGTCAAATAGCGGACCTAATTCAGTTTATGTGTCTAATTTGAAAAGGAACAAGGAAGTGGAACCTACCCTGAACAAAAACAGGAGATAAATTTTCTAATCGCTGGTTGAAACATTTTGACACGAATTTTTGTAAAACTGATAAGTAGCTTCTGTTGCAAGAAACCATAAAATCACTTGTAATTTAATTTCTGCTGAAATAACCGCAAAAATATACTGATTTTTTTAATTTTTGGACTTAGCAGCGTCTGCTCTAATTCCAGCCTCACGACAGAGCTGGCCTACATTCTGTCAGACCTTTGTTTCCCAATTATCTTGTTGCAGTTCCTCTCCTGGTACCACCACGTAGTAGGTGCACTCGTCTCCACAATCGTTTTCCAGTACTGCTGCCTTTGTCTTCAGTTTCCCGGATCGTGGCAGGTACGATCAAGTTACTACAGAGTTTCCTGATATTGCCTCGTCGTGAAACCACATTTCGAATCCGAACTGAGCGTGTCTTCAAAGATAAACCGAATGGCTCTTCCACTCCTTCCTTCGAATGTAACCACAACACTGGCCTGTAAGGTCGCACAGCAGGTGTAAGGCGGCCCGCGGCCCCGAGGCAGAGGCGGGAACCTAGCCAATAATGCTGTGAATGCAGCTAGCAGTTAAGTTGTCAGTCACTGGAGCGGTTTCTTGTTCTCACTTCACTTGACCGGTACATATATGTTAGTATCAATCAAATAATACGCTCGCTGTGGTACGGTGCCTTCCCAGTTTCCAAAGCTGTGCCCACTTCTTGGCAATATTTTGCGACATCTACATAGATTTTCCGGCTGTGGAGCGAGGCCTGTGAGACATCTGGGTAGAGTTCCACTGCTGCCTTATGGATATTTTAGGTTGTCGGCTGGTCTATCGGGAACGGCTGGGCAGCATACTTTTCGTAATAGAGAGGAATCAAAAAACTCACTCAGTGCAAATGGGTACGGTAACAATATGTCGTCACCATTACTGACTTTTTATTACGTCGAACAAGCTTTTTTCTACCTGAATACCATGGTACTTTAGAAAACGGCGTTTGAATGAAAGTTAAGTGCCCTCGTCTCGTCATCTGAGATCTTTCAGAGAATCGGTAGTGGTCACGAAATGCCCCTGTTTTTAAGGCAGCAGACGTACTAAGAATTACAACCCCTTCCTGACTGGTCGGCTATTAGGTTGTCCAAGATTCCTGAATTTTCACCGACTTGGGTGTGTTGTTCGATACACCGATGAATTAGTTCCTCTCCTTTAAACAGGTAATAGTGCGATTTCCCGTACTATCATTTACGTTATAATTTTTCGACAGTGGAACTGATTCCAAAAAATTGTGGGAGATATCCCAGGGAAGACAGAACGCTGTGGATTGCTTGGCAGGCTGTAATAACTGGCAGTTCTTAAGTCCATTCTGAACGTCAAGTGTCTGCCTGATGTGAGCACACACGGGCTGGGCTACTTGCCTCTGCAGAATCCGAGCGGCGCGTCGCCTACCCGCGTAGAACGCGCGCGAGAGGGCGGGCCTATACCCGTCGCGGACGTTGGCGGAAGTTGCCGAAGATGACCGATGCTATCTCGGCTGATAACGCAGCCGCGTGAGCGCTCCTCGCCAGGCACGGATTTGTCACACGCCTGTCTCACCATGCACTTGCACTGGCTGTGAATTTGCAGTGTGTACATGCACAATACGCTAGCTTGCCACTACACCTTATGCTTCCTTCCTCTTTCCAGTCAGTGCTGTTAACATCATCGAATTTTAACATGTCAAATCAATTCAACTGCTCAGTTTAGTTGCAGGGTGAGCGAATAACAGCAGAACGTCGGTGAAGGACAATCGTTCTTTAGGGAAAACTAAAAAAAGGGGGAAATGGAATAATTACAGAAACAAAATGCCCAGGAAAAAGTTTTGTCGATTGAAAGGGTGGTGTGAGTCAAAGCAGGTAGGCGCATAACGAGTACAGGCTGGGAACAACTTGGAGAAATATTCAAAAAGAGCACAAACAGGTACACGGGGTTTCGTACAATGTCTTTCATGTTCCAACGAAAAAAACATGAGTGTGTCAGTGCAAACACGCATATGGAGTTATGGACTGACGTGCAACAGAAAACACTGTCTAAATGAAGACTAGGTTTTGGGGTGCTTGTGTTAATACGAGTGCAGGTGACATTCGGCCATTCGCCACATTCGCAGACGCTATTTTATGGATCGAGTGAAAGTACGTATTGAGTTGGGAGCAAAGCATGGGTGTGTCAACGCCTCTCAGTTAGTCTGTAATCCTACAACAGTCTCACGTCCAGTTGCATCATGTGCAATTTCTACTGAAAACGACATACTGTCAGAAGTTTCGGAAGCTTTACAGAAAGAAAACGTCATGCATCCAACCGACTCTTCATTGCGAACTTAACAAAAATTATTCTTTGACTCTATAATAGTCCATTATACAGACCAGAACTGAAATGTTAGCATTCTATTGGTAATAGAACAACAAGGACACTGGTGCATTTTGTTAGTGCAGATTGCATACATCAGGGGAAACCATACATTCGGAGGCAAACCTATTACTTTCTTCTGATTGATAGGTCCTAAACCTATTGTTCTGCTAAGAGGAATATGAATCCCTGGGGATAATCTGTCCTTCTGAAAAACCTCCCCCACCTGCCCCCAAACCCCTCATCCTCCCAATCCCTCAAGAAATTTCAAACCTCTCCGTCTCCCTCGCTGACACAGGTACACTTTTAGGTCTGCATTATTCAAATATCAATTTGACTGACTACTGAATTAAATAAATCAAATAATCAGCCCTCCCTCTCTGGTAAACCTTCAACCTTCCCTTTCCCTCTCCTGCCCCGCTACCTGGAAATTGACAGCTCTGTGCTGAAGAGGAAGGATCTCATGACACGAAATTCAGTTGCATAGCAGAGAGTATATTGTTTATCTATAAAAAGTTTAGTTTGCAGAAGTTGGATCTCTTTTGCTCGTCATTCGCTGCAGTTTGGGAAAATGCAGTTCTTGCAAAGAAGTAATTAAATCGATCGTTTTTTAATTCTGATCACACAAGGAATACGATTTAAGGTGGCTATAATTTCTCACCTTACTACGAACACAATTAGGCATCGTGTGATAGGTTGTACATCGTATGTATGAAAATATAAAGAAGACTGACTTTGTCACGTACGCCTTGTAAATAATTGTTAACGCTTGTTGCACGAAAGGTGACGGAGTGTCTTTATTATCATATCAGTAGAGGTTGGAACGACAGCGGAAATGAAACGGCAGATGGACTTCGAGCCCTGGGTGGAAGGCCCACACAGGTGTGTTGGTCCTGCTGAAGCACAGGAAACAGCAAGACCGACGTCGTAGCACAATAGAGTCGCGACCGGCCGTTATTGCAGCCGAACTGGAAGGATTATACTTCGGAAACTACGAAAATCTTGGACGCAGGTGAGAGGAACGAAGAAGTGGCACCTCGAAAACCGCACAGGCTGGTTTATTTCCAAGGAGTTTTACTCGGAAGCGTACCATTGTACTCGGACAGACCAGATGTCACGCTAATCCCTGGACAAAAGCACCCAGGAAATGGCCATCGAAACACGCTCTCTCTCTCTCTCTCTCTCTCTCTCTCTCTCTCTGACGTGTGTGTTGCCGTCACTGCTGGTCCTGCATGCGGCGATGGTCGCGGTCACACCGAACTGCAAACAAAGCAGTGCTTACCCAGCAAACGCCGACCAGTGACATGACAGCATGCTTCTCAATTTCTGTATCATTGCTAATCCGCCCCTCCTCTACTTTGCAAGTACCATTGCGAATGTAGATAGATGACTGTGCAGTATGTCATCTCAAACATATACACCAAAGTATACCAGACAGTGATCCACATATTTCTAGCACTTCGATCATAGTGCGTAATTTACCATTACGATTGCCCCTGTTTCCCTATGCAAAAGGGAGTCACAGAGCATTCTCGCCTCTTATAAAGAGAGACAAACGCATAGCAGCGGTGGTTGACGTGCCGCCACTAACTCTATAAACAGGACATCTGCCAAGCAGATGTATGCACGGGGATTGCAGTACCTCACAAATACCTGCCACTAACTTAAAATCAACATGGTTATGAAACTGAAGATTCGATTTTATGCCCAAGATGAAGCAGGGAAATGGAGTACGTTGCATAAATCTTCGTTCATCTATAGGAATATGTTGAAACAGGATGGACATCTTTCATCACACATGAGATGGTAGTCCTCTTATGACTAAGAGGTTTGCTGTTAACGATCGCAAGTAGACAGTGCTCTAAGTCACACACAGGACACGCAATTGTGTATGAGTCGAATCCAGGTTCTCTGTTGGTGGCACTGTTCACTAGGTCAGTCGATACACGAATGTGAAGGTGAGCGCAAACAGGAAAATTATCCAATAAGACAACACCTTCAATCTGCAGTAGTGTAATCATATAATTAAGACATGTAGTTGCTGTATGTGAACTTGTCCCACCAAAGAAAAGTGAGATCCAGCCACTGCGAATTGAATTTTATAAATAAACAGTATATACTGTGCTATATAACTGAATTTCTGGTCACGAGATCCTTTCTCTTCAACATAGGCGGCAGCTTAGATCCCGTGGAGGAATCGATACTCCGACAGGCATTTGCCTTGGAAGGACTTCTTGCTCGCATCGGTATTCTGCAGAGATTTACCGGGTAAATGCTGCTCTGTTTGTGGTTCGGGCTGACCGTGACCGGTGGCACGTGCCAACATCGTAAAAGCGTTGTCCCCTTGCGAGGCTAAAGTGACTGCATTGCTCCGCTCATTGCCTTAACGTTTTTCTGAAGGCCGTATTCATTCTGAAACTGGAAAATCTAAATCCCTTTGGCGTACTAGTTTGTTCTTTTTTTGTAGGTAAGTAGTACTTCGGAGATTCATCACAACACCATTTAATTCTCTCGTCGTCGTAACAAAACACACAGTCCTTGAATTACTCAGTTTTTTCTTTTTTTTTACTATTTCCCAAGCAGGCAGAGACAAAATGGAAGCCGGAAGAGCACCGACAGCTCAGTACATTTTGCTTTCATTCGCTAGGCTTGTGAAACATTGCGAACACAAGGACAGCGAAAGTCTGACAATGAGAAATCTCAAACATAAATCCCGATCTCTGTTGGGTCGAAAGTTTGTGCCGCATACTTGCAAAAAAAAAGTGGTGTTTTTATGGCCACAATTCCGACGACTTAAAATGCTGACACAAGAGGAGAGAAATGAGGAATGCAAGCTTTTTATCTCATATGTTCTGTGTGAACCAAAGGACAGCAAAGTAGAAGGTGATTTAACACCGTGCCAGGGTCACGCTGAAACTATAAATCTCTGGGCCACGGTTACGTTCGAGAATAATGTGACCGAGCCAGCTGTCTGATCATCCCAGAAGCGATCACGTGCCGAAGGCTATGACGAATGGCGTGACAGTGACGAAGACGGTGAAATTGAAGCCTACCTAAGGGTCCGCCCTGGAGATGACCAATATCTGCGTAAAAAGGGGAAGCTAAGGTAAATATTTCTACTTTCGGTACGACCAGAAAATTCATATTTACAAATATTATCCACTTTCGGCAACGATTTGTTTGTGTAGGAATGTGGTTAACTTAAACTGGCCAACGTGGTCTGAAAACTCTTGGGAATATCACTTACCAGCGCTTCATCTGAACATGTGTTCAGCACAAATCGACAATTACTTTCGGCAAGGAGGTCAGCATTTCCACTACAAATGTCGACAAGCTCTTGTTTCTCAACACTTACATGCGAAATCTCCAACAGAGGAGAAATCAGACACGAAGTGCTGTATCTGCTGGAGACTACCGTGTAGCTAGATGCAAATGTTTTGTTCATTACAAATATATTGGACAATTATGACCAGTTGTCACTTGTCAACGTAAATCTTTTGGGTTTATTCTGTCCAACGTTTACAGTTCCACAGCTGAATCAGTGCCCTTCAGTAATAATCAGTATCAGAGTTATACATGATCATACTCAGTGTTTTGCTAATTTAATACGTGGTGAAACTGTTTCTCCATTTAAAAGGCGGTAACTCCACAGGTAAAGGGAGACTCCACTTTTAACAGCCATTGGGGCCACTGTGTTACGATTTAGCTTAAGGCCCATTTCACACACAAAAACATGTTTATGTTCTCCTCTTTGTTTGTCTTTCACAGACCTGTTCTACGTTAAGTTTACTCTTCTTACTGCCCATTCTGTGTTGCTCTCCCCTTTGGACTTGTACTGTAAGCTCTTCCTTGGAATCCCCTTTTGTTTCATTCATTCCAGACGTTCCATCTACGTTTGTTTATGCTGTTCTATTTTGTCATTTACTGCAAAAATATTCAGTTCTTGTCTTTTGTTTTCGTTGTGAATCATGCCCAACTTATTTCAATCTTTGATACGTAGTAAAAATTTCATTTCGGCCGCCTGATCGTGGCTAGAATCTTTTTCTCTTCACAGCACGGGTTTCACTATCATACAGTAAAACTGGTACGGCCATAGACACAGAATTTAGTTTTTACGGTTCTTCGAGTATATTTTTTTTTATGTTTTGCTTATAGTGCCAAACATCTAGATCCTTATCTTTGATAAAAGCGACATAGCTCGCTAGGTAACTGAAGTGCTGAACTTGTTACAATATGTGATCTTTAATTAGAATTTCGCTTCGTACTGGATATTTCCCATGGGATGCCAAGCTTCATGCAGTGCTATTTTAAAATTACAATAATTTCCTATAAAGTTCAAAAGATGTATTGATTATTGTAGTTTGTCTTCAGAATTTGCCATTAATACAATGTCATCAGATATAATAGTACGCAAATATATTATTTATTCTTGTTTATATGGATCCTTCCTGGAGCTGTTTCTTCCCACTTTCTGATGGCGTCATCTGTATAAATATTAAAAAGACTAAGCAATAAAGTATACATTTGCTCACACCTTGGTTCATTAAAATATTTTTCTCCTGTGTAATCCGTTATACAATTATACTTTTGAGAAGTACCAGTTTAAAGACCCAGCTGAAGTAAAAAGTAATCTATCAGTAAAATCTTCACGTTATTTTTGGAAACTTGTCGACGTATCAGTCCAGCTGCCTGTACTTGTTCAAGCACAGTTATCGAAAATGTATCTTCAGTTTCACAGCTGTCACTCTCAAGCATAACGTTATGCAAAGCAAAACAGGCCTTTAGATAATCTACAGAAAACAGCTGAATACAGTTTAGTCTCCATGTTGTCAATCGACATTAAGCTGAAACTCACGCAAGGATTAACGGTTCACATTTTTCCACTGGCGGACTGTGTTGAGAGATGGGAGCTCACAGCAGAAGCGCACAGAACACGCGGAAAGGCTGCCTACCGGCCGTGTGTGCGACGCCCTTGAAACAGACAGCTGCCGAACAGCTGCACCGCCCGCTCTGTAGCTCCAGCTGGCTGGAACGCAGTCGCACGCAGTCTAGCCGGACTGACTGGAAGCACTTCGCGACGATACACGACCGTGGTCTACAGTGACAATGCATCTACGAAACTTTCTCCTTTTGTTGTGCGCCTGTCTCTGTACCTTGTATTGTATTGAACTGGGGACCTGGAAACGACGGAGAGGCTCCGTCCCCGCCGTAGCCCGCAGTGGTCGGCTACCGCAGTCCACTTCACCCCACACCGAACCCAGGGTTATTGTACGGTTCGGCCCCCAGTGGACCCCCGGGAACGTCTCACACCAGACGAGTGTAACCCCAATGTTTGCGTGGTAGAGTAATTATAGTGCGCGCATACGTGGAGAAAGTGTTTGCGCGGTAATCGCCTGCATAGTGCAACTGAGGCGGAATAAGGGGAACCAGCCCGCATTTGCCGAGGCAGATGGAAAACCGCCTAAAAACCATCCACAGGCCGGCCGGCACACAGGACTTGGACACTGATCCGCCGGGCGGATTCGTGCCGGGGCCGGCGCGCCTTCCCGCCCGGAAAGCAGTGCGTACGTCGCCAGTATTCGTTCTATTGGTCTTTCGCAGTATTTATTTACGATCAGAGCAGTACCGAATACAGCAACAGGAGCAGAGGTCATAAAGGGTGAGACATTATTACAAGGCAAAGGTCATTGACATGTACAGTAGTCGAAATTAATTTCAGGAATTTGTGCAAAAGAAAGAAGATATAGAACCAAATGCCCTCATCTCGTGGTCGTGCGGTAGCGTTCTCGCTTCCCACGCCCGGGTTCCCGGGTTCGATTCCCGGCTGGGTCAGGGATTTTCTCTGCCTCGTGATGGCTGGGTGTTGTGTGATGTCCTTAGGTTAGTTAGGTTTAAGTAGTTCTAAGTTCTAGGGGACTGATGAGCATAGATGTTAAGTCCCATAGTGCTCAGAGCCATTTGAACCATAGAACCAAATAAAAATATGCAGTGTGGTTTCCTATGACCCGGACGTTCAGCACTGACACATCGAAAGAGCATACTACTTACCTCCTTCCCCTAACTAATCTGTTATTAGAGATGCACCTTTCATCAGTTTATTTTCTACGAGGATCTGACGTCACTGTGTGTTTTGTGAGAGCAAAAGCTCTGTGCGCAGTCTTCTCGCACAACAGTTTACAAAAAGAACTTTGTCAGTACGAACAACGTGATGTACAAGTTGTCCACATGTGTGCTGCACTTAAATAAAAAACACTTCATATTTTGGGAAGAGACGATTGCATTATGGCTATAGCATGGTATAAAATTTTTAAGAAGTTGATCATGTGATTGTGTGTTCCCAGAACATATTTTGTTTTTAAATTAAATGAAGCTCACATCTGGAAAACTGGTGCGTCTATTTTCCGTACTGATGTCATAATACAGATGTACCGTGGCTTCACAACAGTTTTCTTTCAATACTGCCACCCCTGAATGTTGCAGCTATACCCCTCAGCACCAATAAAAGATTATAACTAGGAACGTATTTTAGACAGCAGTAAAGGCAGGAGAAGTACACCGCACCGCTGGTTTGTCACGACGAGTGGGGCGAGAGCCGGCTGCGTGTCTAGCGAGTCGCGGGTAGGCCCTACCGGGCGGATGCACGGGTTCTGAACCCACGCCCCACAGCCCTGGAAGCACCGCGCACGTGAACCGTGTCAGTACAAGTCTGGCATGCTTCCGTCCTTACACACAGCTGTGTCGTTCTCGGCTCCAGCCTAGCACAGGACGAGCGTGTGCCTGTGTCCCAGTTTGGCACCGGCTTCCTCTCCGCTCTCTTGTCTCCGTGTCTCCGTGCTGCGGCTCAGTTTGCACGGCTTGGGAAGCAGTATTCGTTTTCGACGTCTAGATGTGGGCCACCACGTGCTGCTGCTGCTCACACAGGGTCCTGCAAACAACCGCCCTAACCCCCGCCCCCTCCCCTCCTCCCACACCTTTTACGAAACTGACCACGCATGCGAGGCGGTGGCGGTCAGGAAGTCGCCGTCTGCGGCCCACGTGCTACACGCGGCCGGCTCCCACTGCAAGGCGAGGCGGTATGAAATTCGTGCGCGGTGCTTTCACGTGTCTGACAACGGCGGTACACCGTGTTTCGTCAGCGGTACTGAAGGCAACGATACGAGATCGGAAATCTCGATACCGTGGTACAATGTCGTGATGAATGGCGAACACGGAAATGAAGAAGATTAAGACTACGAGACGAAGTCTCGGTAAACCAATTGCTTACACAACGACTCTTCTTCTGGCATATTGCTGCGTCGTGTTGGATCCTTACCAGTGAGGATTGACAGAAAACATCGAAGAAATTCAGTCGAGGGGACCTCGTTTCGCGTTACAGCAAAATAGTGGAGACTGTCTCAAGGATGCGATGAGTTGCAGTGGTAATTATTGAAGCAAAGGCGTTATTCATTGCGGAGAAATCCATTCACGAAAATTCTGTGTACAACTTTCTACACAGAATGCCAAAAGGTTTTGTTGACTCCCACCCACACAGGAACAAATGACAATTGCGATGGTCAGAACTCTGACGGATGTATTTAGGTGCTAATTTCGAGCAGGGGCGGCTCCCGAGAGGGGCAGCAGCTAACTGTGAACGCAGAGCACGTAGCAAAATGGTTCAAATGGCTCTGAGCACTATGGGACTCAACTGCTGAGGTCATCAGTCGCCTAGAACTTCGAACTACTTAAACCTAACTAACCTAAGGACATCACACACATCCATACCCGAGGCAGGATTCGAACCTGCGACCGTAGCGGTCTCGCGGTTCCAGACTGCAGCGACTAGAACCGCATGGCCACTTCGGCCGGCAGCACGTAGCAACGCGGACGCAGATGTAGACGTTCAGCGGCGGCGCGCCCTCTCGGTGTAGGTACAGTAGGGCTGTTGGCAGCTCGATGCGGGTGTCTTATACGATAAAGCAGCAACGCCAGAGGACAGTACAGACCTGCCGAGGACCAATGAATGCTTCAGCTCTGGCAGTTGATACCGAGCGTAAATAAATGTAACATATTGCGCATACGTAGGGAAAGAAATCCACTACTGCGCTACTGACGAGACACTACTGGAAAGTCTACCGTAAAATATCTAGGAGTAACTATCCACGAAAGACTGCATAAAACCAATAGTACGGAAAGCGGATGCCAGACAGAGATTCATGTTGCTGTTGTGGTGTCCATTCCAGAGACTGATTAAATGCAGCTCACCACGCTACTCTATCCTGTGCAAGCTTCTTTATCTCCGAGTAACTACTGCGACCCTCATTCTTCTGAACCTGCTTAGTGTATTCATCTCTTACTCTCCCTCTACGATTTTCACCCTGCAAGCTTCCCCTCAATACTAAATCGGTGATCTCTTCATGCCTCGGAACGTGTCCTATTAACCGATCTCATCTTCTAGTCAAGTTGTGCCACAAATTCCTCTTCTTCCCAATTCTATTCAGTAGCTCTAATCTTCAGCAGTATTTTGTCGCACCCCTTTTGAAAAGCTTCTAATCTCTTCCTGTGGCTCTGAGCACTATGGGACTTAACATCTGAGGTCATCAGTCCGCTAGAACGTAGAACTACTTAAACCTAAATAAACCTAAGGACATCACACACATCCGTGCCCGAGGCAGGATTCGAACCCGCGACCGTAACGGTCGCGCGGTTCCAGACTGAAGCGCCTAAAACCGCTCGGCCGCACTGGCCGGCTCTCTTCCTGTCTAAGTTGTTTATCGTCCATCTTTCACTTCCATGCAGATGCTTTCAAAAAACACTTCCTGACACTTAAATCTATACTGGATGTTAAAAATATATCTTGTTCAGAAATGCTTTCGCTGTCATCGCCTGTCTACATTTTATACCCTCTCCACTCCGACCATCATCAGTTATTCTGCTGCTAAAATAGAAAAACTCATCTACTACTTTAAGTGTCTCATCTCATTTCCTAATCTAATTCCCTCAGCATCAGCAGATTTAACTCGGCTACATTCGATTATCATTGCTTTGCTTTCGTTGACCTATATCTTATATCCTCCTGTCCATTCCGTTCAACTGTTCTTCTAGGACGCGTCCGGTTGAGAAGTGAGTTCATAATAATTTTGCTTCGTTAGAAATATGGTTAGGTTAGGTTGTTACTGTGAATGATTACAGCAAAAAAATAAGTTTTCTGTCAATATTTTCTCAATTAAGAGTTTAGAGAACATTAAATTTCAAGACATCAGCTCTGCTTCCGTATATTACATGAGCGTTAGCTGAAATTACTAGTGACTTCGCGTACTCTTTTCGGCAAATGATTTACTTATTGAGCGGTGCGCGGCTCGTGTTCATTCTGTTGTTTCTCATTTTCTCTTACGGTACTGCCGCCCCGTTTTCTTATTCCTTCTACTGGCGTCACTAACTTCCTGCCTTACCAGCCCGGAGTGGCAGCAGCAGCGCTTATCGATAAGTGCAATGTCGTACTATCTCTGGAGCGACCGATAGTATTTAAGGCTCGTCGTGTGTCGGCAGTTCAGTCGGGGACTTGAGTTGGGATGGAGTTCCAGTAAGGCGTGCACAGCAAGTACTCGCCCGACCGTTTCCGGGCCCCTTCAGTTGGTCATCTAGCGGGACGTGGGTCGATTCCTTGCTTGTGCGGAGATGTGGGGCGGCCAACGGCCAAGTGTTCCCTGTGCACGGTCGGGTCCGAGCCAGTGTCCCCGGGACGTCGTCCGTCCGAAGGGAGTCGGAGGCGCGGGCAGCCAGGACTTGCCCACCGCTGGCCACACACCTCAACTGTCCGACGGAAGGAGACTGAAGGCGGAACGACCGGTGGCTGGTCGTTCGGTCGGTCATCTCATCGGGCGGCGTGTATTTGGTCTTTTGACCGTTTCTGCGCCTCGTCAGTTGTTTATCTTGCCGGACGTTGGTCGGTTCCTTCCTCGTGCAGAGATGTCGTCGCCGATGGGCAAGAATTACCTCTGCATGGTTGGGTCCGAGCCAGTGTGCGCGGGTCGCCGTGTCTCCGAGCTCCGAACGGACACCGAGTTGAGTCGGGTTGGAGCTGCAGTGAGCTCCGGACAGCCAAGACTCGCCCGACCGTTGCCCACACATATAACTTGAGTGGGGGACGACCTCGGTTGGTCGTTCCGTCGGTCGTCTCATCGCACGACGTGTATTTGGTCGCCGACCGCTTGTGGAAACTCTTTCTGTGTGTGGCTTGTCATTTCTCCTTGTTGTTCCACGGCGATTGGTTTTAGGATTGTCGGAGTTCTTGGTGCCAGTGTTTACGTGGAACTGTGTGTAGCTTCTGTGATTTCCGCTGAGCTGATGAGTGCTGCCTACGTACTGCAGTAGCCAGTCGGTCGGCTGCGGCGGGCCAGCGAGGAAGTCCGTGCGGCGTGAGGCCAGGCGGGGGCATGCGCTGTCAGAGTTGTGCGGCACTAGCTGCGAGAACTGCGAAGTTCGTCGCCCAGCGCACCTGCTTACTGGAGTTGAGTAATCTGTGAACCTGTGATGAAAGCTCGACTGCTGTGACGTCTCTTCCTTGATTGGCGGTTGTTGCTTCCTGGGCTGTTCCCGCAAGAAGCAACCTGATGGTGTGCTGGAGTCGGCAAAATTTTGCAGCCGTCTTCCTGTGTGATGTTTAACATTGAAATGATTATAATTTATTAGTGAAGTGCACCAGCGGTGTCTTCTGCCTTGCGGCCGTTAACGTTCTGGTTAGCTGCCCTGGACGTTGATGTAGTTTTCCGGCAGTGTGTTGATGCTGTCCGGCACGGCGTGTAGTTCGACTCCTTCATGTTGTTCTCCCTTTTCTTTGAGTGGTTATTGTGCCTTGACTGTGTTTAGACGCCAATTATTAAGACATAGTCCAGCTGGGATCCTCTTCATCGCTGATATTTTTGGTTGTCGTGTCGTTGGTCGGGTGGAAGGGAATTGATTAGGTTGTCGGTTGGTTCTTCAGGCGCCCCTAGGTCGTGCTGCCAGCCGATTATTTAGTGTTACGTTTGGCTGCCTGTCGCACCTAACCTGTGGTTAGAGTTTCCTCTCCAGGCCGACCCTTGAAACACTTCTGAGCGCCACTGTTTGTTGCTTGTGATTGTCATTTTGTTTGGACGCAGGTACCGTGTCAGGCCTTCAGCCGTGTGTTAATATTGTCAATTTAATGTTGAGTATATGGCCTTCAGCCAAACTTCATAACAACTTTAAGATTGGGCCTTCAGCCGTGTTTCATTTAAAATTCTTGTTGCTCTGTATTTAGGCCTTCAGCCACGTTTGTTTCAGAATCTGTGGCCTTAATATGTGAATCCTTGTATGTAAGCTTTCTCTTTAATTATCTTGAATTCTTTGAATTCTGTAAATTTTAATCTTAAGGTTGTCTTTAATTATTCTCGAGTAATTGTTTGGACCTTCAGCCGACAAGGTACTTCAAGTTTTCTTAAGATGTTTTTCTGTTGTATTGTGTTAAAGCTTATCTTTAAAGTCTCTCTTTTATTATGTAAAGAAAATTTTTTTAATTGGGCTTTCAGCCGAAGAATTAACTTGAATTTTCCTTAATATGGCCATTAGCCGGAATTCGTAAATGTTTGTCTTTAAAGAATTTCCTTGGCTGATCTGACATATTATTTAGGCCTTAAGCCGAGAGGATACTGTAATTGTACTTAAGTAAGGCCTTCAGCCGTTACTCTAAATCCTGGTGTTTTAAAAGCAACCATTTACACTTATTCTGGAGAAGTTACTTGGGCCCTCAGCCGTGAATTGACCTTTGTTGTTTTAAAGAGAAAACTGTGCATTGGTTTGAGGAATAAAGTTGTGTGTGTTCTTGTATAACAAACAGTAATTGACCTTGGTCCCTTTCCACAACCTGATATGCTCTGTCCTGCGAAACTAGATTTCACTTATTAGCTACGGAAACGCGTTTAAAACTTTTAAGTAACAATGCAAAGGAATTTTGTGAATTCTGATAGAGGAAACCATCCAAAATGTCATGCATTTACGTCTTACGCCCGCATCATTCGGCAACGTAGTCAGTCTGCGTCTCTCTCTAATGCAATTACTACTCCCGCGAACAAAGTTGACACTCGGCGCGCTTGCAGACGGGAGCGACTTTAAAGGTATTTCCCACTTGAAGTCGCTCCCATAAAACACAGCACCGACAGCGTGCGTGTTGAAGACGCAGAGTTAGTAAGGCTTCCAGCCGTGATACAGTGCGCAGGGCAGCGCTCGCCAGGCGTTGCTGTTTAGCCGCTAGCGCGGCCGTGCGTCGTTGTATTGACTTACAGCACCGGTACCGACCCGCCATGGCGTTCTCATATCGACACGCTACAATCAAACTAACGTTCAGCGCACTGTACACGAGACCCAAGGCCCACGAAATTGAACGGTTTCTTCGAGACATCGTGCACATAGAACCGCAGGAACTGATAGGCATTCATTTGTCTGTTGTATCTAGCACACTGACGAAGCGGCCTGCGACAGACTCCTCCAACGATCTGCAAACGTCTTTCGCTTCTGCCACGCAGACAGTAATGTGAGCGTGGTAGCAGATGACCACGCTGGTCTGGGGATGCGTACTGTGCACATCTTTGAACTACCGTTCCGAGTTCCCGCCAGCCTTGTCGTTGATGCGCAGCAGCCATACGGCACTGTTATGAGCCACACAGAGGAGAAATGAAATACATTCGAAACGTAGCCTGTCCTTAAAGGGGTACGAATTTAAGGAGCACGTTCCATAATATGTTTTCGTTGTCGCGCAATTGTTATATGTGTTGGCCAAAAGAGGACCTGCTCGGGCTGCGGCCAGGAGGGCCACGTTAGAACCGAGTGTCTGCAGCGCCGCCTCGTTCCAGTGCCCCGCAATGAACTTCCCGCTAACGTATGTGGAGGCGGTACGACACAGTGTGACGGCCGCTCACAACCTGCTACCACCTCAAGCTGCTGCGAGCTCCGTCGGAGAGTCAGCGCCGACGACGACGACGACGACGCCACCGCAGGCAAACGGTGCAGAGGTTCCTGCAGCCTCTGCCACCGTGGCCCCCAGCCGCCGTCACTGTCGGGATCGGCCACAGGGATTCCAGATGACCGAGACCGTGTCGAGCGCCGACCTCCAGTGGATGTCGAATCTCGGACCCGCGAGCAAAAATCACTCGAGCGACACAAGAAGAGGCGGTTGTCAGCTGAAGGACGGGACAGGGATGTGAGAACGGCGGAAGGTATCGACTCCATTGACGTGCCGACAGTTGCAACGGATTGGAGCAGTCTCATTCAGCAGAAGGCACCTGTCCATAAGGAAGACTCTCCTACATCCGGTGGACCCGAAAACGAGGCGCATCGGGTCGACTCCCAAAGTGTGGGATACTGTGAAAGTGGCCAGCCACCACTGACCTCCCGATCCTTTCTCGGTGATTGGGCAGACGACATGGAGGCCGATGATACACAGCACACATCGATACCTCCTCCAGAGCCCACGGCTGACACTGAGCCCAGAGGGCTCTGCCAGTCGGGGGATCATACGGTGCAGTAATGCACGGCATGCGGCTAGATGGCTCTGTGGTGTGTGAGATCACTGTGGGCTTGCACCAGGACACTGCCTTCGCCACTTGATATGTCTCAGTCATACCGCATGGAAACAGTCAATGGCAATGGTTTCCACTCCAGTGTCAAGATCCACATGTTACGCGACATCATCAGAGCGGCAGACTTGGACACTGCCCTGCTCCAGGAGGTCCGTCTCGAGATGCGTTTGGACCTATATGGCTACACCACCCTCTGGCGATGGCGCAGGAGGAACGGCCATCCTTCTCCGAGATGGCACGGAAGCGACGGACGTGACGTACTTGCCGAACGGGTGAGGCATCGCCCTCAGACTTGGCGCAGTCCGCCTCGTTAACGTCTACGCTCGCCTCCGGCACTTCGCGCTACGGTGACAGGCATGTCGTCTATTCGGAGGAAATATGGACCTTTGCATAATGGGCGGAGTTCTGCGGCCCAAGGACCAGATTACGTGCCGTGCCAGGCTCTACAAGCACAGGTACGTGACCTCGCGCTCCACGACACGTGGCTGTTACATCGTGGGAGCCAGCGCGGGCATACGCACTTTACCGGCCACTCTGCCAGTCATCTGGACGGATATACGTCTCGCGTGCGCTCCACGTGGACAGCAACCCGCGATGCAGAACTCTGGCCGACGGCCTTCGCAGCTCGTCTCGCGTATACCTGCACTACCACCTTACCCCGACAACTGACAAGACGCAGCAGATGCCCGTGGACGTCGAACGTCACCCTCCTTCACGAGGAACCGTGTCGGCAAGCAGTTACTGACACGTGGCGTCGTTGTTTCAGACGCCTGCCCATGTACACTTCCACGTTGCTGGGGTGGCTGGGATGTGCCAAACCTGCACTCTGAAAGACCCTGATGACCTAAAGGAGTGACAGATCGAACTGGCAAAGGACAACATCGGTATTTTACTATTCAGCGCTACGTGAGCTGGCGACACAACCGCCGTCTCCCGAACGTCAGATGTCCGTACAACGCATCAAAGCTCGTCTACTTCGCATCAGGGCAGAGCAGCTAGAATGTGTCCGCATCGGCGCGCGTGTGCAAGACTCAATCCCCAATGAAACGGCATCAGTTTATCACATTGTGCGCGAGAGGCGCCAGAGCATACGTCAGCTCCTTACGGCGGTAAACACGGAGGAGGGCGGCCGCGCAGTGGCGCAAACGGACGTAGCGCACACGTTCGCCCGACACTGTGGGACCTTGTACATGGAAGATCCGCGAAACGTACGTGATTATGACGAGCTGCTGCACGATTTTGCCGCCCCTAGGGACGTGGTACCGGATGATACTCTGCTGTTGCCCATTACATCCGTCGAGCTGACATCGGCCTTGGCACGTGGAGCCCCGAACAAATCGCCTGGGCCGGACGGTTTACCCCTGGAATTGTAGCGCACTTTTTATGACCTTATGCACGAAAAGTGGCTCCAGATGTTTCAAGAACTGATCCGCCCTGATTTCACTGTCCCCACGGAATTCACAGACGGCATCTCGACCCCAGTACCGAAACTGAATGGTGGTTGTAGGTAACACGACTTTTGCCCACGCACACTCCTCGACAACGCCTACAAGATCTTCGCCCGCATCCTCAGCGCGCGTCTCCACACCGCTATCGGGAAAGCCATCCACACCGATCAGACATGTTTAAGTGGTGTCAGCAACATTCATACAGCGTTAGGAGCATACCGCGACGTAATTGCTTTGACGTCGGCCTGCAAAATACGACGCGCCCTTGCCTCGATTTCGACCACGCATTCGACCGCGTCGAACACGGCTTCCTACGCGCAGTTTTGGAACACATGGGCCTCTCTCTAGAGTCTGCACAGGTGGTCCTTCGACTGGTCCACGGAGTGCGCTCCCGCATGATGGTCAACGGTTACCAGTCTGGTCACATTGTTGTTGGACGGTCAGTGCGACAAGTGTGCCCTTTGTCGGGTATATTATTTGCGGCAGCGCTCGAAGCAGCTTTACACGATCTACGGCAGCGATTAACAGGCATTTACCTGCGGGACGTGACCTTCCGTTGTGGTGCGTTCGCCGATGATGTGATGTTCCTGGCCAGATCAGATAATGAAATGCATATCGCGCTTCAGTGGCTACGCAACGGCGGCGCCCTTCGACAACGTGTCCCTACTCAAATGTTTTAGGGGTTGGGTTGTTTTGCGGAAGGAGACCAGACAGCGAGGTCATCGGTCTCATCGGATTAGCGAAGGATAGGGAAGGAAGTCGGCCGTGCCCTTTGAAAGGAACCATCCCGGCATTTGGCTGGAGCGAAATCACGGAAAACCTAAATCAGGATGGCCGGACGCGGGATTGAACCGTCGTCCTCCCGAA
This sequence comes from Schistocerca serialis cubense, assembly GCF_023864345.2. NCBI lineage: Eukaryota > Metazoa > Arthropoda > Insecta > Orthoptera > Acrididae > Schistocerca > Schistocerca serialis. The sequence continues at coordinate 61,848,157 of NC_064639.1, forward strand.
TGCGAGTCCAGTGTTTAACCATCAAATGTTTTAGGAGTGCAGTTGTACAGCAGTGTTCGCTGCACGGCGGCGGCTACTTACCGCCGACTCCTACACGAGACACGTGCTCTGACACGTGACACCAAATTGCGTCGCATGGACATGGTCCTCAAGACACGTTGTGTCAACACCCATCTTGGCTCCAAACTGAACGATTTTGCGCATGTCCTTCCCTTGCCGGTTACGATCGGCGACATATTTTAAGCAGCATATGGACATTTCGTGAGCGCCGGCCTTGTATTTAAGTCCGATACACCACCCTGACACTGTCGCAGCGGGCGGGCGGTATCGGTTTAATTCGTGTCAATAACCGTGCGCGATCGCTTTCTCTCAACACTATGCGTCGCACGTGGACCTCTGCCCACGCTACTCTGACGAGAAGCCTGATAGCTGAAGTGGCACCACACTCTCTGCAACCCCTCGGTTTCTGTAGGACACATTTCACCGGCACTCGCCCACATCAGAGAACTCTCGATTGACCTCAGCTACTTACGGTCAGACCTTCCGACGACACGGATGGCCAGCACGCAAGACTATTATCGCTTCTGTCAACAGCAGCGACCTATCAATACGGTCGCACACAGACATCCTGAAGCTTCCTGGAACACGGTGTGGCGAGCAGTGCACACGCCTTTTCCACCTACGATTGTGCGTTCGTTGTGGTACTTGGTTGTGAACGGGAAGTTCGCTACTCGTCAGGGGCTACATTCCATTCACCTGACGGACGACCCCTTGTGTCTCAGATGCACACCGCCTGGTTTGTGCCGCGACCAGCGAGTGCTGGCTACTCACGCAGCGCATTCTGGCATTGCTCTTGCGGCGATTGCCGGAGGCTATCTCCCCTGATGATATATCGCGCCCCGACGGCGTAAATTTTCCATCGACCAGGACGAGCGCCGTTAACTGGCTAAAAGGCATGGCCATTTACTGCATATTTTGCGATGCTCACAAGGGCACACTCGACTTTTGGTGCCTACTGATGAGAACACATGCAGCTTTCAGAACCCGTTTCGCAAATTATGCTCCTGCTCAATGGGGCGTACCGGGTATGAGGCGCTGAAAATTAAGAGGAATCCTCGAGCATATTGATCCTCTACGGGCAGAACAGCTCCCAACAGACGAGAAGACGACTCGGATGCCGGGCTACGGCAGTTGTAGGATCTTTTCTTTTAATGAAACAGAAATAAATCCATAAATACAATTTACAAAAGTAAAAATAAAAACAATTAAAAATTATAAAAATTGAACAAATAAATAACTAAAACAACATAGACAATCCCTCTACATCCCCTCCCCGAGCCTCCGGCATGGCGGCGGGATGGCCGGGCCTCGGGTGTCGACCCCTGCCCCATCAGTCCTCCTGCTCCTGAGAAACTGCCGTGCCAAAGGGCGCAGGTTCCTATACAGCTGGATACGAAAATATTTTATTTCCTCTTCGTGTTTGAAACACATTCTGAGACTTCCTTAATCGTCAAAGCTAAGCATTTTTCTGAAATATTCGTTGTAATTTACACGTAAGAGCGCACTTTCTCAGTAACGAGTAACCGATTTCGAGACTTCCATATGTTTAAGAAATGAAATATGAAATTACTGTGCGTGAAACAACTGTCACTGGCATTTATACTACTTCTCGTCGCAAATAATTCACCATTTTTTCAGAATACGTAGCACAACGTAAATTACTGCGAATGAAACTAGCAGCAATCGTCTTTATAGTCTAGCTCGTCACAAGTATTTATCTGCGATCGAATCCTTAACAGCAGTAGACAGAGATGAAAGGTTCTCGCCACAATACTTTCAGACTATACCACCATATACGAAACATTTTGATTCATCACATGCAGGTTATTACTTCAACGAACTTCTATAGCTGCACTCGCCACACGCTCTCGAAACGGAGATTTATTAAATTTTGTTTCTATGAATCAAATCGTTGATGTATCGTATAGGGAAGTAGGCTACTTCATCATTTGGATCTCTTGGAGCGAGCTGCAACCACATTGTATGCATCTTCTTATTCTTTTACAATCTCTTAAATAATTTTTCGGGTTCGTGGAGATGTGTTCCGTCTATGCAACTAATTGAAGGGCAGTTTAGTTACATACGCGTTTTGCTTCTTTTATTTGTGAAGCATCATCACGAATAAAGGAAGCGAAACGCCTATGGCAATAAACAAACTGCCTTCAATTAGTTGCATAGACGGAACGTACCTCCATGAATTTTGAAGCAACTAAGGAACGACGGAAAACAGAAAAAAAGTGATACATTTTTAGGGTGTTTCTATAGATATATTTGTACAATGTGGTACTACACTCCATTCCTAACTCATATTCCGAAACGTAAAATCCAAAACGAGACATCGATGTGAATGAGAATAAAATGACACAATGTGATTTTTACAACACTTTCTAGAACACAGTCAATATTCTATCGATAACATGCATTCATGGATGCCGGTGGTCGGCGTAATTTGAAAAGTGTTACGTAGTCTAACCACACTTTTCGGTACAGTGAAGAATGGTATGCCTGTGTCGACTACTAGCCGCTGAGGCAGATTGCTTTTCACTGGTTGGCGCGAGGAGAACTGACAACAGCGTTTCGATTCGCTAGGACCGTTCGGCGATTAATGTTGGGGCTCTGCTTCAAAACAAGACCGTTCCGTGCGCTCGCACACCGAAAGGATCGGCAAAATGGCGGACAGACACAGAAGAAGGACCCTGGCCGCCGCGGGCGGTGGCTGCCCTGTAGACGGCGAATGGCGAGCGCCTCGCGACCGCAAGTTCGTCTAATCGGTACGATTTTTTTTTCCTCGGCTATGTTTAGTGAAACACTGTGTCGAGGAGGGTGTTTGTGCTCTCAAATGATGGTGCATAAAATACCTCAGATATGTTTAGTGCTACCATCCATTTGTGGGGGAAATTTCATTACTTGATTTGCATAATGTTTGTGTGTGATACTCAAAGGTTGACAATATGTTTTACTACGATCTTAAGGTGGAGGTGAGTGTTTCAAACCATCTATTTGACTGCTGCAAAATGTTAAACAATTAATTTGAAAGGGTAGTGCAAATGGCTTATTTCACTCTATTTTCGATATAGAAATTGCATCAACTTCCCCTTTGTCTCTAGCATTAGCCAATAGGAACACTATATTCTGTGGAGGGATAGAAAACTCTGTCTGCATGTTTCGGGACGTTGGTTCACACCGACAATCAGGGCGTGGCCTCTTGAGAAAGACAGAGACAGGAAGCGACTGTGGAACATACGAGTCAACAGAATGCCGCCACTTGATGCTTTGTCTGGGGGCCGACGTGCACTCCGTGGTCGGTGGTACTTGGTAATGTGATCTGTAATTAGTACACTGGGCGGTTTTGACCTTCGTGGAAGCGCCCACACAATGGACACACGCACTGGAGTCCCCAGACGGGTGGCTACGATACGGCAATTAATTTCATTCGTGATCTGTAGGCTCCTTTTACAGAATTTAACTGTCAGTCCAATATGACTGCTGTATGTTTCTCGATCTTTACAGAATAGATCGTCACTGAGATTCTAGTAATTTGTCCATATGCAGAAAGTGGCGGTGGATTTGTAAATGTTTCATGAACTTTTAGATACGTAATTGTTCTGATCATGAAGTTTTGCATATGTAATTGTTCTGATATTCCTGTCTATACTTAGACATCAGTGCACTTCGAAAAGTGAGGAAAATAAAAAATTAGAGCCTTAACATTCCTCATTCCGGCGGCAAATACAGACTAAGTCTACTCAGCATTTCCATGAGCGATCAGAACAAAAAAAGAAGGGCAACTGTTTACATATTCCACAGCGCAATCGATTTTGTGACAAATTCTTTAAATAAACTATATTCCATACACCACCTTTTATCCTCTAAAATGTTTAAATCAACATTATTCCATACACTGCAGTCAATTTCCCGACAAATTCTTTAACTAAATAGATAAACTATATTCTAATCACTGCCTTGCATGACATAAATTGTTTAAATAAATAATATTCCACACACTGTCTAAATTGCTTAAACAATATTCCATACACTGTAACTGATTATCCGCCACATGGCCAATAGACAGTCTTTTTCCTGCCAATTTCCAGGTGGGGGAGAGCTAAGAGGTTTCCCAGAAGGGGGTAATTGATTGATCGATTTAATTAATTAGCTAAACTGATATCAAAAGTGTGCTTGTATCGGTGAGCGGAGTTGCCAAAGGGATGGGAAAGAGGTGGGGGAGGAGATGGAAGGGAATATGTGAGAGCTTCTCGGAAAACCACTTAAGTAAACAACAGGTTAAGGACCAGTGAATCAAAAGCAACGACGATCCCTAAGGGATCATAGTCCTCTTAGCAGAACAGTAGATTAGGTACCTCTCAATCAAAGAACAGTAACTTGCCTTTTAATGTATACCCCGAATGTACGCAACCGGTACTAACGAATTACACCGACGCCAAGCTTGTCCCCCTGCTTCTAACTCTGTGCAGGTTTCGCTGTACACGATTGATCTGACTATACGAATGGTTTCAGTCAAATGGTTCAAATGGCTCTAAGCACTATGGGAGGTCATCGGTCCCCGAAACTTTGAACAACTTAAACCTAACTAACCTAAGGACATCACACACATCCGTGCCCGAGGCAGGATTCGAACCTGTGATCGTAGCAGCAGCGAGGTTCCGGACTGAAGCGCCTAGAACCGCTCGGCCACAGCGGCCGGCTTCAGCCAGTACTACGAAAATCGAATGCAGGATTTCAATCGGATTGCGCAAGTGAGATCACAATGTACAGCTGATAGTGCCGAGCAGCGGGAATAAGCTTTACAGGATTAAACTTGCAGGTGTTTCGCACGCACAGCAGACGTAAATGTACCATTGGAAACGGCTCGCCACGCTGGAAGCCGATTCCAGCAGACGTGGTGCCTGCATCTGCCGGCGACGCGCATGCTCACTGAAGCGAGACACGATGAACCGACAAACATTAGCACCTGTTCTTGCACGCGGTTCGCACACCAATCAAATTCGAAACGTATTCCCAAACGCTTAACATGCGTCGTTTGTCAAATCAGTCACAATGCAGCCAACACGTTTGAGAACGCGCGATTCGCGACCGATTAGTAACAGAAAATGAAATCAGCGTACGGCATTGGGGGCCGGGAATCCCGCATCCGGGAAAGTTCGGCCGCCGACGGCAAGGACTTATTGCATTCGACGCCACATTGGGCGACTTGCGTGTCGGAGATGGGGATGAAATGATGAAGAGGCCAACACAACAGCCAGTCTGTGAGCGGAGAAAACCTCCTGCTCCAGCCAGGAATCGAACCCGGGCCGCTCGGCGTGGCATTCCGCCGCTCTGACCACTCACCTAACGGGGGCGGACTAGGAACAGAAATAAACGCTACACTCGTCGCGAAACGACGGAGACGTCAGCTTGCCGGTCTCCACGGGAAAGGCCACTCGCTACAGCTGGCAGAAAGGAAGAATTCTATGCAAAGCTTCCAACATTCGGCAAATGACTAACAACTGGACAAGATATCTGAAGGACTCGAGCTACTCGGAAGAATAGTGGAACTGCACTGTACCGCCCGCGAAGGCGCGATGGAAAGCTCGCCACATCGACACCTAAGTACACGGTTAACGACGAGGCTGCCCAGTTGCGCACTCCTGCAGGCTGCTGGCCACTGGAAGCACCACGCTGGCGGGGCAGAAAATGGCATTTGTTTCAATACGTCCGACATTCTGTTAGGACTCAATATTTTTCAACTATTCTGCGTATCCTGATAGAAAATATACCGACAATGACATATGCCAAATTACTTTGTTAGGGGTTCAACACGATAGCTCGGATTTCCCGCCGATAACCAATGTTTCGACTGCAAGAGGGTCCTCGCACCTAGTGCAGCGCTTACAGGTAGCGCGTGATGAGGATACAAAAATGATTTCTTTAAGACGAAAGTGTGAGGAATAAAGCTGTGTCATTAGATTTATCGTTGGTTTACATTTAACTCGAAAATGTCACGAAAGTCACCTGTTTGTAACGCGTGTAACAAGTGTTACGCGAACAGCCTGACTACAAGGCGGTTGAAAGGAGGTGGCCCTCGTCGGAATGAGGAGATACGAAAGTAAAGAGGCCGGGTCGGTACAGTGGAGGACACGTGACTGACGTGTGACGCCGCGCAGCCGCGCCCCGCTGCCGTAATGGCCGCGCTGCATGCTGCCAGTCACGGAAGACGCCACAAATCACCCCACTCTGACATCGTCAGCAGCGTCCATGCGAGCCGACGCGAGCGTTTTGTGTCGTAGCGTGAGACAAGCACAACAGGTCGAATCTCCGCGGTTGTTAGTCTGTCCGACATTCTTTGAAACCTCTCGAGGTTTTGTACTGTGCTACACAGAAGCGCCTTAATCAAATTTTGAACCCTATTCAGATGAATTCACACCACGGACTACACGGTTTGGCGATCGCCTGTGACGATCTCAAACCGTGATAAGCGAACCGTTGCGAGTGTTCTGCATCACGAGTCGTCGTAGCTAGTAAAAGAGTGTAAGTTGTGTGGGTCTCGCAAATACCCGAGTCGTGTTGCACGCAAACTCTGTGGGTTATTATTTATTAGTTGCTCCACTTGAGCGAACATTTGGATTTCTGTACTTGTGTCAGTTCACCGAACAAGGTCGGGCCGGCGTAGCAGCAAATAAAAACAAATGGTCGTTCGCCGACAGCATTCAGAGGGTCGGCAACGCGGCGCGCTCCCGCTGCAGAGTAGCTGCCTCCACTGCTGTACAGCTGCACTGCTGCTGACTGACGGCTGGAGACAGCGTCCGCCGTAAAACATCTAGGCGTAGCTATCCACAGCGACCTTAAGTGGAACACCCATATAAAACAGATAGTGGGAAAAGCAGACACCAAACTCCAGATTCATCGGAAGAATCTTAAGGAAATGTTACTCATCCAAGAAAGAAGTGGCTTATAAGGCGCTTGTTCGCCCGATTCTTGAGTATTGTTCATCCATCTTGGATCCCTGTCAGGCAGGACTGATAGAGGAGATAGAGAACGTCCAACGAAGAGCGGCGCGTTTTGTCACTGGATCGTTTAGCTGGCGAGAGACGTCACGGAGCTGCTGAACAAACTCCACTGGCAGACGTTACAAGAGAGACGTTATGCATCACGGAGACGTTCACTATTGAAATTTCGGGCCAGCACTTTTGACGAGGAGTTGGACTATGGACTATATATTACTTCCCCCCCCCCCCCCCCCCAGAATTAGAGCCAGTACAGAGGCTTACCGACAATCACTCGTTTGGAGGGATCAGGCAGTGACACCGAAAGTACCCTCCGCCACAGACCACCGAGACCCTGCGGACAGTGTGGGAAGGCAGGCAGGGGCGACGCTCCACTCACTGCCCCTCAGCTGCCGACGAAGGCAATGTAAACCATTTCTTATTACCATATGTGTACTTCGGTTATTTCTTTTCTCTGTTTCCTATTTTCTTTCACTGTAAACTCTTCCAAGTCCTCTTTATTCCATCTATTTCGTAATTGGCGTCGTTGAGCTCTTCTCTGAAATCCCTTAATGTTTTCCACGTAGGCCGAAAGTTGTCCTTTGCTTTCGTGCATCATTTTCTTCATCATGAGCAGTATATTTTATAAGTGTCGGTCTCGTATATTATTTGGTGCTAACCGTCAGAGATACGCCTCCTTTGTTTCCTCTATCAACCAGCATTTGTTTGAACCCTGCATTTTATAATTATTTCTGCTAGAGTTCTCTTTCTTACCTGTTATCGGTAGTCACTAACAGGCTGTTCACTTCATTTGTGAAACCATTCAGCGGACATTTCATTCTTTCTGTTAATCTCGATTGGTAGAGGAATGTAGATGATTCGTGTTCCTGAAATTTGTCCAGCTGACCGTGTACTATGAGTCTTCAGCTCGAGAAAAAAAAGGCCTTTCGCGGAATAGTGGTCCGATCAACTACCTAGCAGCACACTCAAGTTAAGAAAAACACGTGCTCCACAAATTGTAACAAGCAGAAGCAATAATAAGCCAGCTTAACTCTACCTTGTCGGACAGGCGAAAAAGGCGAGTGTTGCGACCACACTGAACTAGAGTCGTTCAGTCGTAACTGTGTGTTCTTTGATGGGGATGGTTCATTTTTAACTACAACAGACGCAATATTAGTTCACTTCACTACACGAACGAATACAAACATTTAGTTAACTATATACAGTTCTCTGCCACAGGAGTCACTGACCAAGAAAGCATTACTGGATGCGTACAATCACAAACTGTTCTCTCGGAGTACAATGTTCCGCATTAACACGAGTAAATATGCCACCGAGACAGTGGTCTGCTAGATTACTGCTGAAGCTGAGGTCACAAACCGGATCAGAGCTCTTCGTAGCTCGGTCCTACATTGCGGACTCCTGGAGCGCCCGCCTGCGGTATCGATTCTCGTCGCCGACTCGCGTGCGGCACCGCGGTCTGCGGAAGATACCACAGCGAATACTCACGGACGAGCATGTCCACGGCATTCGTGGCAAGTACTGTCAGCCACGGACGGAAAATACGCGTTTTCAAAAATACACATCACCAGTAAAGAATGGAGGAAACGGCTTTTTCTAAGCTATGATGCAGAGGTAGTTTAAAATTACATAAATTTGTGCCGGCCGCTGGTGGCCGAGCGGTTCTGGCGCTACAGTCTGGAACCGCGCGACCGCTACGGTCGCAGGTTCGAATCCTGCCTCGGGCATGGATGTGTGTGATGTCCTTAGGTTAGTTAGGTTTAAGTAGTTCTAAGTTCTAGGGGACTGATGACCTCAGCAGTTGAGTCCCATAGTGCTCAGAGCGATTTGAACCATTTGAACATAAATTTGTTCTCAACCGGAACCTCGGTTTCAGAACGGCAGCGTTCCAGTACACACGACCCTATCGGCCTTTAACTGACTTACCCGGCCATTGGCACCGAACCACTGACCAGTTTGACATCTGTTAATGTAATAAACTAGCGACAAAAAGGATCCCACGAGAGTATGGAGATCAACTCCGAGCCTGTTGCTTACCCTCTCAGCACCGAGTAAACATACGGGATAAGAGCAAGATCACGGAAAGCAACGGAAAAACAGAAGAAAAATTTTGTGACGATAGAGAGGAGGAGCAGTCGTGGAAGCCTGAGGTCGCTGCCACAAATAATTTGGAAATGGATGGATGCGAAAGATAATGTAGACGAAGCAAAAGAGTAAAGGTGCCACAAAATGATTTTAGTGCTAGAAAAAAAGTACATTTGTAGTGTTTCTCCAACAACTGTGGAGCCTATAAGATGTACACGGTAGCGTTTATGGTGCCATTAAACTTTCCACCGAAATTCAAGTTATATTGTCCATACCTTTCGACGCTTTTCTAGCAACACATTGTTGTGTGTTACGCAGATACACTCGCCAGTCCGTAGTTGAGCGTCGTAACATCGAACAACTTACAGAGGCAGTGTTTCGCAAGGCGCCAACTTGCACGGGGATAGACGGTGCACGGGATCTCACAGTCGACATGCGGCACGGAGTGAGAACGAAGCTTCGGCGGCAAAACAGGGCTCGCTTTGTGGCCGTTAGTTCTGGGGGAAGGCAGGCTGCAGATGCAGCAGGACGGGCGGCGGCATAAAGCGGGCAGCTTGACCGTAACAACCCGCCGTAGCAAAACATCCGCAGCCGCTGCCGGTGCCCGGTCCAGCGCAATAACCTTCTCGCCTGGACGAGGCGCTAATTTCAATCGGAGCGCTTCCGACGAACAAGAAACAGTAAGATGCGACGGCTGTAAATAAACACCTCACGAGTCCTTTACTAGCTACGAACCTGTCTTTAATTTGATCCAGAATTTTTATCAGCCGCGGTGTGCTCTGTTCTCGCACTCGTAACAAGAAATGCAAGGGAAGATACGGAGCTTACGAGATTCGTTGTGCGAGGCGAAGGCGTGCGAGTGCGCGCCGCTCGGCAGGTGAGACGGACTGCAACGTGGCGCCGATAGCGTGGTCGTTATAGTCTGTCGGCAAACTGAAGAGAGAGCGAGCGAGCGAGTGCCCACTCTGTCCCAGGTTTTCGCCGTCCTGGGACACAGCGTGTATCGAAAACCGACACACACGGACCGATACCTGCACAAACTGTCAAACCACCACCCGAGCCAGAAAAGAGGCGTGATTAGGACGCTTGTAACGAGAGCAGGACGAATATGTGAGCCGCAACACCTCAAACGAGAAATGCAACACCTGGAAACTGTCCTGAGGAGCAATGGGTACTCCAAAAATTATATTAGAAGTGTAACAGAGCCAAACACTCGGCGAAGTAAGGAACCAGAAAAAGAAATGTCGGGTACGGCCTTTCTGCCATACATTCCCAGAGTGACGGACAGAATCGGCCGTATATTGCGCAAACATGGCGTGAAGACGATTTTCAAACCGACAAGGAAGATCAAAGAGTGTCTTAGATCGGCGAAGGTGAAAAGAGACCCACTTGCAATGTCGGGAATATACCGTATACCATGCACATGCGGAAAAGTTTATGTCGGAATGACTGGACGATCCATCAACACCAGGATCAACGAGCATAAGCGACATTGTAGGTTGGGGCAGGTGGAGAAATCGGCCGTGGCAGAGCACGCACTGAATGAGACCGACCACGTAATAAAATTCGCCGACACGGAAGTTCTGGCTGTAGAGAAGCACTATCACACGCGCTTGTTCAGAGAAGCTGTAGAAATACAAAAACACGCGAACAGTTTGAACAAGAAAGAGGAAAGCCTTAAGGTCGACGGATCCTGGCTTCCCGTACTGCAGCGAACGACAGTCGCAGGTAGCAAGAGGAGAACCGCACCGGAAATGACCGCGGAGAAGCCCTCGGACGTTGGCGCGCCAGGTACATATAGTCTGCGCCCGCGAGCTCGACTCCAGTTCACCACCGGCAATGGAGGGTGAAGCTTTGACAATGCCAGCCACTCGTGCTGGCGAAACGTCAGAAAAATCATTAGATGAACGTCGGCCGAAGAACCCGAGACAGAAGCCAATAGGCAGTTTGTCAACAAGTGGCCACGATAGCCTTAACAATTTTGAAATAATATTAACATAATAACGGAAGTCAGGATTCTACTACAAACATAGAACCAAATACTTGTTCATCTGAATGTATGTTCCTCTATTGCTATTCGTAAAACGAACCCCATATAATTTAATCAGTCTGTAGATTTTAAGGCTTGTTCTTACATTGTGTTCCTATTAAAAGGTAGAAGTTTTCTTTGAAGGACTGCATTGAAACTTAAAAATTCTTGCAACACGAAGAGTGTTTAAAAAGTAAGCAGAAATTTACAATTTTATGTGTTGTATTAGTCAGATTTGTACTACTTTTTTGTCACTGTCTTCATAAACATGCCTCAAAAGTATGTGTAGAATGTCATCCATATTGGGTAGTTAGTCTGTTGTCAGCTGTCAGAAAGGTTACATGTGTTTTGGTAGCATCAACGTTTATTTGTTTTGTATAAAATTAAATTAGAGAATCTTTACTGCATTTTGTTATAAGAACGGAATAAAATGTATGAAATTTTTAGAAATGTTAAATATTGCTTTTGGTAAGCCTGTTACGGATAAACCAAGGGAAGACAAGTGGTACAAACATTTCAAACGAGGCCTTTTAAGGACAGCTGTTTTACAAGCATGGATGAGATTAAAAATGCACAGCTAAGAGACCTATAAACTATCCTGAAGAAACAATTCCTAAAGTGTTTCGGGAATTGGAAAAAGCACTGGCATAAGTGTATAGTATGTAATGAGGAATATTTTGAAGAGGATAACATTGCTGTAGATTAAGAAATAAATTTCTAAGCAAAAACTAAAAATTAATATGCGAACGTACCTCGTATGTCAAGCTTTTTGCTTAGAAGTCCAGAATCAGTGTACTTGTTTCGAAGGAAATTTCACCAGTGTTTAGAATAGCTACTGCGCACATGTTTTAAGCACTGTGTCTTAGAATCAGGTGAATAGTGACCGAGATAGAGATTTAATGTTCCATAAGCATCAAAGGTTTTACGTGATTTTGAAACTGTCTATATTTAGGGGTTTCCTCCCAAAATTATTAGTTTTACTTCGTGGCGATTCCAGTAAACCATGCGGCTTATTTTTGCGTTCCTACCTCATGCGTCCTATTGGGCAAGGCTGACGTTTGCATAAATTACAGCCCTTTGATTGGGTCTGGTAATATTAGCCAACAGTTCTTTTTGGGTCGCCTCTTTAATACACGCTGTAATAACATTAGAAACGATCGAACGCTCGTTACTCCGCAAATACCACCTCTTCTTAGTATTCTGCACATTTTCTTGCAATGCTAGACTATTATCCATCACTTTCGGATATCGAAGTATATCAATAAGTACAGAAAGTTAACTCACTGACACTGGCAACTAAGATCCCGCGAACAGAAACGATGTATATCAGAGCACGCCGATCCACACCGCTAGACAGATAACAGGCAACAGATTTTTGGTGTCCCTGTAGGCCGGTGGCAGCGTTCTTCCGGGAAAGGCCACTTTCCCCACCAAAAGCGCTGCTCGCTCTTTGAGTTTACAGATTTTTTTTTTTTTTTTAAGGATTGCCATACCCTTTCGGGTAATGGCGGCTGCTGAGGACTCGGGTCCTTCTCAGCCTGGGGTTGTTTGATGCTGTTGGGACTCTGTTTATTAGTTTCAGTGGGGAAACCTGCCTACTTGGTATTTCTGTATGTTTTGGCTCATGCCATTTTGTAGTCAGTTTTCTTATGTCTAAATGGTAGAATTCCACATACCGGCATTCGCCTTACAACTGGGGGAAACCACCAAAACCCCAGTCGGGATGGCACTGGGTTATCGTCTGTTGAAATGTGTTTATTATGCTAGGTTTTTATACTAAATAATCATCTATTGGTAGATTGTTTCATCTCTGTTTAGAGTTTTGTTGTAGAGTTATTTATATCGTCTAACCTACTGCTCTATTTTAGAATGTGTCTGGCTAATAGTTTAATTGGTGGATTCTATTCCTAACTTATTCTAACTTATTATGAGTTATGAGTTCGACGGTTTGTGGAGGTCGTTGCACTTCACTTCACTGGGGTGGTTGGAGAGAGTTGGAGGGAGATAATGGGCCACTTCACTTCACTGTATTTACTACACTCTTCTTTTTCTAATTTTATCTGTGAGTTCTTTGTTGTTTGGGTATGTACGTTGAATGGCATGGGCAATGAAGTCTGGGGGGTAGGGGTATCGAAATAGGGTGATCCTGTATTCGTGGATTGGGTTGCATATTATGTCTTTCATTATCCCATCCGTTCTCACTCTGTTCCGGCCGTAATTGGCTACCTCAGGAGTGATCTTGTCTAATATAGGGCAGGTGTTGGTGCCCGCGTAGACTAAGTCGTTGGCGGTTGTGTAGTGCAGCTTTCCCGCTCGTCTCAAGTTGTGGCGGTCAAATGCGGCAACTCTTTCATACTGCGCCCTGGAGGCTGTCCACAGACAGGCACCGTACTCTAGGATAGGTCGGACAAATGTTCTGTAGGTGTGTAGCACTGCATCTGGGCTGGCGCCCCCGAATTTTGAGCTGATTAGCTTCACAAGGTTCATTCTTTGTTTGCATTTGCTGATGATGTTTTCGGTGTGGTGCTTCCATGATAGAGTAGAGTCGAGAGTCATCCCTAGATATTTTGCACTCTGGACAGGACTGACTCTCTTTTGCCATAGGGTTATGTGGAGGTCGTCTTGTTTTAGTCTGGCACTTTGCGTTTGGTTGCGGTGTCTGAAAAGTAGCAGCTGGCTCTTTGTTGGATTGGGTTTGATGCGCCATTTGGCCATCCACTGTTCTAGCTGGGGTGTGTAGGAGGCTATTACATTCTTCGCTTCCTCTACCGAGTGCGCCGTGCACCAGTAGGCGGTGTCGTCCGCGTAGAGGGCGAAGTGTTCGTTCCACTTGTTGGGGCGAGGGATGTCGGCGGTGTATAAGCTGTAGAGCGTGGGTGAGAGGACAGCACCTTGCGCTACTCCAGCAGCAGGAGAGAATTTTTTGGAGAGTTGGTTACCGACCGATACTGTTGCTGTTCTCTTGGTAATTATGTCGAGAATGAGGCGAACATAGTGAGGTGGGAAGCTTTGCTTGGCCATTTTATACGCCAGCCCGCAGTGCCATACCTTGTCGAAAGCTCGCTCGATGTCTAGGAACAGTGCCAATACGCAGTCACCTCTGTTTAGGGCTTCTGTTGGTGTGCTGACTAGTCTGATGATAGGGTCCATGGTTGAATGTTCCTGTCTAAAGCCGGCTTGTTCTGGGGGGGAGGATCTTTAATTTGTTTATGAATTTGTGGGTCCTGTTGTTTAGAATGGATTCAAATGTTTTGCCTATTACTGGTAGAAGCGAGATTGGGCGATATGAAGTGGGTTTATTAATCGGCTTTCCAGGCTTGTGTATCATGATAACGTTTGCGTTTTTCCATTGCTTTGGCACTATCCCTAGACGGAGCGCAGCGTTGTAGAGACGGCTTAGAGTTGGAAGGAGCATGTGGCGAGGCGTGGCCGAGAGCATTTTTCTTGTAATTTTGTCCCTGCCAGGTGCAGTAGTTTGTTTGCCGGATGAGAGGGCTAGTGTAATTTCCTCTTCGGAAATTGGTACCAGGAGTTTTGCCTGATCCTCTGTGAGGGCTGACTGGGTGTTGATTAAGTCCTCCAGACCTTCTTCTATTTCTTCTGCGAATGTGTCGTCAAATAGAGGGTCTGAGGGGTGACTGTGGATTTCTTTTAGGACCTCACTAAACACTTGCGCTTTATGGTGGTCGTCAGCTGTGATGCCTTGTGGGGTAACGAGAGCAGCACTGGGGGAATTGTTACCCAGGGCTCCTGTTATCTGTTTGAACGTCTTCCAAAACTTAGCCGGTTCCCTGGGGTTAAGCTTATTGCATTCTTTTTGCCAACATTCCGCCCTCCATCGTTTTAGGTTCTCTTTGACTGTGGTGTTCAGTCTATTCCACTCTGTTTTTAAGGTGGGGTCGCCTGTCCTCTTATATTGCCGTAATAATTGTCTTTTGAGTTTTATTGTGGAGAGGATGCTTTGTGGAATTGTCTCCGTTCTATTACGGATTGTTCTGGTGGGGACGGCTTCTTTTATGGCCAGGTCGTATGCTGCGACTATTTGGTCATTGTAATTGTCTAGTTCGGCTGCTGAGCTGATGTTTGCGGATGGGAGTTTTTCGTGCAGGATATTGGCAAATTTTTCCCAGTTTGTTTTCTTGTAAAGCTTGATGCTCTTTGGGGGTCCTGGGGTGTATTTTTTGGGGCCAAGTGCCGTGGTGTCGAAGAGAAGGGGGATGTGGTCACTCCCTATACTTGGGCCAACTCTGCAGGCGGTGCAGTGTATCGCCAGGGTGTCACTGCAGAAGATGTGGTCCGGAATGGAAGAGCCGACATGGTTAATAAAAGTAGGGGTGTCGTTTTGTAGCCAGACTAGGGGTGAATCGTCTATGAGGTCTTCCAGAGCTCTGCCTTTTGTTGTTGTAAGTCTGTCTCCAAAAGCTCGGCTTCTGGCGTTAAAGTCGCCCATTATGACGCAATTACCGCGAGATATTAGGTGTCTCATGAGGTCTTCTGGGAGGTGATCATGAGGGGGGCAGTATATGGTTGCTACAGTTATTGTGCCCATTTTTGGGGAGTCTATTTCTATTGCCACCACGTGCAGGTGCTGGAAGTTCTGCGGGAGTTCTAGGCGCACTGCTGGGACGTCCTTGTGGTGAAAGATTGCGGCTCCTCCAATGCTTGGATCGGTTTGTTGCGATCTGTGGCAGATCATGTTCTTTAATTGTTGGATCTGCTGGCCTGCTCTGACCTCTGTGATTCCTAATATATCCACCCTTTCTTCGTCCACCAGGCTTTGTAATAGGGGTTGCTTCCTGTTAAACCCACAGGCATTCGCGACCGCCACTGTGGCTGCTGCGGATCTTGTGCTAGTCGCCATCTTGTCTAACCGGTCCTAGGCTGGTGGGGGCTAGGGGCGTCGCATTACGGTAGATTTTAGTGAACAGTATATGCGACTTGTTGTTCGTGACGCTTACGACCATTTTTCTGGCAAAGAATTGTTCAGTGACTGTGGCCATGGCTTTCGTTATAATCTCGCGTCTATCTGGGAGGATATTGTGGAGAGCAGTTGTTATCGCTCGCACCACATCCTCCACATGGATTGGCTCTTCCTCCGAGGTTTCTGGGCCGTTGGTCATTGGCTCTTCTATTTTGGGGGCTTCTACGCATTTGATCGGCTCAGTTGTTTCCAGGGACAGCGGCTGCTTTGGCCGTTGGGGGCATGAGTGTGAGACTGAGGGGTGATTGTCCCCACAGTTGGCACATTTAGCTTCCTCTGCAGTGCAATCTTTTGCTAGGTGGGGACCGGCGCATTTGCTGCATTTAGGTGGTTTCTTGCAGGTGTCCGTGGGGTGATCAAACTCGTAACAGCGAGTGCACTGGGTCGGTTGAGCTGCTTTAGGCCTTGATGGTTCAACCGTATAGACGTAGTAATTGAAACAGAAGTGGTGGAGGAGCAGGTCGTCATGGGTGTGTTGATCGTGTGTGAACACACGGATCATACTTGTTGGTTTGTTGTCGCTTCGGCCGACTACTCTGGTCACCTTGATGACTGAGTAGCCTTGTTGCCTCAGCTCTTCAGCGATCTCGGCGCCAGAGACGTCGTCCTCGACGTTTTTGATGACAACCGTTAGAATTGGGGACCTTGGTTCCCTGGGTGGTCTAGGTTGGCTCGGTCTGCGTGGAGGGAGAAGTCTTAAGTGGGCCCCTGGGAAGCTGTTAATAAGGAATCTTTGTTCTAGATACTCCTTTAGGTCGCCGCGCGAAGAATTCTGTCCACATTCTGAGCCACGATTTCTCTCTCGGACCTTGTTGGCCTCGAATAATTTTTAATAAATAAATTATCTCTGTGACCGGTCGCGTTTTACGCAGCTCATTTCTCTCGTTCTTCCAACCACCGCGATATTGTTTTCCTCGCTATCCTGAAATTCTAAACCTAAGCCAACGGCCGTCAGTCGTTCTCAGTGTAAGACACGCCTGTACAACAGCCCTGCTTGCTTCCTGACCGACGAGGTTGTCGTTTGTATAACTCTAAAATTGGTGTACGCACCGAAATGGCTGCAGTAAGCAGAACTGCGAACACCTTTTACGAAAATTTCGCTTCCATTTGTTTTCAGATTTGGCTGAACAGTTTCATCCAGGAAAGGATAAATATAAGTACGAATCATCGCCAGTCAGCCAGGTAAGGACGGTTTGCTGTCGTTTTATTTCAGCAAAAATTAGGAAACTGCACTGGTCATGACATATTATTGCACGCTCATTGTTAGATTTCCTAGCAGAATAATAAAATCTGCCTGTGATGTTCGTGTAAAATTTACTATAGCTTTTCTAGAAGGATTTAAAAATGTGGGATGCTAAATAGCGTGGTTTTCAGCGACTTTTCTCAGTATCGTGTACTTTGTTTTACTTACTTCATTTTTCCGTGTACTCTTTGCGTACTTATTTTATAATAGTAAACGCAGGACTCAAGAGTGAAGAAATGCGTTCACACGTACAGCTGGTGGTTCGTACTTACTTATCTCTGGCAGCCAGCGGCCGCTGCCCGCCCGAGTGCCGACTTACCTTCCCAGCGGTCAATGGCAAACGTTCCCCTGCTGCCCAGGGATGTCGTGTGGACTGTCTCGCTTACCTGCAACAACAGAGAGAACACTGCGTTAGACAAGCACCTCGCGATCGGATCAGAAACTTTGAACAAGACAATTAAATGGTTTGCTCTTAGAGAAATAGTCTAATTCAATATTAGCTCAATCTACACTGAGCACACTTAGTAGTCATAAAGTTTCAATAATGTATTCAACATCCTCATTCTGGCTGTATCATACAAGCAGAAATTATAAAGAAAACGAAAAACGAGCGGAAGCAGTCCACAATAGGAACGCATAGAAAACAACAATCTGTGTGGAGATATATACAGGGTGGTCCATTGATAGTGGCCGGGCAAAATATCTCACGAAATAAGCATCAAACGAAAAAACTACAAAGAACGAAACTCGTATCGTCTAGCTTGAAGGGGGAAAACCAGATGGCGCTATGGTTGGCCCACTAGATGGCGCTGCCATAGGTCAAATGGATATCAACTGCGTTATTTTTTCAATAGGAACCCCTATTTTTATTACACATTCGTGTAGTACGTAAACAAATATGAATGTTTTAGTTGGACCACTATTTTCGCTTTGTGATAGATGGCGCTGTAATAGTCACAAACGTATAAGTACGTGGTATCACGTAACATTCCGGCAGTGCGGACGGTATTTGCTTCGTGATACATTACCCGTGTTAAAATGGACAGTTTACCAACTGCGGAAAAGGTCGATACCGTGTTGAGGTATGGCTATTGTGATCAAAACGCCCAACTGGCGGGTGCTGTGTATGCTGCTCGGTATCCTGGACGACATCATCCAAGTGTGTGGACCGTTCGCCGGATAGTTACGTTATTTAAGGAAACAGGAAGGGTTCAGCCACATGTGAAACGTAAACCACGACCTGCAACACATGATGATGCCCAAGTAGGTGTTTTAGCTGCTGTCACGGCTAATCCGCACACCAGTAGCGCTGCATCTTTGCCGACCGGCGTGCTGGCGACAGCTCACGGCGGCACAGTAATTCTTATTCGAGAATCTGGCCGATCTTCTTAGTGACAATGGTACTACAAATCACAGCGAAAATGGCACCCTCCTTAGCAAGAAGAATTTAAGTATGTTTCATCCATTACAGGACCGTTTTGCAATAACAATATGGTTGTTAAAGTCTATGAGCAAGTGAGTATTGGGGCAAGGATGATTCTGCACCACTCTGCATTGTTGCCACATGTATCCAAGACGGTGGCGATGACGTCATTCAAGATGGCGGCATGCAGACGTGGCAACAGCGCACGACATCATACAAGATGGCGGCCATGACGTCATTCAGGATGGCGCATTTTGGCGGAAAGTTTGAATTTTGGCACGAAAATGCCATGCCCCCCTCCCCCAGAAAAATGCGGGAAGTTCAAATGCCAAGAGGATAATGCACCACACGAAGGTTATCTCTAGTAAGCAAAGAAAATCGCGGGAAGATAGGTTACTTGGGCTAACCCAAGTCACTCGACCGCCACATCTTCTTATGAACTGGCACCTCAGCGGAAGAAGAAGAAGAATCACCATGAAGTGTCAACAACAGTAGCACTCCAGCACAGTCATGAACAAGATTAAATGCAAAAATAAGTATTTAGCCTTATTACTATTATTATTCAAAGTTTTCACCTATTGCCATATGTAACGCTTGCTCGTCTTTTTTTCAACACGGTCGAGCGCCAACATGCCTAGCTCTGTTGACACGTCTGGACCTGTAGAAACCTCAACTGCCATCTCGTAGAGACCTACAGCAACAGCCTCCAGCACATCTGAACTAGTAGTGGTCACACGGGATCTTGTAGCGCACTTAGATCACTTGCTGGATCAGGACAAGGAGTTGCTGCTGTCCGTCCCACTCATCGATTTATGTGATGAGGACACACAATCAACCCCCGGCACATCAAATGCTGTCGCTGGCGGTGTTAAACAACAAGATGGAGGTCAGTACTGGTCATCAACATATGACCCATCCCAGCAGAACATCCCTATGATAGCGCACCACAGAATGCAGATACTGTGGACAAGAAGAAGGCGTCGAGTGCACCTACGCTTTTCACCTCACAATACAATTTAACTCCAAGTGGATCCAAACGTGTGAACATTTCTATAGAAGCGCATCATGTCTGGGGGTTGCATGCTAGAATGGAGATTGAACATGTATCCAAATGTGTTAAAGTGATAATTCCCGAGTTCGACTGGGATGAAATAGGTGGTGCAGAGCGCTACATCAATCAGCAGATGGCTATGGAATATTATGAAACTCATTCTCCCCCAGACATTCGCCTTACTGATGTGACACTTTCTATTACAACAGTGCATGATGACTGTGCATTATGCGTGAAATTGGGTGACAACTGTGTTCATCTAAGACATCCCTCAGTTATGAAGTTATACAATCTGGACTCTGCCATATACCTGTAACGTACCTGGAGATTCTTAACACCCACTCCGGTAAAGATGACATAAATATTACATATAAATGCTACATTAAAGTGGGTGAAACAGATTTCTCTCAATCCAGGAGATAATTCTCCACCATACCGTCAGATAAGGATACCGTCGAATTATGACTGGTACCTCGTAACAATATTATCGCACAAGTCCTAAGACAAAGAGTAAATGTATCTAACGGACTTAAGTCATTCCCCATTAAAGCACTTACGCCTTTAAGTGCAGGTAATATGTTGTGTGTACGGAAAGAAAACTGGAAAGGTAAGAGATCAAAGGCAAAAAACGAAAACTGGAATATATAGCAAAGACAGTTTCTACAAAGGACGAATATAAACTGCAACTGGAAAAAGAAGCTATTGCAGATATGCAAGCAAGGTTTAGACAGTGCTTTAAACACAGTGTATGGTCAAATCTGGCTATGACTGGGAAATGTAAAATATCTGAATTTACCGTAAACAGCAATGGAAATCAAACACTTGTCCGAACACTGACCAAAACTTTGGACTCCAGTATGCTTACTACATTAAAGAATACACGAATTATTTTTTATAAACTACCGATCTCATTTGGATCTGCTTAAAAAGAATGATTATAGTGTATCCAACTGTGACGGCCTGGATGTTGTGCAACTAACAAGAGAATAACCATTTATAAAGTTTGAAACCGATGACATAATACAACATTTCATGGACGCACTTTTGCAAAAATTGTAAACTTCAAGTTCTATACAGACATTCCGTAATAATGTGGGGAGGAGTGCTTGCCGATGTACACCCAGGAAGACGTGGAGGGTTGGAACAGCAGTTTTATGCAGAGATAAGAGGCAAAAGTAAACTCCCCAAATGCTCTCGCCTACAAAAACTGCAAGGAGGAACTGAGCTAATTATTAAAGAGCCATAAGACAGATAGCCATAAAACAAATAGTCATAGCCTAGATAGACCTCAAGAGACGTGACCTAACGTAGTTTGTTATATTAACGAGCGTACAACCTCTCCCTATACTGCTGAGCTCTAGAGCGACCCACACCGACTGAAGAGTCCCAGTTATAAAAGACGGAGTTGGGGAGGGCAGCTTGAATCTTATTGGTCCGTTGGGTTTTCCGCCATTTCATTGTATTCCCATTGGCTGAGAGACATAGGGAAGAGCTTCCCGCCAATTTTAGGTCAAGTGACCGGTATTGAGTTAAATCATGATCTCGAACACTACTCGCACAATTGCCTAGAGCTTGTGGACGGGGGAAAGTTGCCCTGGGTGACTTTGATCTACTCGCGATACTTCCACAGACGGGGCAGGGGGCGCACTCCTTGCTATCCTGTTGTCGCTTACAATAGCATCCGTTTACATACTGTTGTCTCGAGCTGCTTGCTTCTTTAAACCTGCCATCTTGAGATGCGTGTCCCTGGCGTACGTTTTTAAACAAAGGTACGTGTCTACGAGCATTTCTGTGAAGTCTGAAATACGTCAAGATGAAAAACATTAATTTGTAATGTTTTCTGTATTTTACACCATCTTGGTTAACAACCTTACAGATCTGTAATTACGAATTTATATTTGCAATGAAAACTGGATTTTTGCGTGCAGTATGTATTTACAAATAAGAAGATGTGCAGTTTTCATAAAAGCGACAGTTAGACATTTTTTACTTAGCATACTAAGTGATAAACTTTACGTTTACAGTGCGTGAGTACCCGGTGTTGCACTGGTATGCGTGTATCCGAGTCTTTTATTACTTTAACTTCTGCTTCCCTATGTCTCTGTCAATCTCCCCCCGTTGTCGCACCACCTTATAACCTCCAACCCAATACCTGGTTGCTGAGTCTTACCCCCCCCCCCCCCCCCCTCTACGATTTCATTCGAGATATTAATATGTAGTAAATTGCCTGTGTATGCACTTGCCACATGTATTTCATATCATTTGTTGAACATATTTCACACATACTCTGTACACTGAACGCTACCACCACCTACGTAATAGCCGGGATAACAGCGGCGACATGTCGATCGGGTTGAGATCCGGCCAGCTGGGGGCGCCAGCACAGCAATTGGAAGTCGCCACTGTGTTCCTCGAACCACTCCGTCTCACTCCTGACTTTGTGCCGTGGCGCGTAGTGTTGTCGAAAGACGCCACTGCCGTCGGGGAACGTGGCTGTCATGAAGGGGTGTACGTGGTCTGCTGCCCCTCGGCCGTCGTGGCGCCTTGCACGACCTCCAGTGGCGCCACGGATGATAGCCGCCGCCAGCTCGTCTCTGTGGGCATCGAGGAGCTGTTGCCCTGCCCTGGAAGAAGGATTCGCGTCCTCCCATCGGAATGACGGAGGAAGTTCGCGATTCATCAGACCGTGCGACGCTGTGCAACGTAAAGTGCCGGTGGTGACGTGCCTACTTGAGTCGCAGTTGCCGATGTCGCGGTGTTAACGTTGGCACACGCACGGGCCGTCGTTACAACAGTGTGTGTTCAGTCACACTTTTGCTCTGCCCAGTTGGCAGCCTGTCCTGTTTTACCAGCCTACGACGCCCCATATCGCAGTAAGGGTCGGCCACGCAAACCCCGCAACGCCTGGACGTGGTTTCGCCACGGCACTCCTCGAACATCGGGCAAGTGGCGCAGCTGCTGGAGCGCCTCGGCCACACCCACACAGACGGCGGGCCGTCAGCTCGCCAGTACTGCGTGTGTCTGACCAGCAGTCGCTCCCCGCCAGGCGACGCTGCTGTCGCCTGGACGGGTTTCTGTCGAAAGGAGGTCGGTGGTCATGATCAGTGCACCTGTACACATATCGAAATTCCAACTCCTGTTTCGTTTTCGTGCAGCTCAATGTCTATCGTGTCGTATATCCTTAACTCTTTGCCGTACAACTACATAACTTTGGACGTACATGCAGTGGTGTACGTGGATACCGCCTGCTAAATGTGTCGCGAACAGAGTTAGCAAAACAGTAATAAATTAAAATATCACGCACGATTCAGTAGTTTTCCACGCATCTCAGTATTTGACTTGAGAACTTCTAAACCGTATGTCGTACAGCGATACATTTTTGTAGGTGCATTCCGTGGCATATGTGGATGGTGCCTGTGAAAAGTGTAGCGAATAGAGTTAGTAGCAAAGAAGCAAAAAAATTTAAACGGTACTTACGATGCTGGACACTGTCACGCATTCCAGTGTTCGTGACGTCATTTCTCCAGAACTATACATCGCGCAGTAGTGTAAGTATCGTGTTACCGATACATTCAGTTGTATGTGTGAATGCTGTCTGCAAAATGGTTGCCGGCGGGAGTGGCCGTGCGGTTCTGGGCATTACAGTCTGGAACCGAGCGACTGCTACGGTCGCAGGTTCGAATCCTGCCTCGGGCATGGATGTGTGTGATGTCCTTAGGTTAGTTAGGTTTAATTAGTTCTAAGTTCTAGGCGACTGATAACCTCAGAAGTTATGTCGCATGGTGCTCAGAGCCATTTTGCAAAATGGTTGCGAACACAGTTATTACTATAGAAGTAATAAATTAAAAAGGCGTGCGTAATACAACAGTTTTGCTGCACGAACAGCGAAAATGTAATAAGAGACATTCGTAATGGTTTCGAATTATGTGTAGAGTTTGTTGTGAATCACTGAAAACAACCCGGTTAGCCGCGCGTCGTCGCCACGCTACTGGATAGGTGGCCCGCTCCTAGGCCCACAGCTATTCTTTCCAAACAGTAAGTGATGTGCGTATACAATGCGGTGTAGGAGGAGATGTGGAACATACGTACATCCATTTCTATAATATGTATGGATTTGTGGATAACGTAAATATTCGAACTGAACGAAACAAAAAATTTAGGAAAATAATAACCGAAACGAGACACGAAGAGGCGATATAGCGTTTACCAGTCTCCATCGCTAGTGATTTTCCCTGTCATTGTAAAGGATACTTTGTACAGAAATGATTGTAGAACACGCACATTTGGCTGGCGCCACAAGCCAGACGAGCATTCTTCTACAGAGCCACACCGCCTTGCTTTAGGGCATTAAAGTGACTCGCAAAACTTGGAAGTCTATTTTACGAATTTGATGAGAGTTGTGTCGAACGGCTTTGGTTGGTTGATAATTGAGGCTTGAACCTCGGGCACCACAAATATAAAACAATGACAAGAATCCGATATCAGTCCGGTGCCCTTATTAAATTTTAACGTAAGATTATAATTTTTGACGAGCAGACTGAAATACCATTTTAAATTTCTGTCATTAACTATACGAAATAGTGATAGTTAAATTCTTGTTGCCCCTGGGAACAACCCGTAACTGGCAGCGCGCGCCGCTTTATCCGTTTAGCAGTGTTACGGGCGGTAGTCGGAAGGGGCGAACACAACTCTTGTGGCTCGCCTTCGTTATTGGGTCCCGCTCCTATAAAACGTTATAATCAACGGAACAGGAACAGGAGGCAGAGAGGAACAAACTGTGTGTTGGGCACGGCAGTTCTCGACGAGAATTGCGCCTGCGGTTGCAAGTTAAATTAGCAGTGCGGACCGCGCCTTTACAGACAGCAAGTGCCGGGGGAAATACGGCGCGATCCGAGGAACGTGGTGAGGGCAATGCATACAGATGCCGGCGCCGGCGCCGCCGCCGATGAAGCAGGGCGGCGGCGGCGGCGGCTGCGCGACTGCGCCACGCGCCGCTCAGCCAGGAAGTGACGCGTTGCGCCGATCGCATTTTGGTACGCTCTCGGAACTCGGGCAGCAAACCTTTTTCGCGACCTGATCGTCTTTCAGTAGCTTCTGTGACTGTGACGAAACATTCGAGAACGTGACAAACGAGTGGCCCATACAATGTTGTCCCTGTGAATCACTCTTCGCATCAGCTTTCCCGGGGATTAATTTTATGTGGCGATTCCACTTTAGGCGGCTCCGATGGCTACTCTTAGATGATTCATCGCCATCAGAGACATCGAACAGTAACGGTCCTCCTCGCCTATTTGTGTGAAACACGTTACACTTATTTACGTAACGATAGCTGGTGGCCGGCCTGTGTGACCGAGCGGTTCTAGGCGCTACAGTCTGGAACCTTGCGACCGCTGCGGTCGCAGGTTCGAATCCTGTCGCGGGCATGGATGTGTGTGTGATGTCCATAGGTTAGATATGTGTAAGTAGTTGTAAGTTCTAGGGGACTGATGACCTCAGAAGTTAAGTCCCATAGTGCTCAGAGCCATTTGACCCCTTTGATAGCTGGTGTGCTCGTGTGCGGATCTTCCTGCACATCGCTCCGGCCTACTACAGACGACAGCAGCGTCCAGGAATACCTGACGGACGTTATCGACTAGATCGTGTGTACGATTACATAACGGCCCTGCCTAAGACACTCTCTTTATATCTGTCGACTTCGTTGTGTTAAGAACAATCAGTGCAGGTCTATCTGCAAGGACGTGCACAAATCTGGCCGGGTACTCGGTAACCTTATATGTCGATCACTTTTAAGGTTCCGTACCTCAATCGCGGCCCTTGTACGGTCTGCCTGTCCGCCTTTCCCTCGGGAACTGATAAGAGGCATCGAGCTGAAACTTGCAGCAGTTCCGCATACTTCAAAGACCACGCGGTAGTCGAGGAATGGAATGCTCCGCCACAAAAACTGCTTACGAACCTTGTGGCCAGTATGCGAGCGCGTTCCAGAACATAGGTTGCCGTTCGTGGTGATCACACACCTTATTAACACTTAGGTTCCGCCTTTTGCGATGACCATCGTAAATTGCGATCACTTCAGTGTAATTATTGTCTCTGAATAATAAAGTCACTTCTGTACGTTTCATTCCGTATTTCTTTCAGTCCTTCTGTGTCATATTGCAGCAGTTCTACATATGTACGGTCCAAGTTTCAGCGAGCAACGATACTTGGCAGTGACAATGCAAAAGTTAATTTGCTCGCTAGAGTAGGTTCTTCTTTTTCTTCTTCTTCTTTTCATTATGTCCTGGCAAGAAAATACCCCGGGAACGATCCTTTCCCATCTTACAACTTTCGTGTCAGAATTGCAGAACGTGACCGTGAAATTTTGCAGTTGTTTCGAGATGCTGAACAGAATCTTGCGCCATTCTCTGTCCGTTCTCAAGCACAGAGAAGTAATCACGATTACGACTCGCCGGAGTGAAGACGACGCCACGACATCGCGTCGTCTCTCTCTCGTCGCAGAACACACATTCCGCTTTGTCTTATTTGGAAAGACACAGCTGCTCAGAGTAAACTTCTCGAGCAGAAGAGTGGCGCAGCGGGTACGGGGACTCGTTCAAACAACATAACGGAGATTGACGGCGATAGTCAAAAAATTTTCTTCCGCTGTTGATTGACTTGGGTCTTTTCTTACTTACGATCAACTGTCTCTTTACAGTTTCATTTCTTCTGTCCTCTGTGACCGAGAACAGAAATCTTTCACGGGTCTGCGTGCCACAGCAATGTGAGATGCCTGCTGGACCTTGACAGAAGTTTGAAATATCGTAGAGTTTACTACAGTGACTTCTTATAGGCTTGTACAATTCCTTATTAACAAAATAAACATGATTGCTTCCTTCTGAAAACAGGATAGTTTTGGTTAGTTACAAAAAAATCATTGCAAAACAAAACAGGCTCTCGCCAGAGAGTACATCTTAAAAAAAAAAAAAAAAAACAAAAAAAAAACAAAAAAAAAAAAGAAACGGTGAAAACCTTGGTGACACGATAGTGATTATGAGTCTCTAGTAGTGAGCATGGCCTCCCCACATGCCAGCCAGACGGGCGCTTGCTCTGTATGAGACTAGCAAGTCTATCTTGGGGTACGAGGTCGCACTCCTCAATGGCAGCTTCAATGGTGTCCCGGAGATTGTCTGCTGTCGCATCATTATGCTGACCTTCCTAGCACTCCTCCAACCCCTAAGACCTCTAGTGTCCGGTCGCAAGGCAATCCTGGTCTCGTCAGCAAACATGGCATTACCCCATTCTGCAACGGCACAGTGTCGACTTGCAGGACTCCAGGTCATTCGATTAGATCGGTTCCGTCGATTCAACGCTAAACATCTCATTGGTCTTCTGGAATGAGGACCATCCAGATGCATTCTCCTACGCACTGTTTGGTCTGTGTTACTAATCCTTGTTGGCCGAGAAAAGTCATTTCCAGTATTCCTGGCAGTTGATGTCGGTCGTATGTGAGTCGACAGTTGGACCAAACGATCCTGCATTGGTGTTGTCATACGAGGGCGACCACTGCGAGGTTTATCGTTCACATTTCCCGAGTCTCTGTACTTTCCCCACGCGTTTGATACAACACTTCGAGTGACACGTAACCTCTTGCTGTGTGTGAAAGTAAAGCCACCGTCCTGACTCTGTCCAAGTGTTGTATGCCTCTACGCGACATGTTACTGCAGCGCTGAACACAAACTGAGCGAAGCTGTTGTCGATGCTGTAGTGCTCGCGGAAGCGGTATGTTCAGATGACTGGGAAACGGCCACAAAGCCCGCCAGCATGTGGGCTCTAACTGGGTAATGCTCCAAGCGTCTAGGTCCCTGAGACCTCTAGCATCGTCGACTACATTTTACTATACTACTCCAGACTTTTTCAGCAGTGTATATTCTCGACTCTTTCAGTTACTAAACGGATGTGTATCCGCGGCGGCCCCACGTTTGAAATCGTTAATTTCATCTAGGGAATTTCAACAGAGGGGCGCACGCAGCGCCGCGAGGCGTCTGCTGCCTGTTGTAAAAACTGAGGAAGAAGGCATGGGTGGCAGTCAACGAAAACAAACGTTCGCGCCCGTGCATCTAGCACCCCCCACGTTACAGCTTATTTATGGGCGACAGGTCTCCGTAATATTTGCACAAATTTTATTACAATTATGAGGGCGAAAAATAATGTGTAGGATAGTAAGAGCAAAATGAGAATTTGTGTGTGTGTGTGTGTGTGTGTGTGTGCGTGCAAAGGCCACACATCCTACTGGCCGCCACGTGACACACGTCGAGTTTCGCAGAGCTACTTGCGTTCGCTCTGTCTGATGAACTCTGGCGTTTGGCATCGCCCTGCGCTCCTCGCTGCTGCCCCCCCCCCCCCCCCCGCCCCTCCCCACCCCCTCGCCACAGTCCGCTCGCGGCCCTCTGTTTTCTATTCTTTTTCGGCTCGGCCGCATAATTGGCAGCCCGACGCAGCCTACAATGAACGGCGCGTTTGCTCGCGTAATGGCGGCAAACATTGATTCTGGCAGAGTGCACACGCCGCGCGCAAAGTGGGCGGCGTGCGGTGCGCCACTGTGGGCAGCCACTGTGCAGTCGGCCGCCACCGGTCTCCTGCCACTAGTACATGTGTTCCGAGATTCCGGGCACTGTGCACTTCATGTCGTCTCCCAAATGAGGCGTACCTGCAGAAAAACAATACGCAACTTTTTGTGGAACCGCCTTCTTTGTTCTCCCCGAACTCGTTTCCACGATAGCTCGCCATTATCGGTGGATTTTGCTGTAAAAAAACTCGTAAAATGTCAAATTGTTACATTTAGGAATAAGTCAAAGTTTCGATGTCACTCTGATTTTCTATTTCGTGGCAGCCGTAACGGCTATAGTGGGCAAACCAGAGACAGTGGCGCAAGTGGAAAACTTGACAACAGAATCCGCCTGCCTGTCTTCTCAGGAACGATTCTTCTTCGCCAGTGTAAAATTTGAAGCACAGTTTTGGCACGAGGACTACAGTTCTTATTGAAAGACCTTCACTGCGACCTCAACACGCCAGAAACGCCTGTTTGTTGCAGCTGCAGTGAGTTCTTAAGTGGAATTTGCGAAACTGTGGTGCAACGTATACAGAATTACGACAATAATATATTCACATTTTTGTTAAAAATTGTAGTACACTTCCGAATTTTGCCGATTTCTCTTTGCTGACATCTGAAAGGAGTAATTTTGACAGTAGAGCGTCCGGCTGCTGATGGTGATTCGTCCGACCACAAAAGCCGCACCCCCTCCGGTGTAGGTCATGTGACGGCACCGGGCGTCATTCTCACTACGCTCAACAAACATTCATCGTAACCTCTTGTACTTAAACACAAAACACTGAAGAAGGGTGCCTATACGAACCAGATCTAGGCTACTCAACTCCTGCGGAATGTTGCAGTCAATGACGCCCTTTGACGGTCGTATTTGCTGAAATGAACGAAGATGGGAAGTGTGGAAGTAGAAGATGCGAGGCCCAGACGTTAAGCTCTGAGGGAGAGAGTTTTCATCTGCTGGGAAGGTATAGAAGACCGCAGCCCATCCTGTGGAGTGTACGACCCACTCTGGAAAGAGGGAAAATCAGCGATGTGTGGCCTAGGTGATGGGGCACACCTTTATATAACTTTCACCCCCAATATACTTCAAAAACTGTTTTGTATTTACCATTCTTTCCCTATTCTTCATTAGCCCACGGAAGTCTACTTCCGATGCATTATTCGCTTCGGGCATCGTGTGCAGCCTTACGTCCTTTCGCTTCTTCCAATTCTACATTTTTCACAGTTCTCGTGTTTTCAAAAACTCTTTACCTTCTTCTTCGCTTTGTCTACCCTTCAGTCGTACTCCGGGTCAAGTGCGCCGTGTACTGCCCGTCGCGATCGCATGGGGCAGTCACACGTGCAACAAGACGCTGATCCACATCTCGACACCGCGACGTTGAGAAGAACATCGCAGCGTAAATATCCGCAGCCCCGGCCGTATTCGAATCGCTCTTGCCGAGATGGGTACAGAAGGGCTAGTTGCGGCACGTATATGTAGTGAACTGAGTGCTCGAAGCGTAGTTTCTTATGTGCGTCAATAAAGCTCATAACTAGAACCTCACGCGCTCTGTCAGTGATAGGAGGGCTGCTAACCCATTGAAAACTCAAAAAGAATACTACTTCTGTAGTAGTTGTCATTTTTATGTACACACAATGTGCCATAATTAATCGTGAGGTATAACCTAATCGTGCATTTTGAGAAGTTAATGTAAAAACCTATGTAATAAAAACGTGTTTCATTCTGCACAGTCATTCTTTTGGGGGATTATTTTTGTGTTTTTATTAAATTGATTGTTATTATACTGTATGTGGGGCGTGCATCTTCACCTGGCTCGAATTTTCAACAGGGGCAAGGAATTACGAGTAAAAGTCAGATACTGCATATAGGAATCATGTCAGGGGGATTCTCTGTAGAATTACGAGTTAGTATAATGCACGATCTGCAGACTGCGTCACTCGGAGGACGCCTCCCAACCTTGCCTTACTCCCTTCTTCACACACACTCGTCTGTCTTAACTTTCAACGTGCATTGCAGCCACTCGACTTCGTAATATTATTTTTGTCCCTCTGTGCTTTTCTTCTGGTGTTTTAAGGATCGATGCACAAAAGTTTTCAAGTGCCCCCCATAACTACAAAGTCTATCAGATTAAGCCACAGAGAACGTTGAGGACAGTTAAGTGGTACTACACGCTTCGTTCTCCATTAGTTACGAATTTAGAAGCCGCGGACCTGCCAGGCAGCCAGCGCTCAGTATGTAATGTATACGGCGATCAGCCGACGCATTACGGCCACTGCTCAACGCGACCTCGGATGCCGCCTGGTGGCGTTCCGGGCACGTGGGGCGGTGACAAAGTACCGTAAACTGAGCACACACGGACGGGGGATCACCCTAGCGAAGATATGGGCTGCAAATGGGGAAATGCATTCAGATAAGCGATGTCGACAAAGGGCAGATTATTACTACGCACAGTCGGCGAATGAGTATCTCGAAAACGGCGAAGCTGGTCGAATGTTGGCGTGCTGCTGTCGTGAGCATCTACGGAAAGAGGTAGGAGGACAGCGAAACTACCACTAGGTGCTAAGCAGTTGCAAGTTGACGACTCTTCGCAGACTTGTCTGCTACGTAAAGTAGGCTAGGTGGCAAGCTGTGGCATCTCTGCCGAAAGAGCACAGTGCTGGCGCAGACAGAGGTGTGGGAGCACGACGTTCGCCGCACTCTGTCCGACGCGGAGCTCCGCAGCAGACCACCCGCACGTTGTGTTCACATGTTGACCGAACGACGTAGTCAGTACGATTCCAGCGGGCACGGGACCGTAGGGATTCGACGATCGACGAATGGAAACGAGTCGGCCCTTCGGGCGAATCAAATTTTTGCCACACTTTTTCGACAATCGTCTCCACAAACGCTGTCGTCGAGGTGAACGGCAGCTGGAAACGCGCAGGATGGTGGGAGAAGTATTACGCTGTGGCCGACACTCTCCTGCGCTCGCGTGGGGCCTGTGGTGGTAATCGAAGACACGCTCACAGCTGTGAACCACCTGCATCCCTCCAAGCTTGACGCCTTCCCCGACGGCGCTGTCATCTCTCAGCAATTGTAACGCCCTCGACGCGGAGGCAGAACCGTGCTACAGTGGTTTGAGGAGCATTATAGTGAACTCACGTCGATGTCTCGGCATGCCTGACGTCCAGCCTATTGAACCTACCTGGGTTGTTATCGGGCGCCATCACGTAAATCAGCGGCCCGATATTTATGCGAATTACGTAACCTGTGAGTGGACATCTAACGTCACACACCTCCACAAACCTACCAACAAACTTTCAGATGTGTCAGACGTAGAATCGGCGATGCATTGAGATCCAAAGAAGGACAGACAAGCTGTCGTAATGTTGTCGCTCATCAGCGTACGTACAGGGTGTTCCGTTTAGCTGAAGGCATTGGACTACCTCGAAATGAACACGTCCAGTGGTAACAAACTCGACCGCCCAGCTTAACCCGTGTGAGGAGGCGGTGGGCAACTTTAAAATCTTAAATGGGAACCCCGATTTTTAATTAGACGTTCGAATTCTATGGACAAAAATACATAGGTTTCGTCTGAAACATATTTTTCGTTGCGGTATAGCCGGAAAAATATGATGGGTAGAAAACCGTACGTTTTGAACTGCTGTCCAATGGCAGTCGAATTAACGCCCCATCTGCCCGGTGTGAGGGTAGGAAAGGCAATTATCTGGCAACTTTTAATGCGACTGCAGTGACTGTGCCCACTGCCGCATCCAGCAGTCCCCTCTTCCTTCCATCGGAGGAATGCTACGTTGAGAATGCGGTTTCCCAGTAAAAGTTATGAAATTATTGCCCGTACTGTACTCGCACCGTGGGGGAGGGGCGTTAATTCAAGTACCACTGGACAGCACAAACGTTTCTACCCATCTGGGTTTTTCCGATTACAGCGTCACCTGTCGCGAAACGGGAAAAATGTTTCAGACAAAAGCTATGTATTTTTGCCCGTAGAATTCAAGCCTGCAGTTAAAAATGTGCAACATTTCAATTGTTCCGGTCCGCTGTGTAGTTTTCGAGGTATTTGAAGTGAGCAGCGTGCACGTACGCCCGTGGCCTGCCCTCGTTGCGGCTGCCTGCTGCACGCGCGCCCTCCTCCGCTGATCTCGTCGCCGCCCGCCTGCACACTACAAGCTGGGCTGCTGTCCACTCCTGAGCTGCTGCCTCGTCTCCATTAGCACGATAACTTGGCTATTACACCTCCTAACGGGAATAACGTGCAGGTTGCTTCGCGACCTTACCACTATGCGGTGTTGGCGTTGTGGCGCGTGAGCTACGGGAGAGGCAGGAAGACCGGCGCACGCCTCGTGGACGCGCCGTCGCCACCACCACGTCACTGTACCACCGACCGCGGAGCAGTTTTATAAAGCTCCAGGGAGACAACCGGGGCCGACCGACCACCTGGCGAGCTTTGCGTGGGCGACATCGCGGAACTGCCACAGCCCGCATATCTTTTGTCCTTCTTTAGGGTAACGAGGCGTAATTGATAAAGAAGGCAAGTTTTACAAAAATTTTTACACGTTTTACAAGCGGCTTAGTTCACGAAAAGGTCTCCTTCAGACATTGTAGGAGAGAGGTTTTATTCTCTTTTTCGATCCATTCTGATCCAAAAGCTAAACTAAATACAAGCAGTGTATTTACATAAATGTAAAACTTGCCAAGAAATAAACGCTACCGTCTGATGACGGGCTCAGATCTGAAACTACTAAAGGTACAATAAAGTCATTTTCAAGAAACTTGTAGTATTTCCTGCAGAGTAGTTTATGAACAGAGCTGCGGTGCTCTGTCACCGTAACGAGGGAAATAACTGCGGTAAGTTAGGGATGTACGTATCGTCCAAGTGACGCCCGATAGAGAAACTAGCACCAGGTCACCGAGCCACGCCAGACTGTTCTTATCTCGTATTGTCCTTCCTGTAAACGCAATCGAGTCTCCAAGGAACACTCAGAGCACCAGCTGTACCCTCACTCGAGATATACCCGTGATTACTTCGTCAATTTATCACACGAAATTTTGTAACGAAAAATTAAAAATTTTTAATTTTTAAGAACAGAATAAAAAGAGGGTGTCGGAGACAGATGTCCCTTCGCCGGCGCTGTACAGGGAGGTGGCCCTCCGTGGGCAGTGTACCACACTACACGTCTAGAGCGTCGCCAGTCGTAATTAGCTAGATTTTCTTGCGTTGCAATTGTTGTGTGTTAATGTAATGTAATTACAGGTTTAACCTGGCGCACAGTACGACAGCCGGCCACGACCTATCCTCCTCGACCTGCTCTACCTCACGTGTGTATCAGTATTGCTACGTTTAGAGCCGTTTATGCTGCACGCGCCTCGATCAGCCGCGGACGAGACTGCGGCGAGGCGGCGTCTGCCGGCGCCGCTGTGTCCACACGGACACGAGGCCGCCAGCTGCCCGGCCGCCCAGCTGTCTGCCCTCTTTATAAGCAGCGCGCGTCACCCGCTATTGAGATTTACGGACACAGCCGCAATTCTGCGAAACCCGTTCGCAATTGCACTCGTGGAAAGTTTCTCGCTTCGCGCCCAGAAACGCGACAGACACCGCCCGAGATGCTTCCGTTCCGTAACGCAACGACGCCAGAGTCGTTCACAGAAGCGAGACAGCCGGCTGCCGTCTCGCACTCGTGGAGTCAGTTACAGACGGAAACGGAATTTCCCACGTGCTCTGCAAATTATCGGATAACATCCGCAACAAATCACGTCTGACAACAAACAACATCTGTTTAACTACTGCTTCTCGTTCGCTGCACTAGCATCTTTCAATACTTACTCGGGCTATGCCAGTGTACGTTCGAGATTACAGCACTAGTAATGGCCGCCACGTGTCATCGAAATAACTGTGCCCACCGTGCAGTGCGCCCGGCGTTTATCGATGCAGGAGATGTAACGCGAAGCAACTGACACCGAAGTGGAGCACGCTGTTACTGCTGCAGAGCCCCGTAGTGTTACTACCCCTGGCTCAGTACAGCGACAAAAAGCTCGGCTCCGCGGACTGGGGACCCAGGCGTCCAGACACTCGCAGCCCACATCGCTCGCTGCCACTATGGACCAAGTTGGCCCAAGCTCGCCCTCTCGTGATTCGCCCGGTCGGCACAGACTGTACGCTTTCGGGGCCGTGCGACTGCGACCTCGTCTCCGCCAGTGCTATCGTAGCGCGACATTTTCAAGGCTGAAAGGCCGGCTGTTTGCAGGCGCAATGATGCCAACTTGGAGCAGCGACTCCACGTTCCCTTCGACTGTAAAGCCCATGTTACACGATGCGCATAAACCGCACACCAGTGCGCCAGCGCCCCAAGCGTGCATATCTGTAACTAAGTGCTGGCGGGATATACTGGCACAAACGCAGTGAGTAGACGGTGATAACGCGCGAAACGCAAATAGAACCGTCTGCTCTCCTGTACAGTCGTTCGTTCTACCGCGCGAAACACTTTGTGACGTACTGAAACGTCATTCCTTCAAATTATTTATGTGAGCTCAATGTTCATATTTAATAGGAAATTGCTTTTATCATTATTTATGAACTAATTGCTATTCTATTATGTAGGTTACTACTCTTCTCAATTACAGACTCGACAGTTAGTTTTCTAGTGCGACACTTGGTTACACAGGTACACGTAGGCTATATCTGAATTTACATTCCGCACATCGACGACCCACCTGTTTTTCGAGCTACTGCCCTAACAGTGACAATACATCTTCGGATTAGGGCAGAACGACAACGAAAACGAAAAGCCAGACGTCGTCGAGTCCGACCCTCGGAAACAACGTAGACAGAGGATTATATTGCTTATGAAAGAAACGGGCCCGAAGATCTACAAGAACTTCCTGAGGAAGGACATGGCCTGTTTCGAAAAGCTGCTGTCTATGATAGAAGATGGAATTACCCAGTGTGACACAGTCATGAGCGAGACTATCTCACCTTCTCGAAAGTAAGAATTAAATCATATGTTTATATGTTTTGTGATGATACCAGCCTAGATCCCTGATAATAGGTACCTGCCCTGTTAAGTTGCAGACTGGTTGTGACATTACGTTTCCTGGCGACTGGGGAATCTTTTACGAGTGTGGCTTTTAGCCACACAACAGCACAGCCTACCGTTTCAAAAGTTGTTGCGGGTGTATGCACAACAATCTGCAACACTTTAAAGGAACAATACTTAAAGGTGGACTTGTGTTATTTTTCCAAGTGTGGAAAATGGAATGCAATGTGCATTACGCTACTCAGTCTTGCAGTCCTCGTCTGTCGCGCTGGGCGAAACTGGCGGACCTTCTCGCCATAGCTGCCCGTTTCTCTTTTCTGACACGCCGAAATAAGCAAGAGGTGCAATCAAATCAAACACGAACTTTCCTAAGACGAGCCATTACGATAAAAATCGAAAATCAACGTGTAATGTTATATGAATATTACTAAGAAAGAAGCGGTTGCCAACGTATCGTACTATGATACAGCGAGTACATACATACACCTTTGCTCGCTGTATGTCTGGATTTAGACGCTTAACGCCTCTTTGCTCCATTTCATTTCTATAACACGAAGTAATCAAAAGGAAAAAAAAAATGCTTTCACAAACAGCTAGTATAAAAGAAAGTCTACAGGCAAAAAATGTTTATTTTTTTGCAATTGTGAAAACTAACTTACTAAAAAAACGCGGAAAATCTGAAATTAGTTACTAGCCACCCAACAATAGGCGAATAACAAGCACAAAGCACTGCGGTACCCCTTCAGCGCGAGTTGTCACGATGTAGTGCGTATGCTCGGACTGACGGCAGTTTAGAACTATTCTCTATCCTGGCGTGCGGATGAAGTGTCTGCTAATTTTCGTAGTTTCACCCGTTCTACCGCTAGATGGGTGTCGCGCTAGACCAGTAAAGTTCGCGGCGGATCGTCTTGAAGTACCCCCTCGAAGCTCACCGACGCCCCTGTAGACTTCCGGCGAGGCCGCTGCGCTCGGTCTAATGGGCCGGCTTTTGCTGGAGCACATAAAGCGAAGACCCACAACGTCCGCTGTACGTCGTGGTCGGAACTTGGTAGGCTCGTTCAGGGATTCGAGACTTGCTGTCTGCGTCGGGCGTTCCCGGAGTCCCGTCAAAAGGGGCACCAATGTCCCACCCCCGTGACCAGGCCGCACTTGGCTACCGGCGAGGCAGCAGGCGTGCTTGCGCCTCGGACAGGCTTTGCGACAAGAGCCGATGGCCCTCTCGCGTGGTGTCTGCAAACTCTTTCTGATTCCTGATGTGGCACCTCGGTGACCCACAGCGATCGACAAGCTTTCTGTTGCAGCCCGGGAACACCCGTCGCTTACGCGGGCCGGTAATTCTCGTCGCTTTGTGCGGTTTTTGCAGTCGCGTGAGGCGCCCCGGTGGGTGTGGGTTCCGCTGGACCCAGCGGCCAGGCTGGGGCTGGGCCTCCCGTCTGCTGGACCCGCCAGAAAACTGCGTCTCGTGTCTGTGTGCAAGTCTGAACCTATGTGGCAGCGACGATTTCTTCCTCAGGACGGTTTGCGATACAGTTACGAAATTAAAGCATTATGTCTCTGACTTTTGTTAAACGTATATACAGTGGTTTTCCTACAGGGACTGTGACAATATAGCAGCATCAGAGAACGCTCTCCTCCTCAGAAAAAGTTGTAATTTCTTCATCGGACTATGCGCCACGGTTGGCGCAACCCTGAAACCAGTAGTACGCCATACTAAGACACTAATAACAGGTAATTTCTTATACTCTCCAGCCTAGGGCTGGGATGGTACAAAATGAGTGGCTCAAAAAGAAAGTATTCCTGTGACTTGAGCAATGACTTTATTTCAGAAATACACGTATAGACTGAAAGGTTAACTCTCAGTGCTTAGATTGGCAGCAATGAAAGAACGGAAAGTCGCCGCTGTCGTTCATCGCCACCGTTAGCGTTCAAAATGTTGGCATCCACGCTAGGAAAGGTATATAGTATCGTAGAAAATGCAAAACTAACAGCAACAATAACTGTCCAAAGACATTTTGGGAACAAGTTTGCAAAACTGGCACCAGACCGTCAAAACATTGCTACACGGGCTAATCAACTCGAGGAGACGGGATGCACATACGAGAAGAATAACTCAGGACGGCCATCCGTCGAGAATGAAAAGATGGAAAACATTTGTACGTCCTGGAAAAGAAACCAAGGGAAAACCACGCATACTGCGAGCAGAGAAGTGCGGCGTGTGTTCCGAAAGCCACTACAGTTACCCGCTTACAGAACTCAAATGTTGCAGGAACCACAAACAGTTGAAAAACAAAACTGAGACAGTTAAAACGTTGAATTTGAAGTAAAGTTGGAGGTGGGCGGTTTACGAGACAGGCCTGTTTACCCTGACGAAGCAACATTTCAGTTAAGTGATTAAGTGAAGAGGCATAATTTGAGAATGTGGGATACATAGGAGCCGCGTGCCTCTCTGAAACAGGAACCTGATTCTCCGAAACTTACTGTTTCCTGCTCCATAATGAAACGCAGACTCTTCGGTCCTTTCTCCTCCGCAGGCAGAGTCTGTGCCTCGACACGCTTTCTCTGTGTGAGTTGCTTCAGGGAGCGCAGCCGCAACGCCTCGTGTGGCGCTCTGGCCCCTCCGGCTCCCTTTGGGGATGCGTGCAGGACGTGGTCTGCGCACCGCACACTTGCAGCGAGCGGCCACGGCGCGGCCGGCTGCGCTGGTCGCCGGCACCCACCTGTGTGGCAGGAAACACGGGGCAGGGCCGTGGCCCGCGTGGAGCGTGCGTCAAGCTCCACAGGGGCTGTCCCACTGTCTACATGTGTGTATGTCAAAGAAACTCATTACTGTACGCACAGCTACAATTTGCTTTTGGATGATTCGCTAAGTCCTTGAAGCACGTTTACTAGTTGCTGTACATCGTCATAAGAGTGTACGATTTAGGACAAAGGAATGGTTGAAAGTGAATTAAGTCTGGATACGAATTTTTCATTTTATTGCGCAGGTTAACAGTTACTTGTTTGGAAGGAATTGTGATTGTACTGGTACGGTATCAGAATATTTCCTGTACGGGTTGTGGCCGCACGGTGTCGCGCGATATAGAAGAATAAATCCTTGTAGGGCTTGCAGATACGTCAAGCGGTCAAATTCCCCCTCGTCTCGCCCGTCCATTGTCAGGAGCTGGTGGGCGGCCTTGCATTAAGCGTGAAACACGCTTCAACTCCGTATCCGACATCGCTATCCGTGTTAGCTGCTGCAGACAAGTCTTCACGTGGAACTCGGATCACCCATTTTTCGGCTGCACTCCCCTTTGACAGCCACTTACTTCAAAGCAATTTCACACAACAGAGAAGAGGGAGTCGATGAATCCGTAAGGAGAAATGAGAATGGATCAAAACCGAACTATCCTGGAACAACGTACGACTTATAGTTTTTGGGTTACCAATCGAACACGTATGCAAAATTCTTGTAGCTGCTGGTGTGAATGTGAATGTACTACGTGTAAGACCACTGCAGTGGAA
The DNA here is from genome assembly GCF_023864345.2 of Schistocerca serialis cubense. Lineage (NCBI taxonomy): Eukaryota > Metazoa > Arthropoda > Insecta > Orthoptera > Acrididae > Schistocerca > Schistocerca serialis. The sequence goes on from NC_064639.1 coordinate 61,887,147, forward strand.
ACGTGAAATCTGTAACATGCCGTGGCGGTGCTTCCCACAAGCAATACACGTCGAGGAAAGCCAGTGTCGGTAGTGTGTACTGCGGCTGGCTGCGCATCACAGGAAAACGGCGAAAGTATGCCGCCTGGATGTACCATCGTGGTGCTACAAACAGATTAATTGTCCTCGTTGTTTTTAGCAGCAACTGAGAGAAAGTCACTCAGCAATGTTTGTAGGGGGTTGAAATCTTGCCACCGCATTTTATGTGTGTGTGTGTGTGTGTGTGTGTGAGAGAGAGAGAGAGAGAGAGAGAGAGAGAGAGAGAGAGAGAGACAGGTGTGGTAGGTGCTGCTTCCGCCAGCCACGGCCTCCGTGGTACACCCTGGAGTCCTGATGGCTGCAAAACAGTGGTGCGGGAGGTGATGGGGGGAGAGGGTGGTAGCAGCCGTGACCAGCCGGTAAAGCCGCCTAGTGGTAAACGAACAATGTGTACGTTGTTTCGGACGTATTTGATCCCGTAGCCTTAATATGAAAATTAATCGCATTAATAATGGCGTTAGCTGCTATTGGAAGCTGAATTAAAGGAATGAGGAAAGCTGAACATTTATACTGGGCCGCGGCTCGAAAGAAATGAGCGAACGGACACGGTATGCGTACAACCGGGGCGAGACGGCAAATGATCCTTTCTGTGTAGACGCACAAACGAGCCCGAATTGCTAAGGGAACAAAGCGTCGCTGCGGGTAGCGAAGGTAATGAGTACGGACAGCAGGTCGCGTCAGTGCTGTGTGGATGGGTTGGTCCGTGAGGGACCGTGCCCGCATAGCCGAGGAGACCGTCGGCGAGACACGGAAAAGTCCGGGTTCGAGTGTTTGAAGGCCGTGAAGGGGTCGGCTGTTGGCGGAGGGCAGCAGAGCCCTGGGCCTCCACCACCTGCCGCCCCTGGCCCGCGACACTATCTTCGGAGAACGACCGATCCCATATGTTTTCGTAAAATTCTATGATTTTTTGTACGAATCTATTACGATAGTAAATCTCGATACCATTTATAATTCCTTGACTCATTAGCAGTGGCAGTTTCTGCGGCAGTTGGGTTAAAATAGGTTTCCATTAATGAACTTATTAGTAATGGAAGTGCTTGCAACAAGATTGCAGTTCTGGGCTGGGGTCCATTAAACGGCGGTCGGAGTACAAATTCGCTTGTAACGCGCCCCGCTAGACAGGCCAGGTGGGGAGCAGGTGTCGATCTAGGGGGGCGACAGGCTGCTCAGCCGGCGGACAACGTCGCGAGTTGTTTCCTACACACACAGAGGCAAACACTGCACCTGGCTTTTGCTCGTTTGAGCGACGCGTCGAGTGTTTCCAGTGCTTAGAGTTTCCGAAAGAGGAAAGACTGCCACGGTACTGTACTATGTCTGTGTCCTCTGGTCACATCGTCTCGCAGTATTCTGGCCAATGTTTATATCTTATCGTGAGAACTGGATCATCCGTTCAAATGGTTCAAATGGCTCTGAGTACTATGGGACTCAACTGTTGTGGTCATAAGTCCCCTAGAACTTAGAACTACTTAAACCTAACTAACCTAAGGACATCACACACATCCATGCCCGAGGCAGGATTCGAACCTGCGACCGTAGCGGTCGTGCGGTTCCAGACTGTAGCGCCTTTAACCGCTCTGCCACTCCGGCCGGCTGGATCATCCGTGCCGCTACGTATTTTTGGTACTCTTCTGGAGTTAATATTCCTGGCAACGCTTTAATTAAAGAAAATATAGTTGGTAGAAGTACAAATCCAGATGTCTCGAGACGAACATACCACATTACTTACACCTTATGTCAATAATCATGAGCCCTCTCGTTTAACATGTGCTTGCACGGTAACGTACGAGTTTCAGTTATTAATGTTCGTTTCAAGATGGGCAGAGAGAATGCGTGAGAACCGCGAGCGAAGAATTTTATCTGAACGTGGAATATTTAATGGTGTGGACGAGTAAGTACTTTTTTGTACTGTACAACGGTAAAATAGTTTGTTTCGATTGCCGCGAATCAATTGCAGCTACATAATAATAGCCCCACAAATCAGCAATAGATACAAAGTTTACAAGAACTTGGCCAAAAGACAGCAACGAGGAAATCTCTCATAAACGAAACCTAAATGGGGGACTTTACAAAGTCTCTGAGCTCTCGCAAATGTTAGCCACATATGGAAAATACGGCTCCCTCTTCCTGTACCTACTTTAAAAATTCGAGATGTACAGAGGACAAGAAGTAGCCACATCACTCATTTGTAACTCGTAGGTGTGACGGACAGCAGAGCTGCCACTGTGGAGACCAGGAACCTCGGACAGAGGCGCTCATTTTTAGTACTGTCGAGACGCATGCGTCCAAGAATTTATCACAGGTACTGAGACTACTGATGACGAGCGAGGTTGAAAACCCCACGCAATAGATACATAGGAAGTTATACAGCAGCACTCTTTTGAAGTCCTGTTTCTGGAAGACGGTTATTCAGATCTGGAAGTATCTCGGAATTATGCCCGCTCGACAGTTGGCACTAGCTTCGCTGAGCGAGGGCACGGAAGGCATTTCTTTGTGGCCTCTTTGGAGAAACTGTGTTACCAGTTGGCTACAGTGATTTCAGGGAAACAGAGGGGTACAGCTGGAGGAGGTTCTGGACGCGCAGGAGGGTCTGAGGCGGCGCGGCAGCTCGACCCTCTGCTGCCCACTGCCGGCTGACCGCAGGTGGGCAGGAGGCGCGCCAGCGCCAGCGGCGGCGGCAGTCAAAACTATTTCTCTCCTTCATACCTCGTCTCCGGTACCACAGAGGACGTGCCACTGATCTCATTTGCATTACAAGCGAGGTGTCTATTTGTTTCCACCGCCCTAAGTGGATCACACAAGTGTTCACCGACCGGCAGTCTTCTACAGTTGTTGTCCCCTGCACAGAAAATAGCACGTAGGTCGTGAATCCGTTACCTTGAGACTGTAACAAACTCTAAGCGAGGAACTCTTATTTTACAAATAATTAAATTTCCAATCAGGTCGTTTATACGGGATACCACACGCTTTTTTTTTTTATCAGAACCCGAGAAACTGACAAACGATTTCTGTCTTTCAACAAATTAATGAACTCCACATTTCTGTTATTAGCGCCACATTGTTCTCAAGTATATGCTCCAATTAAACATACATTGCTGATAAAGTCGTAACTAACACCGAGCGCAGAAGGCAACATCTCTGTCCTCCGACACCGCCAAACCAGCTCTACTCACAAACTAAACATTCCAAACCAAATCTTAAATGATATCACAGCGAACAACATGTCTGCCTTTGACACTGCCGAACAAGCTCTCTTAACAAACATACAGTACTAACAAAGATATAGCTAACACCGACCGCAACAGACAACATGCCTGTTCTCTGACACTCCCGAACCAGGTCTGATCCTACAGCCGAACCACTTCGTCCGCCATCCAAGTTGGATTCGATCCGAAGATCACCCAAGTGCTAGGTCTGGCTTTTCGTTTTGGAGTAGTTTATTATTCTACTGGCTATTAATATTTCTAAAGTAACAGAATAAAAGCACGCTACTGAGAGATGCTTCAAATATTAAACGCAAGTAAATACTCTGTTTCGTTTCTCTAATATTAATAATAGAAGATAATAGTTTTGGCGCGCAACTTCGGAACGCAGCAGCCAACCGCGAAGAAGTACCATTTTCTCACGATACCCGTATCTTACAAACCATCTGTCATCGATACCTCACATCGCGTTACGCTATCTTACCACAGTTGCTTTCTAAACTGCTCTGAAAAGAGCTTCTCGTAGCCGAATATGTTGGCTGCAAAGCGTCAAATAGCACAAAAGGAACTGTCCGAAATATGTGTTGTGTAATGCAATGCCTGCGGACAACAGTCGAGTCTGCCGAAACTCTCGGAAGCAGGCCCCTCATAACACTTTTATATCGTAGTCACTACACGAGAGTCACTACTGTGTGTTACAGTACATTCGGCCAGCTTCAAAAAGAAACAAAGTATTCCGTCGACGGCGAGCACATTAGAGGCGGAGCGCGAGCTGTGACTGGGGACGGTATCAGCCCCTCACAGGAACCATCCCGGTATTCCCCTCGACTCAACTGCGGGAAACCTAACTAGATGGCCGGGCGGAGACTGGAATGGCCGCCTCCGCTCCAGTCCCCGGCCGCTGCGCCACTCCGCTCGCGGCGTCTTCGCTCCAGTTACACCGATCGAGATCCTAGCCGAGACGAGGAATGGAACGAAACGGCGCGCCACGGTTTATCGGCAAAGAGTTCGGAGCAAGTGCAGGCCCAGTTACAAAGGAGCGACCCGTACTTCGGTACTGGTCGGACGAAAGGAACGCACTGGAGCAACTGGAGACTCTTGCTGCTTTTTTTTATTAACGGCTCATTACTTCAGTGCGAGTGTGTCACGGGAATGCTCCGCGAGGCCAGAGGGGAATCCCGTACGTATTTTCGCAGAATGCTGTTGGCGATTTTTAGAGAACCACAATCTGACTGACTGCAGATAAATATTACCGCGTACAAGGGTACTCTCGCGCAAAGACCTCGAGTAAAAAGCAGATAAGGGCGCGTGCAGGCGGCCGCTCCTTCCGTCACAAGCCAAGACCGCCAGCAGCCTTCTGGCCACGCGCTGCTCTCCGACTAGTGGAGAATGCACAGGGGGATTGGAAAGTCACGTCCCTAGGAGAAACAGCGTCAACCAGACCGCCACGGACAAACTTTCAGGGTGACTGGCTTCCGCCTCCTCGAAGCACAGCGAGTCGCGTTCCCGCAGCCTAGCGACCGCATATGCTTCTGTGCTACCTTTGTAAGTCCGTTTCCGTCTCTGCCGCAAAGCAATTGGGACGTGTCATCATCATCAGCCAATTCAGTCATTAAATGATGTGGCCTCTTCGAGTCGTGGATTCAGGTGGAACGGTCTTGGGCAGTTCTCTGCCAGGTGCTACCAGCGATCTTCTTCACTTCTTTGTCCCATCTGTCCGGTGGTCTTCCTCTAGGCCTCCGATGCTCTCTCGGACTCCACTCCAGTACTAGCTTCCTCCATCTGCTGTCTTTTCTTCTCACGACGTGGCCAGCCCACTGACATTTTAGGGAGCCTACTGTCTCTAAGATGTCATTAACCTTCGTCACAGACCGGATGTCATCTGCCCTTTTCCTGTCCTTTCTTGTACAGCCCAGCACTGATCTTTACGTGGCTCTCTGTGCTCTCGTAAGTTTCACTTTTGTAAATGAGATCTCGCAACCATACGTCAGCACAGGAAGAATGCATTGATCAAATACTGATTTCTTCAGATTTACTGGCAGTTTTCATCTGAATACTGTTGAATTCCTTCCAAATGCTTGCCGTCCAAGCTTGATGCGGCGATAGATTTCTGGCCTTACATCTTCCTTCATATTTATAATCTGGCCAAGGTCCACTGATCTCTTCTAATGGACTGTCCTTGACGTTCACATCTCCAGCTGTGACACGTTTGTTGGACATTACTTTTGTTTTGGAAGGGTTCATGTTCAAGCTAACCAATTGACATTCCGATGCAAGATCTGTAACTAAGTTTTGAAGTTCTGCGAAGTCGGTGGCCAGTAAGGCAATATCATCAGCAAATCTCAAGCTGGTAAGCCTTCTTCCATTAATTCTAATTTCCATACCTTCCCAGCTCAGCATTGACATGGCCATTTCCAGTACAGCCGACAACAGTTTTGGGGAGATTGGATCGCCTTGCTTCACACCCCTCATGACGCGGAATTCTTGAGTTGATTCGCCGATAGTAACATAAGTTGAAGAAGTCTCTTAGATATTGCTGAGCACTTCAATGTACGCTGTTCCCATTCCTTGGTCGCTCAAAGCTTGGAGGACAGCTAAATGACTAACAGAGTCAAACGCCTTTTCAAAATCAACAAAAGCAATGCAAAGAGGCAGTTGGTATTCATTTGCTTTGCTTATCACTTCACTAACGGTCAGAATGTGGTCAAATTACTTCGGTATCCTTCTTATTGGGCCGAGTCAAGAGTCGGACTAATTCGATTTAACAGGATCTTTGTAGAAATTTTGCGCAAAATTGAGAGCAAGCTAATAGGACGATAGTTTCTGATATTACAAACACTTCCTTTCTTGTGTGTCAGTATAATCTTTGCCCTGTTCAACGATAGTGGGATTGAAGCATAGCGCAGGCAGGAAATGAATACTTTTGCCAAGTGATTTATTGCTGCCTGTCCTGCCACTTTCAGGACGTCAACACTGAGCTCATCATCACCCGGCACTGTTCTTTTCTTCATGCTATCTAGAGCACACCTGACCTCCGATGGCAACACCAGGTAAGTGCTGGAACAAAGTGGTTTCTGCTCCAAGATGGCGACGATGACGTCATCCGAGATGGCGGTCATGACGTCAGCTGATGACGCAAGTGCCGTTATCAAACTTGGCGGATTTTGGTGGGAAGTTTGAATTTTGGCGGGTAGGTGCCACACCCCCCTCCCCCACAAAAAAGGGAGGAAGTTCAAATTCTAAGAGGATAATGCGCCACACAATGGTTATCTCTAGTAAGCAAACAACATCGCGGGAAGATAGCTCACTTGGGCTACCTCCACTAACATAAGTCACCACACTGCCACTTCCTCCTATGAACAGCCACCATGTTTGAATTTTGGCAGTAAGAAATCTCACTTGGCGTTATCTCTACTAAGCTAAGAAAATCGGGGGAAGATAGCTCACTTGGCCTACCTCCACTAAGCTAAGTCACCCGACCGCCATCTCCTCCTAACGATTTGTGGGGAAAAAAAGGACTCGGAGATAAGTATGTAGCTACGTGCGGCGAAGCGTCAACCACACGTCAGGTGTGGTCCGTTAGAATGGCTAAGGAGAAATCAGCTTGTGCTATTCTGGAGTGGATTTCTGCAGTGCCTTCGCCAGGTATTAGTTAGAGCGAGGGTAGCGACGAACCCAGGCGCGAGGCCAAGCTTGGAGCGCCTGCGGTATGTAAATGAGTCGTCGCTCCCATCCAGACACGTCATCAACGGTGCCAAGGTGCACCTTTCACCTGGGTTCGGCAGCAGCTCGTGACTGGACAGCGTGCGCGTCTCTATGTCTAGGTGAACTCGTATTTGGATAGGTACAGCTCCTAAATCGAGTATGAAAGGGATGTGGCCGCCTCAGGCTGTGCGTGGTTTGAGAGCTGATGGCCGCGTCACTTCGCGGTCCGGTGGACGGGATGTGGCGGAGGGTGCTTGTGCGCGTTGATTGCATTATTTTGCGAGCGGGCCTGTAGGCTGTGGCATCCGCTATTTGGATAGTTTACGAGTACTGAGTGTGTCTACACACCCCTGTGCTGCGTTATTTAGGAGTTGTCTGCAAGTGTGTACTGCAATTATTTCGTTAATTTAGGATTGTTTGCGTGTCAGGAGAGCGTTATTTAGAAGTAGTTTGCAGGTCTGTGGGCTGTGTGAGATGGCCCCAAGCATGTGAGAGCGTGTGTGCTTTGTATGTGTGTGATAAATGTACTCCATCCCTAAATCAAACGTACAAAAATAAATAGAGTGCACTTCTTCCCTACACTCCCCAGTAGCCCAGTGCAGCCTGTGTCATTTTCGCGCCATTTTCCCGCTACTGACCACCATCTGGGGTTCTATGACGTAGAATCACGTGAATAATGCAGTAGCCAATAGGAATGCAGCATTCTAGGGGTGGAGAGTGCTATGTCATGAATGAACACTGTCCTTCTAGTGAGAAAATGTCAAAATTCTGATTTGATAATTTGATGTCAAAATCATACATTCATTTACGGAATATCATTAAAATTGAATTGGAATTAAGTACTTAGGTAACGATACGTTAGATGAACAATGTGGGTGTCACATGTGTTCAGTTACATTCGCTAGCATACTTCCAGAAGGCTCTCTGTGGCGCCCGCAGGCTCTACACGCGCGGCACACTCCATTATAGACGCGTGAGAGAGAAAGCATTACACCATCTCCCTCCCTCAGCCCTTGACTACAGGGGTGACGTGTGTTTGACGTAAAGCGAGCGACCATCTTGGATTACGTAATGGGATGGTGCAGTGGCTGTGTCCTAGAGCACGTGGCGAACAAAATGTATGCAGCCATCTTGAATAACGGTACTTGCCTCATCAGCTGATGTCACGGTAGCGCCCTCTGGTGGCGACGATCTGTACTAAGTCAGTTGGAGTACCGCGCTCGTGGTGAACACACTGAGTGCCGCCATCTCGGATTACGGTGCTTGCGTCATCACCTGACTTGACGATAGCGCCCTCTGCTGGTGGCGATGTGTACTAAGTCAGTTGGGCTCTGGACCCTGTGCCGAACACACCTGCATGAAATTGTTTAAGTAATAAACACAAGTCCTTTTCTCCCACGAATC